>NC_136072.1:1071650954-1072105954 GCF_964261635.1 Lissotriton helveticus | reverse complement strand
GGTCCGGGTGCTGGGGACGGGGCTCCACTGGGGCCCGGGGAGGCTCTCCCCAGCCTGGCTAGGGTTCGGAAGGTGGGACCGGACCCGGGGCTTGAACTCCATCTGGCCAGGCCCCGAGGGTGCTGGTACCCCTCCGTCCTGCAATCCGGCCGGGGGTCCGGGGCGCCCGGGACGGAGGTTCCACCGGGGCCCGGGGAGGCTCTCCCCAGCCTGGCTAGGGTTCAGAAGGTGGGACCGGACCCGGGGCTTGAACTCCATCTGGCCAGGCCCCGAGGGTGCTGGAGCCCCCTGTCCCGCAGGCCACCAGTGGGTCCGGGCGCTGGGGACGGGGCTCCACCGGGGCCCGGGGAGGCTCTCCCCAGCCTGGCTAGGGTTCGGAAGGTTGGGACCTGACCCGTGGCTTGAACTCCATCTGGCCAGGCCCCGAGGGTGCTGGAGCCCCCTGTCCCGCAGGCCACCAGTGGGTCCGGGCGCTGGGGACGGGGCTCCACCGGGGCCCGGGGAGGCTCTCCCCAGCCTGGCTAGGGTTCGGAAGGTGGGACCGGACCCGGGGCTTGAACTCCATCTGGCCAGGCCCCGAGGGTGCTGGAGCCCCCTGTCCCGCAGGCCACCAGTGGGTCCGGGCGCTGGGGACGGGGCTCCACCGGTTCCCGGGGAGGCTCTCCCCAGCCTGGCTAGGGTTCGGAAGGTGGGACCGGACCCGGGGCTTGAACTCCATCTGGCCAGGCCCCGAGGGTGCTGGTAACCCTCCGTCCAGCAATCCGGCCGGGGGTCCGGGGCGCCCGGGACGGAGGGTCCACCGGGGGCCCAGGGGAGGCTCTCCCCGGCCCGGCCTAGGGTTCGGAAAGCCGGGACTGGGGCCGGGGACCGGGCCCGGGGCTTGAGCCCCGTCCGGCAGGGCCCAGTGGTGCGGGAATCCCCCCTCCGTCCTGCAAGCCGGCCGGGGGTCGGAGGCGCCCGGGACGGAGGGTCCATCAGGGCCCGGGGAGGCCTGAAGCCCCGGAGCCCTGCAGCCCCAGAGACCTGCAGCTTTGCAGCCCCCGGAACCCTGCAGCCCCAGAGCCCTGCAGCTCCGGGGCAGGCAGATTGGCGTCATTTTGGTCCCGGCCATCTGGTCGCCCCTCTCGCCTCGGCCATCTGGTCGCCCTGGAAGTCATGATGAGGTGCCATTCGCCTCCCGGATCCCAGCGAGGGCTCCAGGAGGTCGGGTACTTTCGCGCCTTGGGTCCCCTCTGTCACCTCGTGTGCACAGATTGCAAGAAAGTCAGGTAATTTCCCTCCGGATTACTAGGGACAGGGTACGCCCGGACACCCCTCCAAGGTTGGTGGTTCTCTGCTAGGGGGACCAGATGGGCTATGCCTGGGTAACACCTCCCTAGGCCACCCGGGGCTTCCTTCCTCCAGGCCAACGGCTTGTCAAATTGCCCAGGACGGGCTCCATGGCTCTTGGGCAGTCGTCCCCCGGGCGTCCGGGGCTCCATCCCTGCCGACGGCATGGAAAAGTGCCCGGGACGGGCTCCATACGTCCCGGGCAGTCCTCCCCCGGGCGTCCGGGGCACCCATCTCCAGGAGGCCAACAGCATGGCAAAGTACCCGGGACGGGCTCCATGGGTCCCGGGCAGTCCTCCCCCAGGCATCCGGGGCTTCCATCTCCAGGCCAATGGCAGGTCAAAGTGCCCAGGACGGGCTCCACGGGTCCCTGGCAGTCCTCCCCCACCGGGCGTCCGGGGCTCCCTTCCCCAGGCCAACGGCATGCCAGAGTGCCCAGGACGGGCTCCACGAGTCCCGGGCGTCCGGGGCTCCCTTCCCCGGGACACCGGCTTGTCAGAGTGCCCATGACGGGCTCCACGGGTCCCGGGTATCTGGGACTCCCTTCCCTGGGCCAACGGCATGCCGGAGTTCCCAGGACAGGCTCCACGGGTCCCGGGCGTCCGGGGCTCCCTTCCCCGGTCCGACGGCTTGTCAGAGTGCCCAGGACGGGCTCCACGGCTCCCGGGCGTCCGGGGCTCCCTTCCCCGGGCCGTCGGCAGGTCAGAGTGCCCAGGACGGGCTCCATGGGTCCCGGGCAGTCCTCCCCCCGGGCGTCCGGGGCTCCCTTCCCCGGGCAGACGGCAGGTCAGAGTGCCCAGGACGGGCTCCACGGGTCCCGGGCAGTCCTCCCCCCGGGCGTCCGGCGCTCCCTTCTCCAGGCCGATGGCAGGTCAGAGTGACCAGGACGGGCTCCACGGGTCCCGGGCAGTCCTCTCCCGGGCGTACGTGGTTGTCCGACAGATTCGGGCAGATGTGCTTTTACGAACCGGATCGGAATCGGCCCAAATAATAATAATAATAATAATCCACATTTGTAAGGCGCACAATCACCCGTAAGGGTCTCTAGGCGCTAGGGGCCGTTGGGAAGATTAAGCAAGCTATTGCCCAGAGTCACATGGTGCTGGGCTAATCTGCCGCCGGTGCCGGGGATCGAACCGTGATCCCCAGATTCCGGAGTCAGCCGCCCTAGCCGCGGCGCCAGCTATTTCCCAGAGTCACGTGGTGCTGGGCTAATCTGCGGCCGGTGCCGGGGATCGAACCCTGATCTCTGGGATGCTCGAGGGTTACTACGCGCTCTACAAAAACCTTAAATAAAAAAAATCTCCAGATTCCGGAGTCAGCCGCCCTAGCCGCGGCGCCAGCTATTTCCCAGAGTCACCTGGTGCTGGGCTAATCTGCCGCCGGTGCCGGGGATCGAACCGTGATCTCCAGATTCCGGAGTCAGCCTCCCTAGCCGCGGCGCCAGCTATTTCCCAGAGTCACGTGGTGCTAGGCTAATCTGCGGCCGGTGCCGGGGATCGAACCCTGATCTCTGGGATGCTCGAGGGTTACTACGCGCTCTACAAAAACCTTAAATAAAAAAATCTCCAGATTCCGGAGTCAGCCGCCCTAGCCGCGACGCCAGCTATTTCCCAGAGTCACCTGGTGCTGGGCTAATCTGCCGCCGGTGCCGGGGATCGAACCGTGATCCCCAGATGGGGATATCCCAAAAATCTGGCATGGATACGGCCCGCCAGGACTGGTTTGGGCACCCCTGATGTACTTGAATTCTTCGTTTCTTTTTAAATTGTATGTATTTTTGGGTGATTTCCTCGACACAGTATGTCGTAGAGAAGACATCAAATTATTTACTCTTCCTTTAGAAATCACTGGTCGTGGAAAGCTGAAACGACATTTTGTGTAGAACTTTTCCTTGTTTTTGAATTTTCTACGACAATACTTCCCACAACGATGGGATTGAAAGCGTAAAACTTGTTGCCTTAAACTGTTTTCCTCGGTAGTTTTCGGAACAGCACATGTTGAATACTCTTCAATGAAACTCATCACTGTTTCATCCGAATCTGTTCCAAATTTGGGTGCATCCTTAAAACTCAAACTCAAACATATGTATGTGAGGAGCACCTCACGCTTGATACTCCTTTCTCCAAAAGAAATCCAAAACCTCTCCAAAGGGAGGATTTTTTTTGTTGGTAATGAAAGACATCATAGCTTCAAATCTATGATTAAAATATCTGCATACATTCACTGGATCCAAAGAACACAGTTCTCCAGGTGTTTTGAATTCTATATTTTGTATATTTGCATTTGCCTCGCGTATAAATTGAAGTAAGTCATCCCATGCATACTTGGCACAGCTAAGAGTGAGGAACCATGTAGGAGTTCCTAAGTTTCTTAGCATACATTTCAATTCCCCATGACGACGGTACCAATACTCGTTTGTACCACGCTGACATGCCATGAGATTGATTAGATGAGATTCCAAAATATTATCTTGCAGATTGACTTTCTCCATAAAGTCCCTCGCCAAAACATTTTGCAGATATGCTCCACTTTTCAGTATATGATTTACTGCATAAGAAAGCCCAGACAAGTCACTTTCATACAGTAGATGAAACACATATGGAATACATTGACGAAACCTTGGATCTTCAGCATATATTCTTAAAGTCCAGTATTCAGATGCAGGAATTTGAAGTGCTCGATCGTCATATCGTCCACTTCGACTTGTTGGAAATAAATGTGGAAAACAACGGGCTTCCAAACTTTCCTCCCATACACTAATGGGACTTCCTTTTGCTGATTTCATTTGAAACAAGTGTATTGCATTCCCCATTACTACTTTGGAATGCAAAGGATAAACAGTATAATGTTCATATATTTCTTCACTTGTAGACACATCAACTTTTTCAATTTGGCCAGCTGAACAATCACTGTCTTCATCTGCAGCTGTTTCCTCTGCTCCAACACATACATGTTTGTAGTACTCATTGTTTTTGACCAAATACAACGTTGCCTTTTTGACTTTCCTAACATCCACTAAATCTTGCCAGATTTTCTTACTCTTTGTCGGAACCCCATTAACTAGAATAACCAGAGGTTCCTCTTCCACTTTCTCTACACCAATTGTATCAATATGTTTCTTGAAATCTAGAGGCAAATAAACAACTCTTCCCTTTAATGCTCTCTGTAAATCTGAAGGAGGCAATTTCCCTATCTTAGGCTCCATGCGAACAATTGCCTGAAAAGGATGGACACATTGAATCAAAATAGGCTCATATGTATTTAAATCCATCAATTCAGGAGGAATGTCTACCAACTCAAGATTATTATGAACAGCTCTAGCAGGCATTCTGTTTTGATTTAATTTATTATAACAATATTTACAAATATGCTGATCAGAACTCAAATCAAAAGAATTCTCCACCCACAAATAAGTTGCAAAATCCTTCCACTCATAATTATTTATCTTTTCACTTTTTACATATAAATCAACTAATCTAGTTTGATGCTTATAATGAGTTCGTCGACAACACACACAAGTAAAATTAGGCCTTTCACTTGATTTCACCTTAAACCTGGTAATTTCCTGGTCAAACTTTTCTGTACTTGAAATCTGTACATTGTCTTCTACATTACCTTGTATTACTGTGTGAATTTCTACACTGTCCTCTTTTTCACAAAAATAATAAATCTCAATTTCTTCACAAATCTTCTTCACATCTAATTCAGTTCCATGCAAAAGAGCTCTATTTAACTGTTTAAGCTTAAGTGCTGGACTTTTTGCATGATACAACCTTCTCACTAATTTCCTCATTTTATTATGATGCACTGCTAACATCCTAAAATGATGAAAAACACTCTGACAGACTTTTCTAGAAAGACAAGCCAGTGAATGCCCTTGCAAACCTGTGTTTTCTCTCACTCTGCAAGGATCTAAGTCTTGCAACATCTTCATTTTCTGTTTTAGACTTTTCTTACTATATGTACGTAAGAAATTACGAAGCACATCGATTGAATCCTGTCGCACACTACAAATACTACTACACTTCCAAGTGTACACTGGACCCTTAGTACGTCTCCCTAAAACTTCATCAGCTAACACCTCTTCTGCTTCTCTAGGCACAAGTTTCTCTTTTTCAATCGGACAACCGTCTTTCACCTCATATGCTCGACCACTGGTGTCAATTGCATGCACCAAATCATTCTCTTGGAAGTAACTCTCCTCATTAAAAAATGGCTCACAACTTGAACTATGCATCCATTCTCCAGAAAAAACTTTACAAAAATTAGTCAGATTAATTACTCTTTTGCATCTACTCTTTGATTTGAAAACATCAATTGTCTTGTTAAGTGTCCTAATTCTATTGATTACTAAAAGAAATAATTTTTTCTTAACTTCAAAAGCCTGATCAACAATCTTCTCTACACTTTTCTTTTTCTTATAAAAAGCAGCTCTCTGTTTACCTTTCTTAATATTTTTTAACAAATTTAAAACCACCCTATTGCGAAACATTCGTTTACGAATGTCCCTAAATTGATTTTGCCTTCTATTCCTATACATATTATTGTCTCCTGCTGCAGTAGTAACATTTTTTGGGGATCTCTCCTTCCTCTTCAAATTTACTCTCTCCTTCTGTACATTCACATGTATATTATCATTTTTTTGGGATCTACATATGTTCAGAAAAAAAGACTTAGTTGTCTTACCAGGAGCTTTTTTCGCGTTTTTTGAAGTATTTGTTGTAGGAGACTGCTTTAATTCCGTTGCTGTTTTCCGCTTAGCATCTTTCCGTCTCCTCTGCCTTGAGGGCATATTTCCTTACTATTGAAATCCTAATTCCAATCTGTGGTAAACAAATTAAAAAAAAAAACCTCATTATAGACCACTATTACCAAACAACAAAGCAATGACAATAAGAAAACAATATAAACACTATAATGCTTATACATATGACCTTATCTCTGTTTTTTAAATGTTAT
This sequence comes from Lissotriton helveticus, assembly GCF_964261635.1. Classification (NCBI taxonomy): domain Eukaryota; kingdom Metazoa; phylum Chordata; class Amphibia; order Caudata; family Salamandridae; genus Lissotriton; species Lissotriton helveticus. The sequence continues at coordinate 1,072,099,663 of NC_136072.1, read as the reverse complement.
TCTAAAAAAATATTTTGGGCACATGAATTGGTTTTACATTATTGACAAAAATTAGATAGTATCTGCATGATTAAAAAAATATATTTGCACATTTCACAATCATATCACCGGTGTTTCCTCAGATTAGTAAACAGATTGTACACATGAGGTAAGACCTGTCCTGAGGAGCATAGGTGGTGAAACCGGTGTCTAAGAGTGCACTGGACTGGACTTCATGAAGCCTATCCCCCACTACACTCTTAGACACAGCCCTCACCTTCTTTCCACCCTGGACAGACCTCTCTTCCAGTACACTCTTCAACACAGGCATCAGCTCCTATGCATCCCTGGACAATCCTTACCTCATCTGCAACCCTGAATAGACCTCAACTCATCTGCACCATTAGACAGGCCTCAGTTAATCTACACCCCTGGACACGCCTCTTCTCATCTGCACCCTGTTACCATCAATTATACTCAATGTATTGAGGTCTGTCCAAGGGGCACAGATTAGATAATGCTTGTCTAAGGGTCAGAGGAGGTAAGTCCTCTCCATTGCACTCATGGACACAGGCCTCAACTCCTTTGCACCCCTGGACATGCCTCAGCTCATCTGCACAATCCACTTCCTAATTTGAGGAAAAACAGGTGACATGATTGTGAAAGGTTTAAATATTTTTATGTAATCATGCACACACTATTTATTCCTTCTCAAAAATGTAAAAGCCATTGATTTGCCCCAAAATCGTTTTTTGAATAACATTTTAGAAACAGAGCGCAGGTCCTATGTACAAGCATTCCATTTCAGTACTGAAAACTCACAAGGTTCAAATATTTTTATGTAATCATGCACACACTATTTATTCCTTCTCAAAAATGTAAAAGCCATTGATTTGCCCCAAAATCATTTTTTGAATAGCATTTTAGAAACAGAGCGCAGGTCCTATGTACAAGCATTCCATTTTAGTACTGAAAACTCACTATTTTACAAAATATATTTCCTCTCTATTGCAAACATTCCTACCAAGCATTACCAAAAAAATGACACAAACCAACAGCAAAGAAGCTCAGTCTGCTTCCTAATCTGAGATAACACAGGTGACATGATTGTGAAAAATTTAAATATTTTTATGTAATCATGCACAAACTATTTATTCCTTCTCCAAAATGTAAATGCCATTGATTTGCCCCAAAATCGTTTTTTGTAATAACATTTTAGAAACAGAGCGCAGCTCCTATGTACAAGCGTTCAATTTCACTACTGAAACTTCACTAATTTACAAAATACATTTCCTCTCTATTGCAAACATTCCTACCAAGCATTACCAAAAAAATGACACAAACCAACAGCAAAGAAGCTCAGTCTGCTTCCTAATCTGAGGTAACACAGGTGACATGATTGTGAAAAAATTAAATATTTTTATGTAATCATGCACACACTATTTATTCCTTCTCAAAAATGTAAATGCCATTGATTTGCCCCAAAATCGTTTTTTTGAATAACATTTTAGAAACAGAGCGCAGCTCCTATGTACAAGCATTCAATTTCACTACTGAAACTTCACTATTTTACTAAATACATTTCCTCTCTCTTGGAAACATTCCTACCAAACATTACCAACAAAATGACACAAACCAACAGCAAAGAAGCTCATTCTGCTTCCTAATCTGAGGTAACACAGGTGACATGATTGTGAAAGGTTCAAATATTTCTATGTAATCATGCACACACTATTTATTCCTTCTCAAAAATGTAAAAGCCATTGATTTGCCCCAAAATCGTTTTTTGAATAACATGTTAGAAACAGAGCGCAGGTCCTATGTACAAGCATTCCATTTCAGTACTGAAAACTCACTATTTTACAAAATACATTTCCTCTCTATAGCAAACATTCCTACCAAGCATTACCAAAAAAATGACACAAACCAACAGCAAAGAAGCTCAGTCTGCTTCCTAATCTGAGGTAACACAGGTGACATGATTGTGAAAGGTTCAAATATTTTTATGTAATCATGCACACACTATTTATTCCTTCTCAAAAATGTAAAAGCCATTGATTTGCCCCAAAATCGTTTTTTGAATAACATTTTAGAAACAGAGCGCAGGTCCTATGTACAAGCATTCCATTTCAGTACTGAAAACTCACAAGGTTCAAATATTTTTATGTAATCATGCACACACTATTTATTCCTTCTCAAAAATGTAAAAGCCATTGATTTGCCCCAAAATCATTTTTTGAATAGCATTTTAGAAACAGAGCGCAGGTCCTATGTACAAGCATTCCATTTTAGTACTGAAAACTCACTATTTTACAAAATATATTTCCTCTCTATTGCAAACATTCCTACCAAGCATTACCAAAAAAATGACACAAACCAACAGCAAAGAAGCTCAGTCTGCTTCCTAATCTGAGATAACACAGGTGACATGATTGTGAAAAATTTAAATATTTTTATGTAATCATGCACAAACTATTTATTCCTTCTCCAAAATGTAAATGCCATTGATTTGCCCCAAAATCGTTTTTTGTAATAACATTTTAGAAACAGAGCGCAGCTCCTATGTACAAGCGTTCAATTTCACTACTGAAACTTCACTAATTTACAAAATACATTTCCTCTCTATTGCAAACATTCCTAACAAGCATTACCAAAAAAATGACACAGACCAACAGCAAAGAAGCTCAGTCTGCTTCCTAATCTGAGGTAACACAAGTGACATGATTGTGAAAGGTTCACATATTTTTATGTAATCATGCACACACTATTTATTCCTTCTCAAAAATGTAAAAGCCATTGATTTGCCCCAAAATCGTTTTTTGAATAACATTTTAGAAACAGAGCGCAGGTCCTATGTACAAGCATTCCATTTCAGTACTGAAAACTCACAAGGTTCAAATATTTTTATGTAATCATGCACACACTATTTATTCCTTCTCAAAAATGTAAAAGCCATTGATTTGCCCCAAAATCATTTTTTGAATAGCATTTTAGAAACAGAGCGCAGGTCCTATGTACAAGCATTCCATTTTAGTACTGAAAACTCACTATTTTACAAAATATATTTCCTCTCTATTGCAAACATTCCTACCAAGCATTACCAAAAAAATGACACAAACCAACAGCAAAGAAGCTCAGTCTGCTTCCTAATCTGAGATAACACAGGTGACATGATTGTGAAAAATTTAAATATTTTTATGTAATCATGCACAAACTATTTATTCCTTCTCCAAAATGTAAATGCCATTGATTTGCCCCAAAATCGTTTTTTGTAATAACATTTTAGAAACAGAGCGCAGCTCCTATGTACAAGCGTTCAATTTCACTACTGAAACTTCACTAATTTACAAAATACATTTCCTCTCTATTGCAAACATTCCTAACAAGCATTACCAAAAAAATGACACAGACCAACAGCAAAGAAGCTCAGTCTGCTTCCTAATCTGAGGTAACACAAGTGACATGATTGTGAAAGGTTCACATATTTTTATGTAATCATGCACACACTATTTATTCCTTCTCAAAAATGTAAAAGCCATTGATTTGCCCCAAAATCGTTTTTTGAATAACATTTTAGAAACAGAGCGCAGGTCCTATGTACAAGCATTCCATTTCAGTACTGAAAACTCACAAGGTTCAAATATTTTTATGTAATCATGCACACACTATTTATTCCTTCTCAAAAATGTAAAAGCCATTGATTTGCCCCAAAATCATTTTTTGAATAGCATTTTAGAAACAGAGCGCAGGTCCTATGTACAAGCATTCCATTTTAGTACTGAAAACTCACTATTTTACAAAATATATTTCCTCTCTATTGCAAACATTCCTACCAAGCATTAACAAAAAAATGACACAAACCAACAGCAAAGAAGCTCAGTCTGCTTCCTAATCTGAGGTAACACAGGTGACATGATTGTGAAAAATTTAAATATTTTTATGTAATCATGCACAAACTATTTATTCCTTCTCCAAAATGTAAATGCCATTGATTTGCCCCAAAATCGGTTTTTGTAATAACATTTTAGAAACAGAGCGCAGCTCCTATGTACAAGCGTTCAATTTCACTACTGAAACTTCACTATTTTACAAAATACATTTCCTCTCTCTTGCAAACATTCCTACCAAACATTACCAAAAAAATGACACAAACCAACAGCAAAGAAGCTCAGTCTGCTTCCTAATCTGAGGTAACACAGGTGACATGATTGTGAAAGCTTCAAATATTTTTATGTATTCATGCACACACTATTTATTCCTTCTCAAAAATGTAAAAGCCATTGATTTGCCCCAAAATCGTTTTTTGAATAACATTTTAGAAACAGAGCGCAGGTCCTATGTACAAGCATTCCATTTCACTACTGAAAACTCACTATTTTACAAAATACATTTCCTCTCTATTGCAAACATTCCTACCAAGCATTACCAAAAAAATGACACAAACCAACAGCAAAGAAGCTCAGTCTGCTTCCTAATCTGAGGAAACACAGGTGACATGATTGTGAAAGGTTCAAATATTTTTATGTAATCATGCACACACTATTTATTCCTTCTCAAAAATGTAAAAGCCATTGATTTGCCCCAAAATCGTTTTTTGAATAACATTTTAGAAACAGAGCGCAGGTCCTATGTACAAGCATTGCATTTCAGTACTGAAAACTCACTATTTTACAAAATACATTTCCTCTCTATTGCAAACATTCCTACCAAGTATTACCAAACAAATGACACAAACCAACAGCAAAGAAGCTCAGTCGGCTTCCTAATCTGAGGAAACACAGGTGACATGATTGTGAAAGGTTCAAATATTTTTATGTAATCATGCACACACTATTTATTCCTTCTCAAAAATGTAAAAGCCATTGATTTGCCCCAAAATCGTTTTTTGAATAACATTTTAGAAACAGAGCGCAGGTCCTATGTACAAGCATTCCATTTCAGTACTGAAAACTCACAAGGTTCAAATATTTTTATGTAATCATGCACACACTATTTATTCCTTCTCAAAAATGTAAAAGCCATTGATTTGCCCCAAAATCGTTTTTTGAATAGCATTTTAGAAACAGAGCGCAGGTCCTATGTACAAGCATTCCATTTTAGTACTGAAAACTCACTATTTTACAAAATACATTTCCTCTCTATTGCAAACATTCCTACCAAGCATTACCAAAAAAATGACACAAACCAACAGCAAAGAAGCTCAGTCTGCTTCCTAATCTGAGGTAACACAGGTGACATGAGTGTGAAAAATGTAAATATTTTTATGTAATCATGCACACACTATTTATTCCTTCTCCAAAATGTAAATGCCATTGATTTGCCCCAAAATCGTTTTTTTTAATAACATTTTAGAAACAGAGCGCAGCTCCTATGTACAAGCATTCAATTTCACTACTGAAACTTCACTATTTTACAAAATACATTTCCTCTCTCTTGCAAACATCCCTACCAAACATTACCAAATAAATGACACAAATCAACAGCAAAGAAGCTCAGTCTGCTTCCTAATCTGAGGTAACACAGGTGACATGATTGTGAAAGGTTCAAATATTTGTATGTAATCATGCACACACTATTTATTTATTCTCAAAAATGTAAAAGCCATTGATTTGCCCCAAAATCGTTTTTTGAATAACATTTTAGAAACAGAGCGCAGGTCCTATGTACAAGCATTACATTTCAGTACTGAAAACTCACAAGGTTCAAATATTTTTGTGTAACCATGCACACACTATTTATTCCTTCTCAAAAATGTAAAAGCCATTGATTTGCCCCAAAATCGTTTTTTGAATAACATTTTAAAAACAGAGCGCAGGTCCTATGTACAAGCATTCCATTTCAGTACTGAAAACTCACTATTTTACAAAATACATTTCCTCTCTATTGCAAACATTCCTACCAAGCATTACCAAAAAAATGACACAAACCAACAGCAAAGAAGCTCAGTCTGCTTCCTAATCTGAGGTAACACAGGTGACATGATTGTGAAAAATTTAAATATTTTTATGTAATCATGCACACACTATTTATTCCTTCTCAAAAATGTAAATGCCATTGATTTGCCCCAAAATCGTTTTTTTAATAACATTTTAGAAACAGAGCGCAGCTCCTATGTACAAGCATTCAATTTCACTACTGAAAACTCACTATTTTACAAAATACATTTCCTCTCTCTTGCAAACATTCCTACCAAACATTACCAAAAAAATGACACAAACCAACAGCAAAGAAGCTGATTCTGCTTCCTAATCTGAGGTAACACAGGTGACATGATTGTGAAAGGTTCAAATATTTTTATGTAATCATGCACACACTATTTATTCCTTCTCAAAAATATAAAAGCCATTGATTTGCCCAAAAATCGTTTTTTGAATAACATGTTAGAAACAGAGCGCAGGTCCTATGTACAAGCATTCCATTTCAGTACTGAAAACTCACTATTTTACAAAATACAATTCCTCTCTATTGCAAACATTCCTACCAAGCATTACCAAAAAAATGACACAAACCAACAGCAAAGAAGCTCAGTCTGCTTCCTAATCTGAGGTAACACAGGTGACATGATTGTGAAAGGTTCAAATATTTGTATGTAATCATGCACACACTATTTATTCCTTCTTAAAAATTTAAAAGCCATTGATTTGCCCCAAAATCTTTTTTTGAATAACATTTTAGAAACAGAGCGCAGGTCCTATGTACAAGCATTCCATTTCAGTACTGAAAACTCACTATTTTACAAAATACATTTCCTCTCTATTGCAAACATTCCTAACAAGCATTACCAAAAAAATGACACAAACCAACAGCAAAGAAGCTCAGTCTGCTTCCTAATCTGAGGTAACACAGGTGACATGATTGTGAAAGGTTCACATATTTTTATGTAATCATGCACACACTATTTATTCCTTCTAAAAAATGTAAAAGCCATTGATTTGCCCCAAAATCGTTTTTTGAATAACATTTTAGAAACAGAGCTCAGGTCCTATGTACAAGCATTCCATTTCAATACTGAAAACTCACAAGGTTCAAATATTTTTTATGTAATCATGCACACACTATTTATTCCTTCTCAAAAATGTAAAAGCCATTGATTTGCCCCAAAATCGTTTTTTGAATAGCATTTTAGAAACAGAGCGCAGGTCCTATGTACAAGCATTCCACTTTAGTACTGAAAACTCACTATTTTACAAAATATATTTCCTCTCTATTGCAAATATTCCTACCAAGCATTACCAAAAAAATGACACAAACCAACAGCACAGAAGCTCAGTCTGCTTCCTAATCTGAGGTAACACAGGTGACATGATTGTGAAAAATTTAAATATTTTTATGTAATCATGCACAAACTATTTATTCCTTCTCCAAAATGTAAATGCCATTGATTTGCCCCAAAATCGTTTTTTGTAATAACATTTTAGAAACAGAGCGCAGCTCCTATGTACAAGCATTCCATTTCAGTACTGAAAACTCACTATTTTACAAAATACATTTCCTCTCTATTGCAAACATTCCTACCAAGCATTACCAAAAAAATGACACAAACCAACAGCAAAGAAGCTCAGTCTGCTTCCTAATCTGAGGTAAGACAGGTGACATGATTGTGAAAAATTTTAATATTTTTATGTAATCATGCACACACTATTTATTCCTTCTCAAAAATGTAAATGCCATTGATTTGCCAAAAAATCGTTTTTTGAATAACATTTTTGAAACAGAGCGCAGGTCCTATGTACAAGCATTCCATTTCAGTACTGAAAACTCACTATTTTACAAAATACATTTCCTCTCTACTGCAAACATTCCTACCAAGCATTACTAAAAAAATGACACAAACCAATAGCAAAGAATCTCAGTTGGCTTCCTAATCTGAGGAAACACAGGTGACATGATTGTGAAAGGTTCAAATATTTTTATGTAATCATGCACACACTATTTATTCCTTCTCAAAAATGTAAAAGCCATTGATTTGCCCCAAAATCGTTTTTTGAATAACATTTTAGAAACAGAGCGCAGGTCCTATGTACAAGCATTCCATTTCAGTACTGAAAACTCACTATTTTACAAAATACATTTCCTCTCTATTGCAAACATTCCTACCAAGCATTACCCAAAAAATGACACAAACCAACATCAAAGAAGTTCAGTCTGCTTCCTAATCTGAGGTAACACAGGTGACATTATTGCGAAAGGTTCAAATATGTTTATGTAATCATGCACACACTATTTATTCCTTCTCAAAAATGTAAAAGCCATTGATTTGCCCCAAAATCGTTTTTTGAATAACATTTTAGAAACAGAGCGCAGGTCCTATGTACAAGCATTCCATTTCAGTACTGAAAACTCACTATTTTACAAAATACATTTCCTCTCTATTGCAAACATTCCTACCAAGCATTACCAAAAAAATTACACAAACCAACAGCAAAGAAGCTCAGTCTGCTTCCTAATCTGAGGCAAGACAGGTGACATGATTGTGAAAAATTTAAATATTTTTATGTAATCATGCACACACTATTTATTCCTTCTCAAAAATGTAAATGCCATTGATTTGCCCAAAAATCTTTTTTGAATAACATTTTTGAAACAGAGCGCAGGTCCTGTGTACAAGCATTCCATTTCAGTACTGAAAACTCACTATTTTACAAAATACATTTCCTCTCTATTGCAAACATTCCTACCAAGCATTACTAAAAAAATGACACAAACCAACAGCAAAGAAGCTCAGTCGGCTTCCTAATCTGAGGAAACACAGGTGACATGATTGTGAAAGGTTCAAATATGTTTATGTAATCATGCACACACTATTTATTCCTTCTCAAAAATGTAAAAGCCATTGATTTGCCCCAAAATCGTTTTTTGAATAACATTTTAGAAACAGAGCGCAGGTCCTATGTACAAGCATTCCATTTCAGTACTGAAAACTCACTATTTTACAAAATACATTTCCTCTCTATTGCAAACATTCCTACCAAGCATTACCCAAAAAATGACACAAACCAACAGCAAAGAAGCTCAGTCTGATTCCTAATCTGAGGTAACACAGGTGACATGATTGTCAAAGGTTCAAATATTTTTATGTAATCATGCACACACTATTTATTCCTGCTAAAAAATGTAAAAGCCATTGATTTGCCCCAAAATCGTTTTTTGAATAACATTTTAGAAACAGAGCGCAGTACCTATGTGCAAGCATTCCATTTCAGTACTGAAAACTCACTATTTTACAAAATACATTTCCTCTCTCTTGCAAACATTCCTACCAAACATTACCAAAAAAATGACACAAACCAACAGCAAAGAAGCTCAGTCTGCTTCCTAATCTGAGGTAACAAAGGTGACATGATTGTGAAAGGTTCAAATATTTTTATGTAATCATGCACACACTATTTATTTCTTCTCAAAAATGTAAAAGCCATTGATTTGCCCCAAAATAGTTTTTTGAATAACATTTTAGAAACAGAGCGCAGGTCCTATGTACAAGCATTCCATTTCAGTACTGAAAACTCACTATTTTACAAAATACATTTCCTCTCTATTGCAAACATTCCTACCAAGCATTACCAAAAAAATGACACAAACCAACAGCAAAGAAGCTCAGTTTGCTTCCTAATCTGAGGTAAGACAGGTGACATGATTGTGAAAATTTTTAATATTTTTATGTAATCAGGCACACACTATTTATTCCTTCTCAAAAATGTAAATGCCATTGATTTGCCAAAAAATCATTTTTTGAATAACATTTTTGAAACAGAGCGCAGGTCCTATGTACAAGCATTCCATTTCAGTACTGAAAACTCACTATTTTACAAAATACATTTCCTCTCTACTGCAAACATTCCTACCAAGCATTACTAAAAAAATGACACAAACCAATAGCAAAGAAGCTCAGTCGGCTTCCTAATCTGAGGAAACACAGGTGACATGATTGTGAAAGGTTCAAATATTTTTATGTAATCATGCACACACTATTTATTCCTTCTCAAAAATGTAAAAGCCATTGATTTGCCCCAAAATCGTTTTTTGAATAACATTTTAGAAACAGAGCGCAGGTCCTATGTACAAGCATTCCATTTCAGTACTGAAAACTCACTATTTTACAAAATACATTTCCTCTCTATTGCAAACATTCCTACCAAACATTACCCAAAAAATGACACAAACCAACAGCAAAGAAGTTCAGTCTGCTTCCTAATCTGAGGTAACACAGGTGACATTATTGCGAAAGGTTCAAATAAGTTTATGTAATCATGCACACACTATTTATTCCTTCTCAAAAATGTAAAAGCCATTGATTTGCCCCAAAATCGTTTTTTGAATAACATTTTAGAAACAGAGCGCAGGTCCTATGTACAAGCATTCCACTTTAGTACTGAAAACTCACTATTTTACAAAATATATTTCCTCTCTATTGCAAACATTCCTACCAAGCATTACCAAAAAAATGACACAAACCAACAGCACAGAAGCTCAGTCTGCTTCCTAATCTGAGGTAACACAGGTGACATGATTGTGAAAAATTTAAATATTTTTATGTAATCATGCACAAACTATTTATTCCTTCTCCAAAATGTAAATGCCATTGATTTGCCCCAAAATCGTTTTTTGTAATAACATTTTAGAAACAGAGCGCAGCTCCTATGTACAAGCGTTCAATTTCACTACTGAAACTTCACTATTTTACAAAATACATTTCCTCTCTCTTGCAAACATTCCTACCAAACATTACCAAAAAAATGACACAAACCAACAGCAAAGAAGCTCAGTCTGCTTCCTAATCTGAGGTAACACAGGTGACATGATTGTGAAAGCTTCAAATATTTTTATGTATTCATGCACACACTATTTATTCCTTCTCAAAAATGTAAAAGCCATTGATTTGCCCCAAAATCGTTTTTTGAATAACATTTTAGAAACAGAGCGCAGGTCCTATGTACAAGCATTCCATTTCAGTACTGAAAACTCACTATTTTACAAAATACATTTCCTCTCTATTGCAAACATTCCTACCAAGCATTACCAAAAAAATGACACAAACCAACAGCAAAGAAGCTCAGTCTGCTTCCTAATCTGAGGTAAGACAGGTGACATGATTGTGAAAAATTTTAATATTTTTATGTAATCATGCACACACTATTTATTCCTTCTCAAAAATGTAAATGCCATTGATTTGCCAAAAAATCGTTTTTTGAATAACATTTTTGAAACAGAGCGCAGGTCCTATGTACAAGCATTCCATTTCAGTACTGAAAACTCACTATTTTACAAAATACATTTCCTCTCTACTGCAAACATTCCTACCAAGCATTACTAAAAAAATGACACAAACCAATAGCAAAGAAGCTCAGTTGGCTTCCTAATCTGAGGAAACACAGGTGACATGATTGTGAAAGGTTCAAATATTTTTATGTAATCATGCACACACTATTTATTCCTTCTCAAAAATGTAAAAGCCATTGATTTGCCCCAAAATCGTTTTTTGAATAACATTTTAGAAACAGAGCGCAGGTCCTATGTACAAGCATTCCATTTCAGTACTGAAAACTCACTATTTTACAAAATACATTTCCTCTCTATTGCAAACATTCCTACCAAGCATTACCCAAAAAATGACACAAACCAACAGCAAAGAAGTTCAGTCTGCTTCCTAATCTGAGGTAACACAGGTGACATTATTGCGAAAGGTTCAAATATGTTTATGTAATCATGCACACACTATTTATTCCTTCTCAAAAATGTAAAAGCCATTGATTTGCCCCAAAATCGTTTTTTGAATAACATTTTAGAAACAGAGCGCAGGTCCTATGTACAAGCATTCCATTTCAGTACTGAAAACTCACTATTTTACAAAATACATTTCCTCTCTATTGCAAACATTCCTACCAAGCATTACCCAAAAAATGACACAAACCAACAGCAAAGAAGCTCAGTCTGATTCCTAATCTGAGGTAACACAGGTGACATGATTGTCAAAGGTTCAAATATTTTTATGTAATCATGCACACACTATTTATTCCTGCTAAAAAATGTAAAAGCCATTGATTTGCCCCAAAATCGTTTTTTGAATAACATTTTAGAAACAGAGCGCAGTACCTATGTGCAAGCATTCCATTTCAGTACTGAAAACTCACTATTTTACAAAATACATTTCCTCTCTCTTGCAAACATTCCTACCAAACATTACCAAAAAAATGACACAAACCAACAGCAAAGAAGCTCAGTCTGCTTCCTAATCTGAGGTAACAAAGGTGACATGATTGTGAAAGGTTCAAATATTTTTATGTAATCATGCACACACTATTTATTTCTTCTCAAAAATGTAAAAGCCATTGATTTGCCCCAAAATAGTTTTTTGAATAACATTTTAGAAACAGAGCGCAGGTCCTATGTACAAGCATTCCATTTCAGTACTGAAAACTCACTATTTTACAAAATACATTTCCTCTCTATTGCAAACATTCCTACCAAGCATTACCAAAAAAATGACACAAACCAACAGCAAAGAAGCTCAGTTTGCTTCCTAATCTGAGGTAAGACAGGTGACATGATTGTGAAAATTTTTAATATTTTTATGTAATCATGCACACACTATTTATTCCTTCTCAAAAATGTAAATGCCATTGATTTGCCAAAAAATCGTTTTTTGAATAACATTTTTGAAACAGAGCGCAGGTCCTATGTACAAGCATTCCATTTCAGTACTGAAAACTCACTATTTTACAAAATACATTTCCTCTCTACTGCAAACATTCCTACCAAGCATTACTAAAAAAATGACACAAACCAATAGCAAAGAAGCTCAGTCGGCTTCCTAATCTGAGGAAACACAGGTGACATGATTGTGAAAGGTTCAAATATTTTTATGTAATCATGCACACACTATTTATTCCTTCTCAAAAATGTAAAAGCCATTGATTTGCCCCAAAATCGTTTTTTGAATAACATTTTAGAAACAGAGCGCAGGTCCTATGTACAAGCATTCCATTTCAGTACTGAAAACTCACTATTTTACAAAATACATTTCCTCTCTATTGCAAACATTCCTACCAAACATTACCCAAAAAATGACACAAACCAACAGCAAAGAAGTTCAGTCTGCTTCCTAATCTGAGGTAACACAGGTGACATTATTGCGAAAGGTTCAAATATGTTTATGTAATCATGCACACACTATTTATTCCTTCTCAAAAATGTAAAAGCCATTGATTTGCCCCAAAATCGTTTTTTGAATAACATTTTAGAAACAGAGCGCAGGTCCTATGTACAAGCATTCCATTTCAGTACTGAAAACTCACTATTTTACAAAATACATTTCCTCTCTATTGCAAACATTCCTACCAAGCATTACCCAAAAAATGACACAAACCAACAGCAAAGAAGCTCAGTCTGATTCCTAATCTGAGGTAACACAGGTGACATGATTGTCAAAGGTTCAAATATTTTTATGTAATCATGCACACACTATTTATTCCTTCTCAAAAATGTAAAAGCCATTGATTTGCCCCAAAATCGTTTTTTTAATAACATTTTAGAAACAGAGCGCAGGTCCTAGGTACAAGCATTCCATTTCAGTACTGAAAACTCACTATTTTACAAAATACATTTCCTCTCTATTGCAAACATTCCTACCAAGCATTACCCAATAAATGACACAAACCAACAGCAAAGAAGCTCAGTCTGCTTCCTAATCTGAGGTAACACAGGTGACATGATTGTGAAAGGTTCAAATATTTTTTATGTAATCATGCACACACTATTTATTCCTGCTCAAAAATGTAAAAGCCATTGATTTGCCCCAAAATCGTTTTTTGTATAACATTTTAGAAACAGAGCGCAGGACCTATGTACAAGCATTCCATTTCAGTACTGAAAACTCACTATTTTACAAAATACATTTCCTCTCTATTGCAAACATTCCTACCAAGCATTACCCAAAAAATGACACAAACCAACAGCAAAGAAGCTCAGTCTGATTCCTAATCTGAGGTAACACAGGTGACATGATTTTCAAAGGTTCAAATATTTTTATGTAATCATGCACACACTATTTATTCCTTCTCAAAAATGTAAAAGCCATTGATTTTCCCCAAAATCGTTTTTTAAATAACATTTTAGAAAAAGAGCGCAGGTCCTATGTACAAGCATTCAATTTCACTACTAAAACCTCACTATTTCACAAAATACAAATCCTCTATCTTGCAAATATTGATACCAGGCATTTTCAAAAAGCATCACTCAAACCAACAGCAAAGAAGCTCAATGTGCTTCCTAATCTGAACTCTCTATCTATATTGAATGAATCATAACTCACCTTTACAAATGCTTTGGGAGATTGAGAACAGTGTCAGATACACACACCAATGTTTCTTTAGCAGAGCAAAAGGTATGTACTCCAGGCACTGCAACCATGAATGGCACAGAAAACCTCTAATTCTACACACATATCCCTCATGTTAACCAATTAAAACTCTTCCCTCTCTATTTTCAAACCAACACCCTTCCCCCCCTCAGCCCTTTCTGCCTGTTACCATAGCAACTCCCTCCTCACTGACCTCTCGGGGTTAAAAGTTTATTCTACAATGTTGCAAATGAACTCAGCAAGGATGTTTGACCTCTCAATACACCAGCTTATCAGGTGCAATCTTTCTTTTAATGATTTTTTCTTAACCATTCAAATTTCTTCTTTCACAGAACAGAACCATGCACCCTAACTTTCAGTTTTCAACTATCTGAATCCACCAATCATTGCTTGTGATTCAAGAGCACTGAAACTCCACCGTTTTTTTTTGCAAACTCCTACTGTTCCAACTGCCATTTCATTCCTACACTTCATCTGACTGCACCAGAACCTCCTCTCACCATGTATTCTGTCTGGATTATTGGACATAGCTACATTCACTGGGCTCAAAGGTATGCAGCTATCAGAAATTTTCACAACCTTGATTTACCAAATGTGCACATCAAGTGGATTGGCCAAAGAGGATTGAGATGTCATCAATTGATACCATTGGTGAAAACCTTTTACCATCTGCCACACCCTGACCTCATAATTTTGCACTGTGGTGGAAATGACATAGGCACTTTGACTGGGGTAGTTCTGAAGATGCTTTTAAAGGACACCTTTGGGCAATTGATGACACTTTTTTCCACAAACTACCTTGGTATATTCCAATATATGCCAAAGACAGAAATGGAAGTGGTCCAACCAATTTTGTCCACAATTTGAGAAAGCACGGAAACATGTGAATAAATCTGTTTCTGCTTACATGAGAGACTATGGAATGGGTTCAATATACAACAATAACTTGCGTTACAACATGCAAGATATCTACAGAGGAGATGGTGTGCACTTCTCAGAAGAGGGTAATAGAATATTCCTCCTGAATTTAAGACTGTGCATTGGAACCTACTTGTAGGTACCTAAATCAGCCACAGAACCCAAAAGCTCTTTTCAGGCCTACATCTGATCACTCAAAATGATTATTTTACTCTAACTTTTTTCACTAATTTTCACCAAAGTACGCTCCCCCGTACGCTCCCCGGTACGCGTACCGGGCGCTCCCCCCGCGAAAAATGTAATTTTTTTTTGGCCTATATGGGCCTCCTAAACGCCCTCAGAAAACCTAGGGGGTCAGGGGGTGTCTACCGTGTCCCCTTTTACCCATTCCCAACGTTGTTTGTCCTCCATCTTGTGTCTCAAATCTACTGAAACACAAGATGGAGGACTCCCGTTGCGCTTCCGGTACGCGTACCGGGGCGCGCAACGGTAAGCGCTCCCAAAAATTTTTAAAAGTTAATTTACATAAAAACCACTGGAGAGACTTTCACCAAATATAGAATAGGCCCATACTACATACCAGTCCCTACCACTTTCCCAAATTTGGTGGAATTCCATTGAGCCATTTGGGCTGTAGCCCTGTCTAAATATCCTGAGGTAAATTACATGACAAAAACACATATGAAGTGTTAGGATTTACAACCAATTAAATGTTACTTTCATTTTCTACTTTTTTTCCTGACATTTGATTGGTTATGTACATGAATATATATGAAAAATGAGAGGGAAACACGGACATTTTGACTACAACTGCCTGAGGCACATCTTGAAAGAATTTTCTCCATTTATCTTCATCACCTTTTAATAAGGTAAGTTGTTAATTTGTAAGGGGCACTTTAAGTTAATTTGTAGAAACGTTTTCTGATAGTTATTTACTGTCCCTCTGTTATAGTTATAGATTGAGATAGACTTCTCTGTTATAGTTATGGATTGAGTTAGGCTTCTCTGATATAAATATGAATTTACTTAGGCTTCTTCACATAAATTTTTTTATATTTCTACTTCCTACCTCATACCATACACTGCCCAAAGATAACTTTACTGTTAAAAACTCAGAAGTACCTCTCTGAACTCAAACCCAACAGTGCCCTAACTCTACTGATATAGTTATTTTTTATGCAATTTACAGCAAGAAAATGGAAGATACACCACAGACCAACAATATTTCTTTTGAAATAACTGATGAGCAGATTCATTTCGAAATAACTGATGAAGAAATTCTTCAAGAAGATTTATTTGACTTCCTAGATGACTCTCTTGACCAAGAATTCATAGACTGTGTAGATAATATGGAATCATGCAGTACAAATTTGGAGGAGATTTCGGATAATGAAATGTTGCAAGTGTTATTAAATTATGAACATTCAGAATAATACATTAATATTTAATAATTAAAAATTGTTTGAGACATTATTCATTTTTATATATAATTCATGAAGTAGTACCAAAATGATTATAATATAAAGTGAGACTTACAGTATACTGTGCATAGTATACAACTTTTTTGTGTTACATAATAAGTTTGCTCATAGTTACTTCCTTTCTCCTACTATATTATCTCGAATGTGTATTTGACATCTCTTTTTGATCTACAGCCTTCTTTCTCTCACTGTCTGTCTCTAATGCACCATATCACCACCAATTCTGTGTAGATTCAGAAGAGAGTAAAATGTAATACTTGAAAATATCATAAGGGAGCAGGGTAGACTACCCATGATCCCATAGGCTTTCTCAAGGAGTGCTTAAAGGATCTGTTTCTGCTTTCCTGACACACTATGATATGGATTCCATATACCACAATAACTTCTGTAACAACATGCAAGATATCTACAGAGGAGACGGTGTACATTGAATTTAAGACTCTGTATTGGTACCTACATGCTGGTACTTAAATCACCCACACAACACAACAACTCTATGCAAAGCTACCCTACCTCTAAGCACTTTAAATTATTATTTTACTGTTTCACTGGGTTTTCCCCATAGTACGTTCCCCGGTACGCTCACCGGTGCGCGTACCGGGCGGTCCCCCGGCGAAAATCGGAAAAAAAAAAATTGTTTGCCCCGCGGGCCCTTTTATGGCCCCCACATCAAACCTAGGGGGTCAGGGGGGTCTATCCTGCCCCCTTATGGTCATTTCCCCCTTTGTTTTTGCCACCTCTTGTGTCTCGATCCTACGAGACACAAGATGGCGGCCGCTCCGGACTGTTTGGAATGTTGACAGACACCCGAGAGCCAATCAACTTTCCGCTCGCGAACTCGCGTAGCGCGCTGGTGCGCGCCCCGGTACGCGTACCGGGGCACGCTAATAGATATATATATTTTTTTGAACCTATATTACTCAAAATCCTCTGGAGCACATATCTTGAGACATAGCAAAGGCACATCGGGCTACCAGTCCCTACAATTTTGCCAAGTTTCGTGGGAATCCATTTAGCCGTTCGGGCTAAAAGTGAGTCCAACCGCCCTATGGAAATTAACATGGGGAAAACACGTTTTGGGACCCCCCTTTTATCTCGGCCCCCGCTTAACGAATCCCCCCCAAACTTTCAGGGAAGGAGCGGAGCGGAACTGGCCACCTAATTTGAGAAATTCGCGAAAATATGTCCATCGGCGCCAAAGTTATTCCCAATAGAATGTTGCGACCGCCAGTAGGTAATATATATATATTCCACGCGGTCTACGTATTCTTTTAGCTCCTAGTTTTGAAAAACCTGATCCTGCTATGTTACAGGAGTGGGGGGAGAGTAACTTGGCGGCTTCAATGAACCTAGTTTGTATTTTGATTAAATATGCTGCAAAAGATCAGAGAAGACTGCTGGACGAAATTAAACTCATTGAAACCTAGTTACTGACATATACAGATGCTGAAGAAATAAAAAAAACTATCAGATATAATGAATGAGCGGGTAAGAAAACATGAAGATAAAATCAAAATTCATAAGGCAATTACGTTTACTCGTGATGCTAATGACTATCATGATGGCAAAATTTTCACATTTTCTAGAAAATATGATTCAGCCAAAAGACAGGCTTTCAGCAAAAAGAAAGTTACCACCGATGTCACTGCCACTGCCATGCCGAGTATTAGTTCAAATATCATCAAACACAGAAATAATGCGCAATCTGGAAGTTTACCTGCTGGCGCGGAGAACGATGGAGCAATCGAAATAATTAGCCTTGACTCAGAGACAGGCTCAAGCAGAAGTGATTCTAGTGATAATCTGACCTCTTCATCTTCAGTCAATTCGGATTTAAACTTGGTTGGACTAACGAAACTCAGCCTGCAGCAAGAAATGGATTTTATTTTGGAGGAAAGATTACAGACTCTGAGGCCAAGGCAGCAATCATTGCAAACAAACAAAGAAGGAACAAGCGGAGAAAAGAAAGGCGCCGCAAGCGGCAACAACAGTGCCCAAACACAGAACAGAAAGAAAAAAACATGGGTGAAGCGCCATTAAATGATAATACCATAATAAATCTCTCTAATATTACACTTACGAAGGTGTAATATTAGCAGTTATTATCTCTGGGCCTGAATTTCTGTCCAGTTCAAAGCTTTAACTATGCCATGACCAGAGTTGATTTATTTTTGTATATAAGAAAACTAAAATTAAAAAAGCATTTTGCGCTAAAAGCCACCAAGGAACTTTCTAGTACCAACTACATATCTGATGAATCTAATAATGACAATATCAGTGCATTAGCAGCTTCAGATGTACACACATTTCTGGATGCCAATGATTTAAATACTTCCACCTATGACCCTGAGGCTGACCCTGACGCTTCTACACAAGCACGTTTGAGCAAGATTTCTGTATTGCAAAAAGGAGCAGGGCTCAGCCCATTTAAAAGCAAATCCAAATATGTACCATTGATGCCTAAAGATGCCATCGATGTTTTCCATGACTGTGTCACCAATGACATTATAAAATTATACAGACAGACCAACACTTAACCGAAAAAGAAAATTACACACATGAAAAGAGACTATGTGAAGTTGATAAAAAAACTTGGTGAAAATCATGAAATAGTGGTGAAGAAATCAGATAAAGGGGGCAACTTGGTTATTTGGCCAAAGAAAGACTACATACTAGAGGCCAAACGACAACTTAATGACCCCCTCTGTTACAAAATTTCTACCCTAAAGGAATATTCTAATGCCAAAGGAGAGTTACAACATATGCTGGCTCAATGGAAAAGAGAAGGACTTATTTCTTCCGAGGAATATAAGTTTATGTACACAGAATTCCCTATTATGCCATCACTTTACCTGATTCCAAAGGTGCATGAGGGTGTGGTACCTGTGCCCGGTAGGCCTATCGTCTCCGCCATTAAAAGTGTGGGCGAAAAGGTTGGCCAATACATAGACTTTTTTCTCCAAGATATTGTGAAAAATCTTTCCAGCTATGTACGTGACACCAGTGACTTTTTGCTCAAAATTGCTAACATTGAATGGGAAGACAGTATGTGGTTAATTTCGCTAGACGTTGAAGCGTTATATACCAGTATTGACCATATACAAGGTCTTAATGCTATCCAGTACTATTTGGACAAAAAACCTATAGCTTTTTATGAGCATAACAAAGTTATTTTGGGACTTATTAAATGGTGTCGGTACAACAATTTCTTTACCTTTGGCAAAGACCTCTATAGACAACTAAGAGGAGTGGCGATGGGGGCCTGCTTCTCCCCCAGCTATGCGTGCTTGCACGTTGGCTGGTGGGAGGAGCAGGTCCTCGCCGCACTACACCCCACTGTGATGAACAATCAGGTCATATGTTACTTGAGGTATATAGATGACATATTCATGGTGTGGAAAGGTTCTAAAGATGATGCACTACTGTTTATTGAAAGTATTAATACAACTCCATGAATTTAAACTTCACTGCACATATTGACCAACATAGGATGCAGTTCTTGGATGTAGAGGTGTATGTAGCTAACTCTAAACTTAACACTACATTACACAGAAAATCCACCGCCGGAAATATGACCCTTCATGCAGCAAGTATGCACCCTAAACATACCATCATGGGGATACCGTACGGTGAGATTCTCAGGCTCAAAAGAATCTGCAGTTCCCCCACTGATTATGAGCGTTGCCTATCAGAGTTGTTGGCGCGTCTAAGAGTCAGGGGTTATTCAGATATTATTCTGAACAAGGCAGTTGAGAAATCCAAACTCAGATCCAGACAAAGCCTTTTTCCTGAATATCAATTAGAACTCGATCAGGGAAACAGTTCAGAAATTCAAGAAGACAGTCCACGAATGATCACTGCCTTTAGTAGTGAGGACAGAAAATTAAAAGCCATATTGAAAAAGAATTGGCCTATTGTTCTCAGTGACCACATTTTGAACACTAGGCTGCCGGCCAACCCAACTATTACTTTTAGACGGGCCAGAAGCATGGGCGCAGCTTTGGATAAAGCAGCCCCTGAATTGAAATCTAAAACTCTCTGGTTAAAACCCTCGAAAGGTTTCTTTAAATGTTCCAGCTGCCGCGCATGCAGGTTCGGTATCAATACTCTACATTATTCAACTCCATTTGATGTAGAACCCAAAACCATTACCGGCAATTTCAATTGCAAGACTGACTTTGCTGTGTATGTCCTGGCGTGTACCTGTGGGTTAAGATATGTTGGTAGTACCAAGCTCCAGGTACACGTCAGAATCCTACAGCATCTGCGCGCTATACTTCATAGTGACCCGGCTTACCCCGTAGCTTGTCACTTCAAAAGAGCTCATAATAATTATCTTTCCTGTTTAAAATATTTTATGATTGGAGCTATACCCCCCTCAAAAGAGGTGGGGATAGGGAGTCATTATTAAGGCAGCTGGAAACCAAGATGATCCTAGAATTAGATACCCGTTGGCCGAATGGATTGAACAATATTGATGAGATGCATCATTTTCTGTGATGCCTCTTTTCAGCAATCTTTGCCTCAATATCTTTCTATTGTCCGGCAGACCACATTCACTCCCTCTTAGTTAGGTTCCCTATTTTGAGGTTGAGGCCGGACCTAGTCGCTGCCTCACACTTAATGGTCTTTCTCAATATGTCCATGATAAATAATTATATCTGTAGTATGGAATTTTTTGACTCGTTTGTTTAAATAATATTTATCCTAGAGTATAAGGAGTGGTTCTGTCTGTAAATAAGTCATTGATGTACATGTATTTTTATATAGATATTGATATATTTTTTATATGTTTATCTATATATACTTCTATTTTTCTACCTTGACTGAGCTTTATTTGAAGATATGAAATATTAAATTAATTATAGACTTCAGTCCTTTTGTGTATATATGCGTATGTATATATTTATATATGGGTGTATATATATGATTGGATGGAGTTTTAGGTGTATTTATTGGGTTTTAACACATTTTTTTATACTATTTTATGCAATTTATTGCAAAGTGATCAATCATGCTCATAATTTTGGATATTTAAATGTTTCCAGGGACCTGTGAAACTTTTTTATGTCATGATATTTTTGTCCCTTGCATAATGAATGGTATTGCACTCATATATTTCTCTTTCCCTTCCTTGTGCTTTCTTCCCCTCTTTTTGCACTTTATTTCACTCTCACATAGCACTTTACTGTCTGCCACTGATTTATGATCATACAGGCACATTGTGTATTATACTGTGTATGTTTACAATAATACATCTTATGAGAACTCTGTATTCATACAGTTAGAGTTTGTTCCACAGTTTGACGTATACATGTAGTTAGGTTATGTATTCACCTATTACAGTATACACACAATACTTCTGGATTTATCCGGTAATATGAATTGGTGCCCAACTGTGATTAATGGAACTACCAGTGGCAGTATGTTTTCACTTTCTATTTATGTCACATGACACATTACGTCACTGTGAGGGGGTGTTCCCTTCTAACATTGCATTTAAAAGTAGCACTCTGTCTTACATGCATGTTGCGGCGTGATCAAGGGCATAATTTGCCAGAAACGCGTAGCTGCTCTGTGCATTAAATAAAGTCCTGCTGATGCTGAATTATCGTGGTCCGTCTCCCTTTGTTTGCTGGCGTGCGAGGCTGTGCTCGGTCTGAGATGCCGAAGAGATTCGAGGAGGAGTCACGTGGTGTATATATATATATATATATATATATATATATATATATATATATATATATATATATATATATATATATATATGTATGTATGTATATATATATATATATATATATATATATATATGTATATATATATATATATATATATATATGTGTATATATATATATATGTATATATATATATATATATATATATATATATATATATATATATATATATATATATATATGAGAAGCAGTTGTAGCCCAGAGTGGTGTCGGCGCTCTATTTTCAGCGTGGTGCAGTTTTCTACGACTGAGCCAGTCGTTTTAAATATAGCTGCAAGTACCCCAAGGGGGCAATGAAAACGCACTCTCTCGCCTCAATTCAAGTGATAGCGGTTTATTTAGTAACCAGTACCCAACGCGTTTTGCTTCTTACAAAGCTTGCTCACGGGATGTTGAGCCAGTTTCTAAGTCCTCCTTTTAAACACCAGGTCATGTGACTTCCTCTGTTGGTAGTTCATGCATGCTGGTTAATGTAGTTCATTTACATTATAGTCACCAGTATACACGTATCTGTTATAGTTCACAGTTTGCGGCAACAGGGAAGAGGGGAAGGGGTGAGTGCATTTCTTAGTTTGCAGACATTATTTTCTAAACTCCTTAGTGAGTGTATTATTTAATCCTGGATTTTTCCAATGAGCCCATTGGATTTCAGTTTCCGAGGTACTCCTTCTTGCACCCAGTTAGTTCAGTTCTGTTCTTACATTCAGATCTGTGTGTATAGCCCTCTGGTGGGCGTTTGTTTATTGTTGGAGGGGACAGTTGTCTGTAATTCAACACCAATACGTTAGAGATGAACGTAGAGTTCTTCAGTCAAGTTCAAGCCTGTCGGTTCCAAGGTTCTGAAGTTTATTATGTGCTTGGATTCTTTGCGTCTCAGTGTTTTGAGTCGATCACCTCCTCTCTCCGATTGTTGAACTTGTTCTATTGCACAGAATTTCAAGAGTTCCCAGTTGTTGCTGTGTGCTTCCTCCATGTGCTTTGCCACTGCGTAACTGCGATCCTTATTCGTTGTTGCCCTGGTATGTTCCAGGATTCGCTTCTTGCATTCAAAGGTGGTGCTCCCTATATATTTTTTGTTGCAGGGGCACTCGATTAGGTATACCACGTAGGTGCTCTTGCATGTTAGATGTTGTGGTATTGTCCATTTCGTACCCTTTCTGATAGCAATTTCCTTAGTTGCTTTCGCGATCCTGCACACCTTGCAGTGTCTGCATGGGAAGAAGCCCTTTCGTTGTAACCACTCAGTTTTTTTGCACTTCTTTGTAGTGGCTATTAACCAGCTGGTCTCCCAAGTTTCTTGTGCGTCTGTACGTTATGTTTGGGTGGTCGCCTATGATTCGTGTTAGAGTCAGATCACTTTTCAAGATTGGCCAATGTTTTTGAATGATTTTCGCCAGCTTGTTATTTTCCGCACTGTGGGTGGTGATTAGTCGGATCACTTCCTGTTTTGCTGGAGTTTTTTCTGGTTTGTTAAGGAGTTCATTACGATCTTGTGCCTGTGTTCTTTTAAGGCTCTGTTCCACCGCTTTCTTGGGGTATCCTCTTTTCGAGAATCTAGTGACCGCATTGGCACTATGGAGCTTGAATTCTTCATCCTCCGAACAGTTGCGTCTGAAACGTAAGAACTCTCCATAGGGGATGCTCATTTTCAATTTCTTATTGTGGAAGCTCTCCCCATGGAGAATCGCGTTAGTGGCTGTCTTTTTTCGATGCAACGTGGTCTGTATAGTGCCATTCTTTATGTAGATCTCTGTGTCCAGGAATACCACCCTTTCAGCACTCATTTCCACAGTGAATTTCAAGTTGGTTGCTGTGTTGTTTAGATTGTCAAAGTATTTGAGAAAATCCTCCTTGCAACCATCCCAAATAATGAGCAGATCATCTATGAATCTAAGCCATAGGATGATCTTTGTGTTCCATTGATAGTTATTTGTGTGCCACGCTAAATGCTGTTCAAACCATCCCATCGTCAGGTTTACGTAATTGGGCGAGAAGGAAAAGCCCATGGCGCATCCTTTTGTCTGTTTATATAGCTTTTTATTGAACAGAAAGATGTTTTGGTTCAGACACAGGTGGATCATTTCATTCAGCATCTTATTGTGGTCCTTGTATTGGATATTCCTCTTTGCTAGGAAGAACTTGCAGGCCTTTATCCCTATGTGGTGTTCAATATTGGTGTACAATGACACCACGTCCATTGTTATTAGTAGGTACTTCTTTGACCAGGTAATTGTTTTGAGTTTTTGTAGCAAGTCCGTCGTGTCTTTGAGGTATGCTAGTAGTTGTTTAACCAAGGGTGCCAGGAATGTATCAATGTAATTGGATATAGGCTCCATTAGAGAGTTTTTGGCTGACACTATCGGTCTTCCCGGGGGGTTGTGTTTGTCTTTATGTACCTTCGGAAGGTGGTAGAAGGTGGGTGTTACCGGATTTGTGTTGTCCAGGTATTTATGTTCATAATCTTCAATTAGGCCTTGAGCATGCCATTCTGATAATTTCTTTTGTAGGTTAAGCTGTAGTTCCTTAGTTGGATCTTTCTCCAATTCTACATAGCATTCTATGTCTTCTAGTTGACGTTGGGCCTCTGCCACATATTCCGTTTTGTCCTTGATGACAATGTTGCCCCCCTTGTCTGTGGGTTTGATCTCTATTTGCGGGTCCATTTCTAGTTGTTTTAGTAGGGTCATCTCATTTTTGGTTAAGTTGTTCTTGATCTTGGTAGGCTGTAGTTTGTAGAGGTCCTCTACAACTAGTTCTTGAAAAAGGTCAATTTTATTCCCTGGTGGCAACTGTGGATTGAACTTTGATTTGTGCCTCAGGCCACTCTCACTGGCTCCTTGGATCGGTAGCACCTCCTCCAGAGTTATCATTGCTTCTTCTTCTTGTGAGAGGGTAGTAGTTCCCATAGTTACTAATGTGTTTAGACCCTCAAGGTCTTCCACTAGCAATTGTTCTGTTTGTTTGCCCATTGTATTTTTTATTTCTCTCTTTGATTTTTCAGCATAGATCTTTGCCAATTTAAGTTTTCTTGTGTATTTGTATATGTCAATCCTGACTTCTGTGGTGTTGATATGGGAGGTAGGACAGAAGTTTAGGCCCCTAATTAGGATGTTATTTTCCATTGGTGTTAATTCCCTACTCGAGAGGTTCATGATATTCAATTCTTGTGGGGGGTCATCCATTGTACTCACTTTCGTGGCTGTCTCAGACGGGTTTTCGACCATGCATCTTCTTTTGGGGTTGCGTTGGCCCCTCCAGCCCCTTCTTGTTTGTCTCCTCTTCCCCGTCCTCGGGCCCCTCTGCCTCTTCCCCTCATCGGTGGGTCGTTTCTTTTTTGGCGGTTCTCCACTGCCTCTCTCATCTCGATTAAAAAATTGGGTTTTTTTTCTCCTATTTCTGATGGTGTAATTGTTTCTTCCGTTGCATTATCTTCCAGGCTTGAAAGGGAATCAAAGCTAGATATCTCATCGCCTTGTGTTGTCTGGCGTTGAGTTGGTTTCTTTTCTTTGTCTGTTTTCTTCGCGAAGGTGAAGATTCGGCCTTCCTCAAAATCTGCCTTGTACCGTAGGAATTTATATTGTTTCCTCATCTTCACTCTGCTTTCATGTCTTTCCAGATTTTTGATGATCCCTGTTTTCAGTTTCAGCAGTTCCTCATCTAGCATCAGGGATTCCACCTCATCCTCCAGTGTTTTTAGTTTAGCCTTTAATTCGTTTTACTGTTCTCTCCAGGTGATTTTTTTTTTTTTTTTTTTTACTTTTATTGAGCAATTAAAGTAAAAAGTACAAAGATGGGCCTACAACCACACGGGCTGGCCGCTAATAGCAACGCACAACATAAGAAGCAAACGAACACTTCCGCAACGCACAACATAAGAAGCAAACGAACACTTCCGTGGCCAGGCACAAATCAGATATCAAGTATTGCTCAAACCATAGGACAGGACATAACATTTTTTTGTTTTTTCAAACATAGAAACAACTAACTCTAAACAAGGCGAATGCACAATAATCAAAGTCAGCCCAGAAGGCGGAGGGGAAAGCCACTAATCAGGAAGACGAAAGCACAGTCAATGGGACTCGGCAGCGGGGAGCGGGGAGGACAGGAAAATCTTAGAACAATATGAAAATTTCGGGAACGCCAGCCTAGGGAGATAGGGTAACATCGGGAGTGTCAACCAAGGGAGGGGTACAGATGTCACCACGATATTCGTTCCACTGACTCCAAATCTTCGTCCACGCCCTGGGTCTGCCCCTAGCCACATAGACGGTCTTCTCTCGAAACATGGACCAGTCCATGTTATCTTCCCACACCGAGACCTCGGGAGGTCTGGAAGCGCCCCAGAGTTGCGCAATGTCCCGTTTCGCGACCATGTATCCCAAGGTCGCCCATCGGGTCTGAGCCACAGAACAGTTGGTGGGTTCCCACACATTCAACAGGCATCGTCGGGCCTCAGGCCGCAGGGCAATACCAGTCACAGCAGTCATCACCGCAAGCACATCAGTCCAATAGGCTGCCACCACTGGGCACTCCCAAAGAATATGCAGAAATGTAGCACTCATCCCACAACCACGTTTGCATAAACCATCCGGGGAAAAACCCATTGCTACCAGACGCGGACCAGTTACATACACCCGGTGGAGGATCTTAAGTTGAACCAAGCGAAGACGGGCTAGGATGGCGACCTCTTTCGGAGAAGAGAGTGCCGACTGCCAATCCTCGTCATCTAAGTCCAACCCGTCCCCGACCCAAACCTCCCTAAGTCGGACCAGTAAATCAGCGCGATTATTAATCAGTTTCTTGTAAATCAGGGAGATAGTGCTATCGGGCAGGTGTCCATCCAGAATGCGGTCCTCAAGGGGGGAGGACTCGGGCAGTGGCACATCAGGAGTCAGAACTGAGGCCAGGGCATGCCGGACCTGCAGATATCGAAAAAACTCTCTGTCACTCAAGTCATACTCGGCCTTAAGGGCCTGGAAAGACTTCACTCCACCCTTCACACAGACATCACCCACTTTACATATCCCAATCATATCCCAGCGGTCAAAGCCCTTAGAGGACCAGAGACAACCCAAACGTTCGGAAGCATAAAGCGGAGTCGCCATTGTCAGTCGATTCTCCCATCCCAAACTCACATTCTCGGCGCGCCACACATTGACTGCGATCCTGGACGGGCCCGTAAGATGGCGCCCGGCCGATCTGGAATAAAGCGCTCTATTAAAATCCCCTCCCGGCAGCTGGAGTTTATCCATCTCAAAGGCCGGATCGCGACCCGGGGAATACATTGCGTGGTTAATGGCAGACAGCTGGGTGGCCCAATAATATCTCTTGATATCGGGGAGCGCCATGCCCCCGTCGTACCAAGGGATGGTAAGTTTCGCCAGGGCAATACGTGGACGCCCGTCCCAGATCAGTTGTCTTTGAAGACTCTCGATCTCTCGGAAATAGGTAGCGGGAACGTCGTCAAAAGAGTTTTGAAGTGCGTATAGGAATCGTGGCAAAGACATCATTTTAAAAAGGGCAGCCCTGCCCAGAGGAGACAGGGGTAGCTTACGCCAGCGGGCCACGTCCAGTCGCAGTCTAAGAAGCGGGGGGAGGAGATTACGCTCGAACCGGAGTGAAGAGTCCAGTGAAATAAAGATCCCCAAATACTTGAAGCCAGATTGGACAACCTGGATAGGAAATCTGTCTGGCAAGGGGGGCAACACACCTGAAAGAACATACACACAAGACTTAGCCCAATTAATAACCAGACCTGAGTTAGCACCAAACGAAGTAAGAACGTCAAATAATACATTTAAAGATTTACGCGGGGAAGTAAGATACAGAAGAATGTCATCCGCGTAAAGCGAGACGCGGTCTTCAAAATCCGGTGACCAACGGATCCCTTTGAGTGAAGGTTCCCATCGAAGCCACGCAGCTAACGGTTCCAGGGCGAGCGCGAAAAGCAATGGAGACAAGGGGCATCCCTGACGGGTCCCTCTACCAAGGCAGAAGGGGACAGAAACCCGACCATTTACCACCACCTGTGCCAAGGGTTCGGCGTATAACAACTTCACCCAACCAATAAACTCAGGTCCGAAACCAAATTTCTCAAGAGCTGCCCAAAGATAGGGCCATTCCACCGTATCAAAGGCCATCGAGGCGTCCAACGAAGCCAAAATGGCCGGCTCCGTCAGAAGCCCCGCCCTCGCAACAGCTCCGTGGAGACGACGTAGGTTAAGAGCCGTGTTGCGATGCGGGATAAATCCGGATTGATCCGGATGAACCAAGCCACCAATGACCGTCAAGAGGCGGGTAGCCAGAAGCTTAGCCAGAACCTTGGGTTCAACATTCAACAGGGAAATGGGCCTATAAGACGAACAAAGGTCCCGAGGTTTACCTTCTTTGGGAATAACAACAATCATAGCCAGACGCTGATCATATGGGAGAATACCCCGCTCCCGGGATTCCAAAAACATAGTGCGAAGATAGGGCGCCAGCTTATCAGGACTTAGCTTGTACAATTCAATAGGCAATCCATTCGGGCCCAAAGCTTTGCCCGAACGGAGTGAGCGAATAGCCGTCGCTATCTCGTCCGTAGTGAAAGGGGACTCCAAAGACACTCGGTCTAAATCGGAAACACTGGGCAGAGCTATATCACGCAACAAAAGGCGAGAGTCATCAACATCCCGTGCAGACACAGGGGAATAAACCACACGAAAATAGTCCGCAAAACATTCAACTATTCCAACCGGGTCAGTCACTCTCACACCATTCAAAGTCTGAATCACAGGCACCACACGATTCGCCCTCTCCTTCTTATCCAGCCATGCCAGCAATTTACCCGCTTTGTCCCCCACATCATACAAACGACCCTGTTGCTCCCGAAACATCAATTTAGCCGCATCTGTAACCAAAGACCTATAGGCAAATTGTTTCAGACCCAGGGCGTGGAGTTTACCAGGTGTGACATTCAACTCCAGGTCAGCCTCTATCTCTGCAATCTCCCTCTCAAGGTCCACCACCTCCCGATTCCTCGCCTTTTTAGATTCAGCAATAAGGGAAAGGGCCTGCCCACGAATCACTGTCTTAAAGGCCTCCCACAGGGATACCGCCGATGAGACGGACCCCTTGTTGTCTAGGAAATAATTGTCCAAAGACTTAATCAAGAGACCGCGGGTCTCGGGGGAGGTGAGGTACCATGGGTTAATAGGAGCCACACGGCCCGCCGCCTCCACCCCCACCTCAAAACAAAGCCAGAGCGGTGAATGATCAGAGATGCCCCGGGGGAGTGTCTAATCTCGCGAACCGCCGGCGACTGCGCCGCAGGCATCAGGAAATAATCCAGTCTAGACAAACTCCCATGGGCCCCAGAATGAAAAGTGTATTGAAGCTGAGTAGGATGCATAAGC
This sequence comes from Lissotriton helveticus, assembly GCF_964261635.1. NCBI lineage: Eukaryota > Metazoa > Chordata > Amphibia > Caudata > Salamandridae > Lissotriton > Lissotriton helveticus. The sequence continues at coordinate 1,072,069,800 of NC_136072.1, read as the reverse complement.
CTCCAACAATCCACCAAGCCAAACGTATCCAGAAACCCACCCAGCCACTGTTGGGCCGAAGGAGTATCCCTAGGGGGGTGACGATCGTGTAGACCGGAGAACACTGAATTAAAGTCCCCCGCTATAAAAAGAGTACTATCAGGGAGGTTCAACAACACCCGGCCCAAATCGGAAAAAGTAGAGGTCTGTAGACCGGGGGGCACATAGACGGCAAACAAGGAAAGGGTCCGACCCTCATAGCGTCCCACGAGGACGGCGTAACGCCCCCGATCATCAAGGATCACATCATCAATAGCCAGGGGGAGGGAAGCCCGAACAAGGATACCCACCCCCCTGGAACCCGTGGTAAACCCCGAATGTGCGGCGAGGCGATAGCCCCACCTATTCATTGCACGACATGTATTGCCCACCAAATGAGTCTCCTGTAGAAAAACAATATCTGGAGACAAACGTCGTAGACATCGCAACACCACACCTCGCTTAATACGATCCCCCAGACCATTGACATTCCACGAAATAAACCTCAACCCGCTACCCCCCATCCCACACAGCAACGCCGAAACCCCCCCTCAATGAGCATGACATCAAAAACATCATTAGCAAGATAGAATCGCCTTGAGAAAACAAAACACAAACATCAAACATCCCTTCCACCCACCCCCCAACGATCAAGGAAACACCCCCCACCCTGCACCCCTGCAAGAAGCTAAAAAGCCACCCCAACATGCAGTGTGCCTGTCGCCCAAGAACCCCCATTCTACAAAAAGACCCCGGAGGAGGAAAGGCCCTGACCCACCCGCCACCCCGATCAAGACAACTAACGAGGAGAACACACAGACAGTAGAGGCACTTAGGCATAAAATCCCAGAAGAAGTTACTCTACACGAAGACCCGGGCATAGACAAATAGTTCAGCTCTCTGCACCACCCTCAGCACCATCCGGGTGGTCGGCGGGCTCAGTCACAGGAGGTCGGTCCGGCAGAGAGTCCAACCAGTCATTCACTGAATCAGGCCGATCAAAGAAAAAGGTTCGGTCATTGTACTCAACTCGCAGCCTGGTCGGAAAAAGCATAGCATATGGCAATCCCATGTCTCGGAGGCGCTTCTTGACTCCACGGAAACCCATACGCTGTTTCTGAACCTGTTGAGAAAAGTCCGGGTAAAAGTTCACCGTGGCATTCTCAAAGGCCACCGGGCCCTTCACGCGCGATGCCTGCAGGATAGCGTCCCGATCTCTATAGTGGAAGAGTTTTGCAACAATAGGCCTCGGCGGGGCGCCCGGCTTACCCTGGCCTCCCGGAACACGATGGGCACGTTCCACTGCGAAAAATTTACTCAACCCAGACGGAGAGAGGTAGTTCTGGATCAGGTCCTCGACCAGGAGATCAACAGAGTGCGGGTCTGGATTCTCCGGAACGCCAACCACACGCACATTACAGCGACGTGCCCTGTTCTCAAAGTCCTCCAAGCGCCGGGTCATGAAATCGTTCACCCTACGGAGATTGCCAATCTCCGTCTGTATCTCCGAGACATCTGCCGTGAGGCTGGATGACTTGAGATCAAATGACTTCACCTTCTCATTGGTTTTAGATAGGTCGGCCCGAATCAAGTTCACTTCAATGGCCACGGTGTCGATTTTGTGGGCCAGAGCTTCATACTGTTGGCCTATTGTTTCCTTCATGCCAGAAATGGCGCCCATGATGTCCTGCAAGGACGGCTCCGTTGACGCGTCCACGATGTGGTCAACCGCACTTGGACCAGGCAGGGCGGCTCCAGGGGACCCCTTCGTATGGGTGTAACGGTCCATAACGTTAGACTGGACCGGGCCCCCACGCAGGGGCGTCTTGGTCTTTCGGGTCTCTCGGTCCCCCCTGCCCGCCATGTCGGAGGCCGCGTCACCAGGAGACTCACTCGACCCGATGGAAATGGCCGCAGGAAAGTAGGGCGTCGGGACCAAAAGGCAGCGACGAGGGTACCACTAGGAGTGAACTAGCCTGGAAGGAGAATAAGCAAGCCAAAGGCCCGACAGCCGTCTCGTGCGCCGGACCCAGCAAAGGCCGGACTCTTCTGCCAGATGTCTCAGTCAGAGGCAGAATCGAAACCGAAACTTAAGAGGGGGACCCACAAGTCCAATCCCCCTGCCGCTGTTGTTCAACTCCAAGACGGCCACAACGCCGCACCCAGTCCCGGGCGCACCTCAAGGGCGGACCCCGAAAGTTCAAGCCGTCGTATCTTCGGCGTCCCGGGTCCAAATCAAATTCCAAAAGTCCCAGGAAGATCAGCCCAGTGTCCTCTACACAAATCCTCGCAAAGAATCAGGATATGGTCAGGATATCATGCCGGGAGTGGCGGGGGTCCGGAGAGCGCTGTGCTCACGCGGCCATCACTGATGCCCGCCAAGCTCCTCCTCCTCTCTCCAGGTGATTGATTAGTATTGTCATAAGGCCCATTGAGGAGTTCAGTAGGTGTTCACCCCACTCTTGAAGGAGTTCAGAGCATTTAGCGTGGCACACAAATAACTATCAATGGAACACAAAGATCATCCTATGGCTTAGATTCATAGATGATCTGCTCATTATTTGGGATGGTTGCAAGGAGGATTTTCTCAAATACTTTGACAATCTAAACAACACAGCAACCAACTTGAAATTCACTGTGGAAATGAGTGCTGAAAGGGTGGTATTCCTGGACACAGAGATCTACATAAAGAATGGCACTATACAGACCACGTTGCATCGAAAAAAGACAGCCACTAACGCGATTCTCCATGGGGAGAGCTTCCACAGTAAGAAATTAAAAATGAGCATCCCCTTTGGAGAGTTCTTACGTTTCAGACGCAACTGTTCGGAGGATGAAGAATTCAAGCTCCATAGTGCCAATGCGGTCACTAGATTCTCGAAAAGAGGATACCCCAAGAAAGCGGTGGAACAGAGCCTTAAAAGAACACAGGCACAAGATCGTAATGAACTCCTTAACAAACCAGAAAAAACTCCAGCACAACAGGAAGTGATCCGACTAATCACCACCCACAGTGCGGAAAATAACAAGCTGGCGAAAATCATTCAAAAACATTGGCCAATCTTGAAAAGTGATCTGACTCTAACACGAATCATAGGCGACCACCCAAACATAACGTACAGACGCAGAAGAAACTTGGGAGACCAGCTGGTTAATAGCCACTACAAAGAAGTGCAAAAAACTGAGTGGTTACAACGAAAGGGCTTCTTCCCATGCAGACACTGCAAGGTGTGCAGGATCGCGAAAGCAACTAAGGAAATTGCTATCAGAAAGGGTACGAAATGGACAATACCACAACATCTAACATGCAAGAGCACCTACGTGGTATACCTAATCGAGTGCCCCTGCAACAAAAAATATATATGGAGCACCACCTTTGAATGCAAGAAGCGAATCCTGGAACATACCAGGGCAACAACGAATAAGGATCGCAGTTACGCAGTGGCAAAGCACATGGAGCAAGCACACAGCAACAACTGGGAACTCTTGAAATTCTGTGCAATAGAACAAGTTCAACAATCGGAGAGAGGAGGTGATCGACTCAAAACACTGAGACGCAAAGAATCCAAGCACATAATAAACTTCAGAACCTTGGAACCGACAGGCTTGAACTTGACTGAAGAACTCTACGTTCATCTCTAACGTATTGGTGTTGAATTACAGACAACTGTCCCCTCCAACAATAAACAAACGCCCACCAGAGGTCTATACACACAGATCTGAATGTAAGAACAGAACTGATCTAACTGGGTGCAAGAAGGAGTACCTCGGAAACTGAAATCCAATGGGCTCATTGGAAAAACCCAAAGGATTAAATAATACACTCACTAAGGAGTTTATAAAATAATGTCTGCAAACTAAGAAATGCACTCACCCCTTCCCCTCTTCCCTGTTGCCGCAAACTGTGAACTATAACAGATAAGTGTATACTGGTGACTATAATGTAAATGAACTACATTAACCAGCATGCATGAACTACCAACAGAGGAAGTCACATGACCTGGTGTTTAAAAGGAGGACTTAGAAACTGGCTCAACATCCCGTGAGCAAGCTTTGTAAGAAGCGAAACGCGTTGGGTACTGGTTACTAAATAAACCGCTATCACTTGAATTGAGGCGAGAGAGTGCGTTTTCATTGCCCCCTTGGGGTACTTGCAGCTATATATATATATATATATATATATTCACTGAAAAAACCATAGGTTATAGACCATATATAGTTAGGAATTAGCATTTACAAAACCTTGAAAATTCACTGAAAAAACCATAGTTTATAGACCATATATAGTTAGGAATTAGCATTTAAAAAACCTTATTTTACTCACACAAAACCATTGAAATTCCATATATAGTTAGTTGTACTAACTATATATCGCGCACCCGCAATCCACTGCTGATCATGTCACATATTACATCATTCATGACATGGTCAGTGACATCACTGATGACATCACTGATGACATCTCAAATGACATCACTGATGACATCACTGATGACATCTCAAATGACATCACTGATGACATCACTGATGACATCTCAAATGACATCACTGATGACATCACTGATGACAACATCCAGTGACTGTATTTTTCTGTAAAGTTAAAATATGTCTTGAGTGGATGTATAAGTGTCTGGATGAAGGATTTAGTAGGTGCATGACTGACTGTATGAGTGAGTGATTAAATGTGTCTCACTGAGTGCATGGGTTAGTGACTAAACTGTCTTAATTTGTGCATCATTATGTCTGTTGTTCTGAAAACTGCTGCATGTGTTGTTCAGTAGCTATATGAGTAACTATATGGGTTATTGATTGGTTGCCCAAGTATTTGTATGGGAGACTGAGTGTATGTGTGGGTGGCTGGGAGGTGTATGACTCTGTGCATAGATGTGTGAGCAGTTGATTCACTAGATGTATGGGTTCAAAAGTGCATGTGGAAACAGCTGTATGGGCGGTTGACTGTGTGCATCAGTGTATTGGTGAGTGAATGGATATCTCAGTGCTACATGTCAAAGTAAGTACATATGTAAAACACAGTACATGTGAGACTTGACATATATAAATAACTGTGCATAAGAGCCAGTGAATGTGTGAGTGGCTGTATGGATCATTGTGAACTTGTATCCAGGATTGTATAAGTGAGTAAATATGTTTTAGTATATGTTTGAATAAGTAAGGTGTGTATAACTGTATAGTTGGGAAAATGGAGGTGTGATTGATTGTTTGCATGACTGACTAGGTGTGTGTGTGTGTAACTTCATGGATGAATGACAATCTGTGAGTCTGTGTTTACACTGAGTGTATCTAAGGTTATATTAGAGTCTGAAGAGGTTCATCGTATTATCACATGAATGATGTCATCAGTGATGTGATCAGTAATGTCAAATGAGATGTCATCAGTGATGTCATCAGTGATGTCATTTGAGATGTCATCAGTGATGTCATCAGTGATGTCACTGACCATGTCATGAATGATGTAATATGTGACATGATCAGCAGTGGATTACGGGTGCGCGATATATAGTTAGTACAACTAACTATATATGAAATTTCAATGGTTTTGTGTGAGTAAAATAAGGTTTTATAAATGCTAATTCCTAACTATATATGGTCTATAACCTATGGTTTTTTCAGTGAATTTTCAAGGTTTTGTAAATGCTAATTCCTAACTATATATGGTCTATAACCTATGGTTTTTTCAGTGAATTTCATTGGTTTTTTAAAAGCTAATATCTATAGCTGTAAAATGTATTCTTCTTTAAATCCAAAAATATATTTTATATGTTTATTAATAATTTTTTTTTAAATATTTTTTTTTGTTCGCTCCCAGTTCGCGAACCGGGAAGCTTCCCGTTAGCTCAATTTGATGCCGCGACCCAGTCCGCGAACCGGTAAACGTTCCGTTAGCGCAACTGCCGCATTAGAAATCAACATCGTGACGCGTCGCGGAAGCGCGACGTATCACGTTGTCGCGTAATGCGTCTTATGACGCGCTGCGTTAGCGCACCCAGAAGTGCTCCGGTACGCGAACCGAGGCGCGAAGCGCAGCGACCCGGAAGCGATCCGGGGCGCGTTCCGCAGCGCGTAACATAAGCGTGAGAGGTCATGTGACTTGTTAATAAAACTTTTCATTGGTTCATTTAACTTTTGGTTTCATAATCATGTAAGGCTAGGTCAGGTGACCTAAAAATAACACTTTTCATTGGTTTAGAACTATTGTTTTTCCCAAATGATGAAAACCCCTCCTTCTTTCCTCACTCTGACTTTCATCTTTGTGAGAGGAAGACCTTATTTCATACTTGAGCAATGGCTTCAATGGTAGCTTCAGCTGGTGGACCCCCACCACCACCACCACCTCCTCATGGGAAGAGAGGACCACCTCCCCAGGTCATCACCAACACAGAGGAGGAAGAGGAAGAAATAGAGGAAGAGGAGAGAGAAGGACCACAGTTCTTGGAAGAGGTGCCCTGGGTTTCCCATAGGAAAGCCAGTTTCATTTGGCAGTTTTTTTCTATCCCTCCAGGCCAGAAGAAAGTGAATGCGAGGTATGTCACCTGCCTCATTTGCAAAGAAAAATTATCAAGAGGGACTGATAAAAAGTATAGTTATGGGAACTATACCATGCATAGGCACATGAGCAGGTGGCATCCACTCAATTACAGCCGGGCGGAAATACGAGACATGGAACAGAACCCAACAGCAACTCCTGTGGCCAGGTCAACTTCGTTGATTTCTTTGACAGCAGCAGAGGCACGGGAAACCGTGCCAAACATCCAGGATAATTTTGGGCATATGAAATTTACTTGTCTGCACTGCGGTGCATTGATATCATGTGGCAACATGAGTATCAATTCAATAAACCTAGCTTACAACAATCATAATTGCCCTAACCGCCCCACACAGTAATTTTTTTTTTGCTCCTGTTGAGCCCTTTTCAATGCCTGTTTTTTGTTGTTTCCCCCCCAAAAAAAACCAAAAAAAATATAAAATTGTTCAAAAAATACAAAAAAAACAAAAAATGTTCAAAAAATAAAAAAAAATATAAAACAACAAAAACATTTAAAAAAAAGTTCTTTTCAGAACTACCTCCCCTTTCAAAAAAAATTGCTAGAATGTTTAGCACTCTAGCAAGCTCTATTTCTTTTAGTTCGCTCCCAGTTCGCTTCCCGGTTCGCGAACCGGGAGCGAACCAAAAAATTCAAAAAAGAAAAAAAAAAAAGAAGAGTAAGTATAAGGAAAGTAAACAGAGAGTGATGTTAAAAGAAAGACAGCTATAGGGAGTAAACCAGAGATACTGTTTAATAGATATATTTACCGAAGAAAAGACGGAAGAGGGTATAATTGTGGAAAACAAAATAGATAAGGAAGTGAAAGAAAAAAAAGAGAGTAGAACAATAACAAAGAAGATTTTCTTGGAGAATGTGAGTGAATGTTCAAAATAAGATTAAAACATGGGGAATAACAGAGAGAAAAAATAGAAAACAGAAAACAAAAAATAACAGAAAAAGATTAATTGAAACAGCAAAGAAATGTAAATAACATAGAGCCATATCATCAACGTAGGCAATAAAAGTTTTGCAGCTTTTATCGGCAGAAATATGTCACCAAAGCCGCTTTTGCGGCAGAAAACTGCTGCTAAAACCACTTTTGCACCAGTTTTCTGCCAATAAAAACAGCAATAATTTTATTGGCTGTGTTCATAATATGCCCCTTAGTGTGCTTCAACTACACAGAGAAAGCATTATGAACAAGTAGTGAAAAAGTGATCAGTCAAAGACACTAAGAGTAATAGAGACGGAGTGAGTGAACAAGAGTGAGGAACTATGAGAAGAGAGGGACTGAGAAAAAGAGTGGAAGGAGTTGAGTAAGTAGGTAAAAGAGAAAGGAATGAGGAAAGTAGCAAAGGCAGGAAACTGAGGGTTAAAGAAATAAAGCTGTGGAACTAATAGTAGGTGAATGTGATAGAAATGTAACGAAAAGAATACAAAACATTTACCTTATAATTGTCGTTAAATTACTCACTTTTTGTTTTTATACTTTCAATCTGTGAAAGAGAGAACAGACATTTGAAAAATATTAAAACATGTATTTAAAAATTACAAAAGACAAGGGGAAAGATTGAAGGACAAACAGTTTTTCAACAACTTTGACACTGACAGAAGCTTCTGCTTCTCCAGGCCCCCTACACAGTCCTAAAGATATACATTTTAAACTAACAGTATCTTGATGCAGATGAAGTGAGGCCTATCTTAAAACATGGTGCATCTTTTGCACTGCTGTTGTCTCAGAAAAGTGTCGCAAGACACTAACATTTTAAATGATTGCTTCAGGATGCCAATAAGATGTGTCCTATCCAGAGGTTTGTTTGAGGTGAGACCTACTCAGGGTTCCAAATGAAATTTCGAGTTGTTTGAAGAGAACAGAGGACATAATACATGTGGAGGCCTACCAACGAAGTGATTAATGTCCACTGCACTCTTGAACAAATGTCAGACCTCCTCTGTCTCCAGGAACAGGCCTAAACCTCATCTACACAATGTGGTGTGTAATGTTAGGAAACACAGGTAATATAATTGAAAAACATGCACATTTTTTTGCTCATTCCACAATCATATGACATGTGTTTCCTTTGCTTAGGTATCTCATTGTGGAAATGTAGTCTATCATATGAAAGACTACGTAGAATATGAGCACTGTATGCAAGAACTTTGACACTTACAGAAGCCTCTCCTTCTCCATGCCTCCTACACAGTTCTAAATGTACATCATAAATGGAAACAGTACAGAATTAATTATACATGTTAAATGGTTTATTTTTGCTGTTCTCAGAATGTATCAAATTTCACTAAAAACAGTGACTTGAAGGTATTCATCATATAACAGCGGGGAAAAAAAAACACAATCAAAATGATTGTGTTTAAAAAACCCATACAACATAACAAATCAGAATTCAGAACTCCTTAAAGTTAACTTACTTTCCATGACGTCAAAGGATGTCCTATGAACAGCTTACACTCTGTTGTGCTGTTATTACTTTCAGCCCGCCACTTTCTGAAAGAAAACCTCCATCGTTTTGAAAAACATGTTACATACAATAAATGACTTCTTGCTCTCTACCACAAGTTTCCACAAGGCCAAATCTTGTCAGAGCCATTTATAACTCTTGGATTTCTTGTAAGCCAATCCCGTCATTTGGCATTTCCGCAACTTTCAGAATTAAAATGTTGAAGATCATTTTCACAATCCTGGACTAGTAATATCTTCCCCTTCTTCCTCAGTCATGTTCTACATTTCCTATAACACTGATACTGCTTACTATGAAGCAGACTTACACTACCTCTATGACTACTACAATTATTTAATTCTCTACATCACTTTTAATCACAAAGCAATGTAAAACAGTAGACAGCATTGCAGACTTACATTCCCTCTACTCTATGTCTTGATTGGCTGCTTCAATTAGCTTATAAAAAGAAATAGTTTTTCTGAACTCATTCAAAGTGCACTTATTTCTCCATGACGTCCAGTCTTATGGTTAGAAGTTATGTCTCTGAACTACACTTATCCTCAAGGCCAAATCGTGTAGGAGCCATTAGAACTTCTTGAAATTCCTCAGAGCACATCCCGAGATTCTTTCCCTAAAAGTTTGGTTTTAAAAACACCAGGTAAGAGTTTTTAAGGTCATATGGCAATTTTTTTTTGAAAATTAAAACAGAATCATTGCAGAATGACCAGCCATTTCTAGACTTTAAATAAGCTGTGTAATGTCCTGATGTTATTGAAGGACCGTCATGATATATAATTGCTGCAGTTACAAAAGTCCTTCCTAATATTGACAACTGCGAAGCCACAAAATTTTTAATTAAAGTTGTCAATTTTGTTCCATCAGGCCTACATCGTTGGAACATTAAAATGACATACTGGCCATATGTTCGTATAAATAATGTGGACATCATTTCAGATTTACATTGGCTACACTCCATGTTGTGATCAGCTGCTTTTACTAGCTTATTAAAGGAGACTGATTTACTGTCTGGCAAAGTTAAATATATAAATCTTTCTGAGTCTACACTAGTAGTACTTGATACCATACAGTTCTCGCAGTCATGCTGCCATTGATAAGAAAGCCCAAACAGCTGATCTACATCTACACCTTCAGCATGCAATACATCAAGCATATACATTAAAAACTCCTGACAATCTTGCTGAATATTTTGAGAGAATTGTGTTTGGCCTGAACATCTGTCTAACAGATTTCGAATTTCAGACACACTTTCTATGTTTGTTCTATCAGTGCTACATTTTTCTAAGACAGAATTTAACAAACTGCAAAATCTTTGATCAGAATTGACCACAATCTCTTCTTTTACATTTTCTAGAGAAAACAAAACATTAACCACTACATTAGCATAGCAGTTGACACCAGAACTGTTTTCAAATTGAAAACCAACAACATCTTCAACAGAATCTTTTTTGTTTCTGCTTATAATTTCAGGTTCATCGACTTTTCGTCTTTTTGCTACAACCTCCCTAGTATTGGTCACATTTCTTCGTTTCCGGCCTACCACACGTTTCTCAAACAAAGGATATTGAGGCAAATGTGGCGCATACTCTCTTCTTAACCTATTGTATTCCTTAACACAATCTAGATCCGCACAAATGTTTGTGACATCACACTCAATCAAGTACAATCCCGATAAAGTTCTAACTCGTGACCATGCCACATATGCCATACCCTCCTTGAACACAGAACTGCCAATATTCACCAATGCACTGTCTACACTTAAACCTTGCGATTTATGGATTGTCACCGCATATGCTAAGCAAACAGGAAACTGCTTACGGCGAATATATAAGTCTTTTACAAGCAAAAATCTAGCAGAACAACGACCAATTAGCTGTACTTCCTCAATGCCATCAAATTTAATTTTTAAAAATTCAATTCCATCTCTATTTCTGTATTTTACAAAATCAACAACATTACCCATTGATCCATTTACCAGACCTCTTTCAACATGTAAATTCCTTCTTAAAATTATACGGCAGTTCAAGCACACATTCAGAGTCTTTTCAAAACCTGCAGTTTTAGATATACTCTTCTCTAATGAATCCAATTTTGTTTTCACATTCTCAGACAAAATAATTGTTGATCCCATATGCTCTACTCTGTCAATAGCTTCCAGTTTCACAATCTCTTGCTTTTCTAAATGCAACATTTTGTTGTTGAATTTGGCACATTCTGCAAGAGTTGGCATCAAACATATTCCAGATTTCTTCTCAGTAATTTTCTGAAAAATATTCTCAGGCACAACATCTTGTTCTGGATATAAATTTGACAGTAATCGTGCATGTAAAGCTTCTTTCCCATGCTCGGTCACTTTTCCAATTCTAACATCTTGTAGAATAGTCTTGTAAACTTCATCCTTCGCCTGACGCATATTTTCATGCAGTTCAGCATAATTGAAGTTTAACCATATATTGACGTTGCCAATGCTGCCTAGGCACTTCCTGGTATCTTCATGCGTGAGCATTTTGAACACAGGTTGCCCTTTCACTGGTGTCAGCTGCAGAAGATCTCCGAAAACAATGATGTGTTTGCCACCAAATAACACATCATACTCTGTTTTGAGAACTTCTTGCATTCTTAAATGCACAAAGGCAAGCATGACATTGGAAACCATGCTTACTTCGTCAATGATAAGAAGTTTCATTTTCCTCAAGATTCTTGAAACTTCAAAACAAGCATCTCCAGATAGCTTGTGATATTGTAATTTGTTGTCATGCTCCACTGGCAGCATCAGTAAACGATGTAAAGTAATCCCTTTAATGTTATGTGCTGCCAGTCCAGTTGGAGCGGTGACAACACAAGACAGCGATGACTCTGTCCTTTCCTGCAAATAACATGAAATTGCTTTAATAAGGAAACTTTTTCCAGTTCCCGCTTCTCCACTCACGTACAGTCGGACAGGCTTCAACGACGTACATGAGCACTCTTTCTTGTCATGACTTAATCCATGATCAATTTGCATGGTAACTTCGTCATATATTTTCCTCTGCTCAACGTTGAGTTGTCTTTCCAACTCTTCTAAGTTAACCGCATCCTCCTGAGCATGTGCCATTGTTCTTTCCACTTCATTCATAGCAGTGGTAGCTTCATTTTCGATAACAGGTCCTCCTAGTGGATCCTGACTCAATGAAGCAGAACTCTGACTGTCCTGAGAACTGTCTCTGGCAATCTCGGCTGCAATCATTGCTTCCTGCTCAATTTCCACATTCAACATTTCTACATATTTGGGAAAAGCAGGACATTCTATGGTCTCCTTGGCGGCATTGAAAGAGTCTTCGTAACAGAGAAAATCTCCAAGCAGTTCCTCTTCTGCACGCCAAGGCTTGAAAAGTTGCAAAAGTGCTAAATAGAAAAACTCCTTTTTTTCAGGAGATTCGCCACTCAATTTTCGATGGTTTACCAAGTGGCATTTTCTTTGCTTGACCAGACATCCCTCACTTCCTATTACAGCATACACTCCTTTCTCAGTATCTTCTTTGATGTTCCTCTTGAATATGTAATTTTGAAGAACCTCATATAAACAAACATTCTCGAGGTGAATGCTTCGATTTGGATAATATGTATCCAACATGTTGGTCTTCAAAATGTCGGTACTGTTTGGCTCCTTTTCCGCCAAATACTCAATTTCCCGCACAGGTTTGAGAACTCGATTACGCGTTGCAGCAAGACCAAGACTCGCCCAAACGATACTCCTGGACTTGGCATAGAGACTTGCTGAAGACAACCGGTCAGAACATTCGTACGCTCCAATTTCTCGATGCGACAACATCTTCAGACTGAAACTGTACAACTTCTTGCTGAGGCTCTTTTCATGGGAAATGTCCTCCCACATATCCTTCAATTCTGTCTTCTCTTTTTTGGTGATGTAAGACGTCACATACCGAGCCACAGCCATACAGTTATCAGCCACAAACTGTATATCCATGTTAGCATTCCACATGGACAAAATCACCGGGTTGTAGTCGTTGATGTACTTGGACTCTTCGTTCCTCTTCAAATTGTATGTGTTTTAGGTGATTTCTTCATCACATTATGTCGCAGCGAAGACATCAAACTGTTTACTCTTCCTTTAGAAATCACCGGTCGTGGAAAGCCGAAACGACATTTGGTGTAGAACTTGTCCTTGTTTCGGAATTTACGACGACAGTACTTTCCACATCGATGGCTTTGGAAACGCAGAACTTTTTCTCTTAGGCTTTTCTTCTCCTTTGCGTTTGGAACAGCACACGTAGAATACTGTTGTATAAAACTCATCACTGAGTCTTCTGGATCCGTTCCAAATTTAGGTGCATCCTTGATCCACAGCAACATATGTATATGAGGAGCACCTCTTGCTTGGTACTCTTTTCTCCAGAAGAAATCCAACACCTCTCCAAGAGGTGGATTCTTCTTATTCATGATGAAAGACATCATAGCTTCAAATCTATGATTGAAGTACCTACATACATTTACTGGATCCAAAGAGCACAGTTCTCCGGGTGTCTTGAATTCGATGTTTTCTACGTTAGCATTTGCCTCTCGTAGAAATTCAAGTAAGTCTTCCCAGCCATACTCGGCACAGCTCAGAGTGAGGAACCATGTGGGAGTTCCTAAGTTCCTCAGCATACATTTTAAATCACCATGACGACGGTACCAGTACTCATTAGTACCACGCTGACACGCCATGAGATTAATCAGGTGAGAATCCAAAATACTGTCTTGGACATTGACTTTATCCATAAAGTCACTTGCCGAGATGTTTTGCATGTGTATACCACTTTTCAAGATGTGGTTCACTGCATATGACAGTCCAGACAGATCGCTTTCAAACAGGAGATGAAACAAATAGGGAATGCATTGTCGAAACCTAGCATCTCCTGCATACAATCGCAAAGTCCGGTATTCAGAAGCAGGAATTTGATGAGGTCGCTCATCATATCTTCCTCCCTGACCTGTTGGAAAAAGCTGTGGGAAACACCGAGCTTCCAAACTTTCCTCCCAAACACTAATGGGACTCCCTTTGGCTTGTTTCATTTGAAACAACTCAATAGCATTCCCCATGACTTCTTTGGAATGCAAAGGATGAACACTATAATGTTCATATATTTCTTCACTAGTAGAGGGTTCTACTTTCTCAATTTGACCAGCACACAAATCGCTATCCTCTTCCTCACTTACTTCCTCTTCTGCAACATATACATTCTTATAGTATTTATTATTTTTTTTCAAATACAATGTTGCCTTTTTAACTTTCCTAACATCCACTAAATCTTGCCATATTTTCTTATTCTTTGTCGGAACCCCATTAACTAAGATAACCAGAGGTTCCTCTTCCACTTTTTCTACTCCAATTGTGTTAATGTTTTTCTTCAAATCTAGAGGCAAATAAACAACTCTTCCCTTTAATCCTCTCTGTAAATCTGATGGAGGCAATTTCCCTGTCTTTGGCTCCATTCTTACAATAGCCTGAAAGGGATGGATACTTTGAATCAAAATAGATTCATAAGTATTTAAATCCTTCAATTCAGAAGGAATCTCAGCCAATTCCAGATTATTATGAACTGCTCTAGCAGGCATCTGGTTTTGATTTAATTTGCAACAACAATAAGTACACACACGTTGATCCAATCCCAAATCAAAACAATTTTCTGCTATCAAGTATGTTGCGAAATCCTTCCATTCACTATTATTTTCCCTTTCACTTTTTGCATATAAATCCACTAACTTAGTCTGATTCTTATAATAAGTACGTCGACAACACACACAAGTGAAATTTGGCCTCTCACTTGATTTGACCTGAAACGTCGCAATTTCCCTCTGGAAATTATCTGTACTGGAAACCTGTACACTATCTTCCACATTACCCGCTTCTTCTTGGTCAATTTCAACATTCTCCTCTTTACTTCCAAAGTAACAAAACTCAATTTCTTCACATATATTCTTCACATCTATTTCAGAACCATGCAAAAGAGCAGCGCATAATTGTTTAAGCATAATTGCTGGACTCTTAGCATAATACAACATTCTAACTAATTTCCTCACTTTATTATGATGCACTGCTAGCATCCTGAAATGATGAAAAACACTCTGGCATACTCTCCTGGAAAGACAAGCCAGTGAATGACCATGCAAACCTGTCACTTCTCTCACTCTGCAAGGATCTAATTCTTGCAACAACCTCATTTTCTGCTTCAAACTTTTCTTATTAAATGACCGTACAAAATCACAAAGCAAATTGATGGAATCCTGTCGCACACTGCAAATACTACTACACTTCCAGGTGTACACAGGACCCTTAGCACGTCTTCCTAAAACCTCATTACCTAACACCTCTTCTGCCTCTGTTGTCACACGTTTTTCTTTTTCAACTGGACAACCATCTTTCACTTCATAAGCACGACCACTGGTGTCAACTGCATGCACCAAATCATTATCCTGGAAATAACTCTCCTCATTAAAAAATGCCTCACAGCTTGAACTATGCATCCATTCTCCAGAAAAAAACTTCACAAAAATTACTACTATTAACTATTCTCTTCCATCTACTATTTCTTTTGAAATCATAAATTGCCTTGTTTAGCTTCCTAATTCTATTGATTATCAAAATAAATAACTTACGTTTAATTTCAAATGCCTGATCAATAACTTTCTCAACTTTTTTTTTTCTCTTATAAAAAAGCACTTTCTGTTGACCTTTCTTAATATTTTTTAACAAATTGCCAATTATCCTGTTGCGGAACATTCGTTTACGAATGTCCCTAAACTGTTGTTTCCTTCTACTATCATGCACAGAGTTATCTCTTGCTCTAGCAGTAACATTTTTGATTGGCCTTTCCTTTCCGTTTGAATTGCTTCTCTTTTTCTGGACTGAAACATTTTCTGTAGTAATATTTTTTTTACTACAAATATTTCTTATGAATGTTTTTGTACTCTTACCCGGTGCTTTCTTGGTGACTTTACAAATCTTTTTGTTAGAGGACTGCTGCTTTTTTTCATTCACCTGCTGTCTTTGACATTTTGCAGCCTTTCTCAGTCTTTCTTTCGTTGGCATGGTGAAATGTTGAAATGATCTGCAGTTGAATCTGTGGTAAAATATATTAAAAAATGTTATTAACCACTATTACCCAACAGTACATCAATAACAGTAATCAAAAACTTAAAACACTACTTGACATTTTTACATAGAAGATTTTTTAGTGCTTGGCAAATTTAGAATACAAAAATAGCAGAAAAGAAATGGAATTTATATTCATGTTACATGTGCTATTTTATATGTGAATCTGATCTAATTTTATGAGCATATTTTAATATTTTATTGAAGACACTACACATAACCTGTTTTTGAAGGTGTCTTTATTTTTAAATTAAACGGTTTACATTTTTACTTTTTATTTATTATAAATTTTAAAAATAAATGTTTATAGTTCCATAGGCTCAAGCAGGTCAGCTTCCCACCCTATGTCATATAATTCGGACAAATCTGCATCCTCATCACGTTCTTCTTCATCCTCAGGATTTAAATCATCCAAGGGATCAACATCCACTGATGTTTCAATTACGAGTTCAATGATGAGGTCAAAATCAACTGATTGCTGATTGTCGCTCATGTTGATGTTGTCTTTATCTTTAAAGAAAGATAACAACAATGAGATGTTGCAGAGTAAGAGACAAATCTCAGAGATTATAATAGTAAAATTGTTTAACAAGAGTAACATTTTGCAGCTATTATTTAGCCATGTCCAGCGATGCTGAGCAGGTGAAGCCTATATCTAATTTTTCAGTGAACAGGACTCATCTCTTCTTAACCTTGGATAAGCCTCACCGACTCTGTGTCCCCTGCACATACTTAAATGTAAAGGGGCAGATTTATGTTAAATGGCACATCCCCAGGCATGCACCAGTTAACGTGCACCACTGCTCTGCCACCCATGGTGTGCCGCATTTACAATCAGATAGGAAAAAGCTGCGTCAAAACCCTGCGCCTGCTTTAAGCAGGCATAGGTCTTGACGCAACATTGTGGAGATGGGGCACCCCTGAGCCTTGCTGGAGCTGCATCGCACTTGCGATACAACTCCAGCAATGCGCCACCTTTACGTGACGCATCTGTGCCATTTTTGCCCCATGCTGCGCCGCATTGTAAATGCAGCACACCATGGGTGGCGGAACAGCGGCGCAGGATAACTGGCACATCCCTGGTGATGCGCCAGTCATCATAAATCTATCCCTAAGCTTCTTATCTTGTTAGAGATGAACCGCCATATGTATCATCAAACTATTTTGCATTTCCTAAATAGCGAATTTTAAGGGATAAATAGCGATTCTTTACCATTCCTAATTTGCGATGAGCAAATTGCTAATTGCAAATTACCCATTCATTTCCATGGGCCAGGAGGCCCATAGGAATGAAGGTGCAATTTGCGATTAGCAATTAGCTCATCACAAATTAGGAATTTTTCCAAAGGTGCAGGGGTGTCTCAAGAACACCCTGCTGCACCCCTGAAAAAGAAATTTGGGGGCATATGGCGCACATACATGCCCTAAGGGCATGTATGGGCGTCATATGGCACCTTTTGTTTTTTGGAAAAAAAGCTTTTTGAAAAGAATTCGCAAATTACCACCAACTAGAAGTTGGTGGTAGTTTGCAAATCCTTAATGGCATTTTTTGCATATTTTTTGTTTGATACATTGCATTTAAGGAATCGCAAAATTTGCAAATCCTTCAGTGCAATCACAAAATAAGGAATAGCAAATTTTGCTATTCCTTATTTTGCATCAAACTTGTTTGATACATACCATTTGTCTAATTAGCATTCGCAAAGGCCGAAATTCGCAGAATTTTGACCTTTGCGAATGGTAATTAGCTTGATACATATGGCCCCAAGTGAGGCCTGTCTTGCAACATGGTGCATCTTTTGCATCACTGCTGCATCGGTTTCATGTGGCACGTTTTTTTTACACCATGACACATCTGCCTAAATGCATCAATTTGTAATTTTGTCGCCTCATAGCAAATCTTTTGCACCACCGCTGCATCACAAAAGTGACGCACAGTGGCGCAAAAGAGGCATACACCTATCATAAATCTGTCCCTAGCATTTTAAATGATTAATTCAGGATGACGATAAGGTGTGGCGTATCCAGAGGTTTGTTTAAGGTGAGGCCTACTCAGGATTTCAGATCAAAGTTACACTTGATGAACAATACAGAGGAGATAATACATGTAAAGGCCTACCAATGAAGTAAGTTATGTCCACTTCATTGTGCCAGTCATCATAAATCTATCCCTATGCTTCTTATCTTGTTAGAGATGAACTGCCATATGTATCATCAAACTATTTTGCATTTCCTAAATAGCGAATTTTAAGGAATAAATAGTGATTCTTTACCATTCCTAATTTGCAATGAGCAAATTGCTAATTGCAAATTACTCATTCATTTCCATGGGCCAGGAGGCCCTTAGGAATGAAGGTGCAATTTGCGATTAGCAATTAGCTCATCGCAAATTAGGAATTTTTCCAAGGGTGCATGGGTGTCTCAAGAACACCCTGCTGCACCCCCTGAAAAAGAAATTTGGGGGCATATGGCGCACATACATGCCCTAAGGACATGTATGGGCGTCATATGGCACCTTTTGTTTTTTGGAAAAAAAGCTTTTTGAAAAGAATTCGCAAATTACCACCAACTAGAAGTTGGTGGTAATTTGCAAATCCTTAATGGCATTTTTTGCATATTTTTTGTTTGATACATTGCATTTAAGAAATCACAAAATTTGCAAATCCTTCAGTGCAATCGCAAAATAAAGAATAGCAAATTTTGCTATTCCTTATTTTGCATCAAACTTGTTTGATACATACCATTTGTCTAATTAGCATTCGCAAAGGCCAAAATTCACAGAACTTCGACCTTTGCAAATGCTAATTAGCTTCATACATATGGCCCCAAGTGAGGCCTGTCTTGCAACATGGTGCATCTTTTGCATCACTGCTGCATCAGTTTCATGTGGCATGGTGTTTTTTACACCATGACACATCTGCCTAAATGCATCAATTTGTAATTTTGTCGCCTCATAGCAAATCTTTTGCACCGCCGCTGCATCACAAAAGTGACGCACAGTGGCGCAAAAGAGGCATACACCTATCATAAATCTGTCCCTAGCATTTTAAATGATTAATTCAGGATGACGATAAGGTGTGCCCTATCCAGAGGTTTGTTTAAGGTGAGGCCTACTCAGGATTGCAGATGAAAGTTACGCTTGACGAAAAATACAGAGGAGATAATACATGTAAAGCTCTACCAATGAAGTAGGTGATGTCCACTTCATTGCGCCAGTCATCATAAATGTATCCCTAAGCTTCTTATCTTGTTAGAGATGAACCGCCATATGTATCATCAAACTATTTTGCATTTCCAAAATAGCGAATTTTAAGGAATAAATAGCGATTCTTTACCATTCCTAATTTGCAATGAGCAAATTGCTAATTGCAAATTACCCATTCATTTCCATGGGCCAGGAGGCCCATAGGAATGAAGGTGCAATTTGCGATTAGCAATTAGCTCATCGCAAATTAGGAATTTTTCCAAAGGTGCAGGGGTGTCTCAAGAACACCCCGCTGAACCCCTGAAAAAGAAATTTGGGGGCATATGGCGCACATAAATTTTAACAACATTCCTTTACATCAAAAACGATTTTCAAGTCATAATTTGAAAACACTGCACCCGGGGGGAAATGACTTAAAATGTCCTTAAGACACATGAAAGTGTTTTTTTAAAGCCTTTGCAAGTTTTTGGGTCACTTTTAACATGGCTATGTAACTCAAACAGTCAAAATCTAAATTTACCATGCACAGGTGGGAGCATATTTACAAGGAATGTGCCCCACGGGGAAAGGTCTTTTAATGTAATATGGGAAAAATGACATCAGAGACACTGAAATGCCTTATAAAGAAGCATACACCATTATATCCCTGTCATAAATTTACAAACCATTCCTTTTCCCCCAAAACGATTTTCAAATCATAATTTGAAAACACTGCACATAGGGAAATGACTTAAAATGTCCTTAAGACACATGAAAGCGTTTTTTGATTGCCTTTCCAGCATGGTTGGGTCACTTTTAACATAGCTATGTAACACAAACATTCAAAATCTAAATTTGCCATGCACAGGTGGGAGCATATTTACAAGGAATGTGCCCCACGGGGAAAGGTCTTTTAATGTAATATGGGAAAAATGACATCAGAGACACTGAAATGCCTTATAAAGAAGCATACACCATTATATCCTTGTCATAAATTTACAAACCATTCCTTTTCCCCAAAAACGATTTTCAAATCATAATTTGAAAACACTGCACATAGGGAAATGACTTAAAATGTCCTATAGACACATAAAAGCGTTTTTTGATTGCCTTTGCAGCATGGTTGGGTCACTTTTAACATAGCTATGTAACACAAACATTCAAAATCTAAATTTGCCATGCACAGGTGGGAGCATATTTACAAGCAATTTGCTCCACAGAGAAAGGTCTTACATTAAAATGGGAAAAATAACATCAGAGACACTCAATTGCCTTATAATGAAGCATACACCATTATGTCCTTGTCATAAATATTATAACCATTCATTTTCCTCAAAAACGATTTTCAAATCATAATTTGAAAAGACTCCACAGCTCCTATGCACAATAACACCCTGTCAGTACTAATACTTCACATTTTCTCCAATTACATTTTCTCAAAGAAACAAAATCTATTTGTAAAACACTTGAGACAAAGCAACATTTGAAGAACACAACTTTCTTCATAATTTTCTCCTTAAAGCACACTATTCTCTATCTAAATTAAAGAAATCTTTTCTCACCTTAGCAAATACTTTGAGTTTCAAAACAGTCTCAGAAACACGCCAATTTGTCTTCAGCAGAGCAAAAGGTATGCACTCCAGAGTCTGCAGCTATCAAAAGCACAGAAATGCTGTAATTCTTCACACATATCTCTCATGTCACCCAATCAAAACTCTTCCCTCACTTTTTTTCAAATGAAAACCCTTCCCCCCTCTGCCATTTCATGCCTTTTCTGCATGGCAACCACCTCTTGGAAGACCTCTGGTGTTTGCAAGTTCACACAACAATGTTGCAATTGAACTCTGAACTCTCAGTGCACGTCATATCCAGTGCATTCTTTCATTTAATGATTTTTTCTTGACCACTCAAAATACATCTTTCAAACAACTCATCCATGCACCCTAACTTTCTGTTTTCAGCAATCAAAATCCACCAATCACTGTTACTGCTTCATTAACACAGAAACTCCACAGTTTTTTTCATTTTAAACTCTTATTTTTTCAACTGCCATTTCATTGCCACACTTCATCTGACTGCAGGAGAACCTTCTCTCACCATATTTTCTGTCTGGATTGTTGGACATAGTTACATCTATTGGGCTCAGAGGTATGCTGAGAACAGGAATTTACCTAACCTCAATTTACAAGATGTGGAAATTAAGTCGTTTGGCCACAGAGGATTGAAATGTCACCAATTGATACCATTGGTGAAAACCTTTATGCATTTGCCAAAACCTGACCTGTTAATTGTGCACTGTGGAGGTAATGATTTGGGCACTTTGACTGGGGTAGGTCTGGAAATGCTTTTAAAGGACACCTTTGAGCAATTGATGGCACTTTTTCCTCAGACTGCCTTGGTATATTCAAATATATGCCAAAGACAGAAATGGAGGTGGTCAAACCAATTTTGTCCACAAATTGAGAAGTCGAGGAAGCATGTAAACAAATCTGTTTCAGCTTACATGAGAGACCATGGAATGGGCTCCCTGTACAACAATAACTTGCGTTACTACATGCAAGATATCTACAGAGGAGATGGAGTTCACTTTTCAGATGAGGGCAACAGAATTTTCATTCTGAATTTAAGACTGTGCATTGGTACCTACTTATAAGTACCTAAATGTACCATAAACCCAAAAGCTCTTCTCAGAGCTACCCTACATCTGATCACTCACAATTATTATTTTACTCTAACATTTTTCACTAATTTTCAACAAAGTACGCTCCCCGGGGCGCTACCCGGTACGCGAACCGGGAGCTAACCTCGCTAAATTTAAAAAATAAATAAATAAATTTCGCACATATGGGCCTCCTCAGCCACCCTCAGAAAACCTAGGGGGTCAAGATAAGTCTACCGTGCCCCCTTCTACCCATTCTGAACATTATTTGCCCTCCATCTTGTATCTTAATTCAACCGAAACACAAAATGGTGGACTCCCGTAACGCTTAAGGTTCGCGAACCGGGGCGCTCACCAGTTCGCGTACCGGGTCGCTCCCTGGGAAGCGCACCATCAAAAAAGGTGGGAAAGTAGTTTACAGAAAAGCGACTGGAGACAATTTCACCAAATATAGATTAGCTCATACTACATACCAATGCCTACCATTTTCACAAATTTGATTGAAATTTCATTTAACCATTTAGCCTGTAGACCTCTCTAAATACCCTGAGGTAAATTACTTCACAAAACACATCTGAAGTGTTGGAATTGACAACCAATTAAAATGTTACTTTCATTTTCTACTTTTTTTACCTGACATTTGATTGGCTATGTACCTGAATATATATATAAAGGAAGAGAGAGAAACACAGCCATTTTGACTACTACTTCCTGAACTACATTGCAAGATCATTTTCACTCACAACTTAAACTTCTTTTTAGAAGGTGAGATATTATTTTATAAATTTGAAAACATTTTCAGATAGTTATATACTATCCCTCTGTAAGAGTTAGACATTGAGAAAGGCTTCTTTATTATAATTATGGATTGATTTAGGTTTCTGTGGTATAGTTATGAATTTACTTAGGCTTCTTCACAGGCACTTTTTAATAGTACTACTTCACGCCTGAAACCATACAGTGCCCATAGATTACTTCTCTGTTATAAACTCACAAGTACCTGTCTGAACTTAAACCCAACAGTGCCCTATCTCTACTGATATATTTATTTTTTATGCAAATTACAGCAATAAAATGGAAGGTGAGCAGAATGTTTCCTTCGAAATTGTTCTGGAGAACAACACAGAAAAAGATATTGAGGACAATGATGACTCAGATTTCATGGATGAATCACGGGACCATGAATTAGTTCAATGTGTAGAATCTGTGGATCATTTACTTCATTATGATGACGGTCAAATGTGGGAACTTATGTTCAATCAACAAGAGGACATATCGGACAGTCAAATGCTAGACGTTCTATTAAATTTTGAAAAACAATCCGAAAAATAAAATTGTATGTAATATTAAAAAATTGTTTGAGTCTTTAATCATTTTTATATGTAATTCATAAACTAGTTAAATGTTAGAAATGTTATTAAATTTTGAAACACCATCACAATAATAAATAATTGTTTAAAAAATAAAAAAATTAAAAAATAATCAACAAAACCAACAATCAATTAACGTACAGTATTTGAAAAGTCTATCATTCTTTTTTCCTTATAGTACGCTGCCCAGAACGCTTCCCGGTTCGCGAACCGGGCGCTACCCACGCAAAAAAACAATTTTTTTTTTTTTTTAAAGCCTCCACATTAAACCTAGGGGGTCAGGGAGGATCTACTATGCCCCCTTATGGTCATTTCCCCCTTTGTTTTGGCCTCCTCTTGTCTCTCAATCCTACCGAGAGACAAGATGGCGGCCGCTCCGGACTGTTTAGAATGTTGACAGACACCGGAGAGCCAATCAGCTTCGCTACGCGAAGTTCCGTTACGCGTAAAGTCCGCGAACCGGAGCGCTGCCCGGTCCGCTGTTACAGATATATATCTTTTTTTGAACGTTAATTTCTCAAAATCCACTGAAGCACATATATTGAGACCTAGCAAAGGCACATCGGGCTACCAGTCCCTACAATTTTGCCAAGTTTCGTGGAAATCCATTCAGCCGTTCGGGCTAAAAGTGAGGCCAACCGCCCTATGGAAAACTCAATGTTAAAAACACGTTTTGGGACCCCCCTTTTTTCTCTGCCCCCCCTTGACGAAACCCCCCCCAAATTTCCAGGGGCTGCTCAGAAACAAAATGTTCCATTTTCCAGAAAATTTCAGCCAATTCCGTCCACAAACGCCAAAGTTATTAGACATAGAATTTTCAAAAATCCCATAGGGAAAAAATCCTAACTATATATACCTACTGGCGACCGCCAGTAGGTAATATATATATATATATATATATATATATATATTCACTGAAAAAACCATAGGTTTCAGGAGTTATATAGTTAGGAATTCGTTTTTAAAAAACCTTTGAAATTCACTCAAAAAACTATAAGTTTTAGTGGTGTTATAGTTAGCTGGACATTTTACTCATACAAAACCAATGAAATTGCTCCTATATAGTTAGTTGTACTAACTATATTTCGCGCACCCGCAATCCACTGCTGATGATGTCACATATTAGATCATTCATGACATGGTCAGTGACATCACTGATGACATCTCAAATGACATCACTGATGACATCACTGATGACATCATCCAGTGAATGTGGTTTGCTTCGTTATTTAAATATGCATTATATATATAGCAATTTACCTTGAAGAATGAGTGGATATATATAAATAAATATTTGGATGGAGGATTCAGTAGCAGTGTAATTGACTGTTTACTTGACCAATTTATAATGTCTCACTAAATATAGTGGATAGTGACTAAACTGTGTGAATATCTGTATCACTTTGTCAGTTGTTGTGTAAACTGATTCTACAATTGGTTACTAGCTATGTGAAAGTCTATATTAGTTATTGATTAGTTAACTGAGTATTTGTATGGGAGTGTGAAAGTGTGTGTGGTTCGGTGGGGGGGGGTGTGACTGTCCAAAGATGTGTGAATAGTTGATTCAGTAGATATATGAAGTTAAAACTACATGTTCTAACAGTTCGGGTGAGGGAATCTCTTTATGGGTGTGGTGATGAGCAAATATTTTTCTCAAAGGTACAGGTTCAACAAACTAGAAAAATAAAAGGCAGTGTATGTGTCAGTTGTTGTATATAAATAAGTATACATAAGACACAATGATTGTGTGAGTGACTGTATGGATAACTGTATACTTGTAATAATGATTTTATAATTCACTAAGTATGACTTACTATCTAAATGAATAGAAGAAGTGGTGTTTGTATAAGTGTTTTGCTAAGTAAATATGTAAGTATGATCCATTGTTTGCATAAGTGAGTAGGATGACTTCATATGTGAATAGGATGCGTGCTGTTGTTTAATGTCGATATAGATGTATAAGTATTTTTGATAGTGTTCTATTGTTCATTGACAGCATGTATGAGTGAATCCATAGGTAAGTGATTAGATGTGTGTATACATCTATGAATCACTGAGTGGATTTTTAGATACTTGTTTTTTCAGTGAATTTCAAAGGTTTTTTAAATGCTAATTCCTAACTATATAAGGCCTGAAACCTATGTTTTTTTCAGTGAATTTCAAAGGTTTTTTAAATGCTAATTCCTAACTATATAAGGCCTGAAACCTATGGTTTTTTCAGTGTTTTTAAAAAAAAAATTGATTGGTTAACTGGCTTATTAAGTGTATCTTAGTGAATACATATATTAACGAGTAATGTTTAAATATTTAAATATATGCATGAGTGATGTAATATGTGACATCATCAGAAGTGCATTGCAGACGTGCAAGTTATAGTGAGTCCAACTAACTATAACGTGGGAATTTCAATGGTTTTATGCGAGTAAAATTTCCAGCTAACTATAACTGGTGTGAAACCTATGGTTTTTTCAGTGAATTTCAAAGGTTTTTTAAATGCTAATTCCTAACTATAACTGGTGTGTAACCTATGGTTTTTTCAGTGAATATATATATATATAAAATTTCTATGGAAAAATGAAACCCTTCATTTTGTTCCTTTTCAAATTAAATGTATTAAGTGTTACCACTTTATTCCAATCAAGATGACTTCAGGTGTGCCATACTTTTGTCATAAGTAAGACTGTTAGCCTTCTAGTTGTTCTTTAGAACACTCTGGGACATTCTGTCATTGGGCTATAGTTGGGCTACATCTGGCTGATATTTGGGCTACATTTGGGCTCTTTTGTCTCTGGTGGCCATCTTGGGAGACTGCATATCAGAATTTTTTTAATGAAATATAAGAGGATTTGAGAAGTCACTCAAAATGTGCCCTAATTTTTCTTTCTTCAGCACTAATCAAAATTTCTATGGCAAAATTAAACCCCTCATTTTGTTCCTTTGCAAATTAAATGTTTTAAGTGTTAACACTTTATTCCAATCAAGATGACTTCAGGTGTGCCATACTTTTGTCATAAGTAAGTCTGTTAGCGCTCTAGTTGTTCTTTAGAACACTCTGGGACATTCTGTCATTGGGCTATAGTTGGGCTACATCTGGCTGATATTTGGGCTACATTTGTTTTTTTTGTCTCTGGTGGCCATCTTTGGGCTACATTGGGCTACATTGGGCTACATTGGGCTACATTTGGGCTCTAATGTATATATAGCCCAATGTAGCCCAATATATATTTTTTCAAAGTTAATTTTCGTAAAAACCACTGGAGCACATATCTTAAGACATAGCAAAGGCACATCGGGCTACCAGTCCCTACAATTTTGCCAAGTTTGGTGGAAAACCATTCAGCCGTTCGGGCTAAAAGTGAGTCCAACCGCCCTATGGAAATCAACATGGGGAAAACACATTTTGGGACCCCCCTTTTATCTCGGCCCCCGCTTGACGAATCCCCCCCAAACTTTCAGGGAAGGAGCGGAGCGCCGCGAGGCAAAGTTAAGGAAACTTTCAGGAAGATTCCTCAACCGGCGGCAAAGTTATTCCCAATAGAATGTTGCGATTTCCCTATGGAAAACAATCCTAACTATATATATAAATATATATATATATATATATATATAAATATATATATATATATATATATATATATATATATATATATATATATATATATATATATATATATATATATATATATATATACATATATAGATGGGAAAGTCACAAAGAAAAGATGGTGAAGGAAAATGGTAATGTTCTGGTAGAGCCCTCAAGGTTCAAAGAGGGCTGCAGATGCAGAGAACAAGAGCAGATTAAGAAATAACCACAAAAATAGTATGAGAGGAGGACATCATGGCAGACATAATTTAGGTAAAACAGACAGCCATGGAAAAGAAGGCACAGAGATGGGAAGCGTAATCTGATATGGGTTTAATGTTAGCAAATGTGCAGTAAAAAAACAGAATAGTTAGTGCAAAATTTGGATTTTGCTTTTGTGAAGGTTGCAAACATGTCAAATGCAGTTATTTAAATAAAAAGGATGCCTGCATGCAAATTCCCTCCAAAAATGATGTTGGAGATTTTATTTATTCAGCATTTTCCCCCACTATTTATTAAAACTGAATACATTTTGTGAAGTTATCAAAGACAACTTTCAAATAAAGCTTTATGAAATAGGAAAAAGCCAACGTTGGAAATTTCACACAAGTAAAAAAGCAGGAAAAGTGGCATCATTTGGAAACCTTCTTCAGAACCTTAAAGGGGTCGTATTAGAAGTGACTACAACTGCAGCATTAAACAGAAGATGACAACATATAAGAAGCCACACAGCCTGATGGGAAAAGTGCAATATCCCAAACTGTTCTGAACACTGAAGATTCGAAACCTTTATGCTCAAAATCCTCTCCCCGCACAGCTATCTCTGCCCTCAGAGCAGGTGCCATAGTGATTGTAAGGCAGATACTCTTGCTTATGCACGTCTCGGTTACAGCCGTTCAGTGTTTGTCCAAACCTCGCAAGTGCCGGAGCCCACCAGCACACCTGGGTTTTGTGGATGATTCATGCCCAATCAGTTATTAGGAGCAGTTAGTGGAAGCTATATGAGTGTTTTAGTAAAGTGAATATTAATCCACTACCAGCTGAATTAACCAACTCATTTCATTTGCTTAAATCACCACCTTGTCCATGGATTTAATCCACCAACCATTAGATGCATCAAGCACCCATTCTGCGAATCCTAAAAAGCGAAAAATAACGAATCGCTATTAAGAATTCGCAGAATGGGATGCAACATCAAAATCGCTAAATATTTGCGATTGCGGAATCTACTCTTTAACATGCCAAATGTTCGCTCAATCACATTTCTGGTGTGTATATGCGCACCATTGTACATCCGTTCCTGTGGTGTTGCTGGGTTGAGGTATGAGGTGAGAAGGTATTCATGGAGGGCATAGGCGCTGTCACCTGAAGGTAAGAGCAGAGGGTCAGTGCCTGTTATGCGCGGCAACATGCTCTTAACATACTGTATGTGGGCATGTGTACTTACCTAGGAGATGTACCTCACCAAATTCACCCCTGGCCAAGCGGGTGTGTATGCCGCTGTGCCGGAAGATAAACGAATCATGCGTGCTCCCTGGGTATTGTGCACAATGTCTGTAATGATGGTTTTCGCATTGCAGACCACCTGAATGTAGAGGGAGTAATATGACTTGCGGTTCTGGTACATGTATTCGGTCTCTGCGGGTGGACAGATGTGTATGTGGGTGCAGTCGATGCAGCCAATTACATGGGGGAAATGGGTGGTATGATAGAAATCCAGTTTAGTTTGCATTAAGTCCTGTTGGGTTGTTGGGAAAGTGATGTAGTGATGTATCTGGCTCAGCATGGCATCCAGGAAACTCTGTAGGCAGCGTGAAAGTGTACTCTGGGATACACCCCCTGCAACTGCGACTATCCCCTGGAAGCTGCCAGAGGCCAGGAGGTGCAGGCAGCACTGGACCTGGACATGGGTGGGCACGGCATTGGTCCTCCGTGTTGGGTGCTGCATTAGGGGGTCAAGGTCTCTGATGAGCTTCTTAATCGTTGCCCCATTGAGCCTGTATTTGGAGTAGATCTCCTTTTCAGTCTGTCCCAGTAGTGTAATCCGCAGCCGGAAGATGCGTTCATGGATCTTGCATCTGTTCTGGGCTGCAGCCTGGAGCCTCAGCCGCCTTGCCACGATGTATAGACCTGCCATTGTGACTGTCCTCATGCTCCTAATGAGTCTCCTTAAGTGTGTTTGATTTAGCCAACACCTGTTTGTTATTTCCCAAAATTTCTTTTTTTTTGCCAATTTGACTTCATGGTTACCACCTGGTTTAGCTTCTCCTTAAATTGCGACTCGTTTCTTGCGAATTATGGTATTTTCGCTATTTGCGATTGCTGATGCATGTGGATAGCAATTTGTTTGCTAATTCGCTATTTGACTGCAAATTCGTTATTAAATTAGCAGATTATGTGGAGAATCGCTTTTAAGGAATAGCACTGGGGGTTTCTACGGGTTTAGCGATTCTTTGTTTTGCGAATTTGCAAATTGTTGCTTTTCCACTTGATGCATTGCGGAAGTGGAATTTGCAATCGCAATCGCTGTTTCGCAGCGATTGCGATCGCAATTTCGCTTGATGCATCTATGCCCAAGTCAACAACTAAATTCTCTGGGACACCACAAATCTTTTGCATTTCACTGGGTTAAAACCATCATCTGTGGACTAAAACCACTAGCTCTTTTCACTGGGATAAAACCACCAACTCATTCCCTACACTGGAACCACACTCATTTCCTGTTCTCAAGCAATCAACTCATGTCACTGGATGTAAACAACCAACTCATTTGACTGAGCTAAAACCAACAATTGATGCATCTGGGCTAAGACAATTAGCTCATTTCACTTGCCAAAAACCACCAACGTATTTCTTGGGCTAAAGCAAACAACTGATTTAACTGTGCCAAAACCACCAACACATTTCACTGGGTTAAAACAACTGACTCATTTCACTGGGCCAAAAACACACACTCATTTCACTGAGCTAATACCACCGACTCATTTCACTGGGCTAAAACCACCAACTTATTTCACTGGGCTAAAACCACCAACTCATTTCACTGGGCAAAAACCACCAACCCATTACACTGGACTAAAACCACACACTCATTTCTCTCGGCTAAAACCACCAATTCATTTCATTTGGCTAAAACCGCTAACTCATTTCACTTGGCTAAAACCACTAATTATTTCAATGGGGTAAAACCACCAACTCATTTCACTTGGCTAAAACCACCAACTCATTTCACTTGGCTAAAACCACCAACTCATTTCACTGGGCAAAAACCACCAAATCATCACTGGGCAAAAACCACCAACTCATTTCACTTGGCTAAAAACACTAACTAATTTCAATGGGGTAAAACCACCAACTCATTTCACTTAGCTAAAACCACCAACTCCGTTCAATGGGCAAAAACCACCAATTCATTTCACTGGGCTAAAACCACCAACTCATTTCACTTGGCTAATACCACCAACTCATTTCACTTGGCTAAAACCACCAACTTATTTCACTGGGCAAAAACACCAACTCATTTCACTGGGCTAAAGCCACTGACTCATTTCACTGGGCTAAAACCACCAACTAATTTCACTGGGCAAAAACCACCAACTCATTTCACTGGACTAAAACCACTGACTCATTTCACCAGGCTAAATCCACACACTCATTTCACTGGGTTAAAACCACACACTAATTCACTGGGCTACAACCACACACATAGTTGGCTGGGCAAAAGCCACCTTCTCATTTTAGTAGCTAAACAACCCACTCCTTCTATTAGCATAAAATTATTAACTCATTTCAGTGGACTTAAACTACCCCCACTCCTTTCACTTGGATAAAACTGCCAACTCATTTCAGTGGGCTAAAACCTCAAACTCATTTTACTGGCCTGAAACCACAAACTCATTTCACTGGCTGAAACCACAGATTAATTGTACTTGGCCGCTACCACAAACTCATTTAATGGGCCTGAAACCACAAGCTCTTTTTGACTGGCTTGAAACCACAAACTAATTTCACTACCCTTAAATTGCTAGACTGAAACCACCTCTTTTCACAAGGCTTAAACTATATTCCTTTCACTAAATCGAAACTGCTAACTTATTTCACCAAGTTGAAACCACAAACACATTTCACTGGACGAAACTGCTAACTAAAAAGATGTGATTTATCGTATTACACCTATAAAATACACATAAACTACTCATTTGCAATTAAATATACTGCACAGTAAAAGAAGTCATATCACCCGCTATATACATTTCCTACATCTCATTATATCTTGCATTTAAAAAATTTGTACACCACAAATAGCCTACATTGACCCGCTTCACAAGCTGCATTTTGTAGTAAGTTCAGTAGAGCAGAGTAGTACTGCTTACGTACTACAAAATGCAATTGACAAACATATGTACAGAGACCTACGCCTCCCCTACTGTTTCTATCCAGGGATACACACACATAAGCCTATGTTTTATTAGAACATTGGAATGTTGGGAGCTCCATTGAAAACAATGGAGTGCTCCGGGCTTATAATGGCTGGTATAAGCCTGGAGCTCCAACATTCCAATGTTTATTTGTTCACAGCTCTGGCTGTGAACAAAGTCTTCAGGGAGCCTGAGGGAATTCCAATCCCCTCACGCTCCCATAAGGCTTTGTTCTTTTTTGTTAGAACATTCTGCCCTCTAGTGGCAGAATGTTCTAATAGCCTTAATGCCCTTCGTAGCTGGGCTATACTGGCTATTAAAGTCCCTCTCCCTTGTTAAAGGCCCCGCTGGAGAGGGCCTTTAATAGCCGGTATAGCCCTCTACGGCGGGCTAGAAGGCTATAGTAGTAAATGAGCGAGGGACAAGGGGGAGTCGTTAAAAAATGGGGACTATTTACTACAAAATGGGAGGGTCAAGGCAAATTGAGGGAATTCCTGACATTTGGTATTTAATGATGTAAATAATGATTCTGCAATACACAGTAAAAACTCATAATCAGTTTAATTTAACACATGTTATATGCCAAACCCTGTGGAATCAGCATTACCACTGCTGGGTTACCGATACTATTTTTGGTGGGTTGTGAAAGTCCTGATGTAGGTGTAAGTAATATTTATTATAATTGGCCCTGTATATGCATTAGTGCAAAGGTGCTCAACAATATTCCTAAGTAAAATAAAGCCTTGCAAGTATTACCAAGCAAGAATCAAGGTGAAGCTTCTAGTATTTGTTGATGCTGTTTTATTACTACACAAAACCATTTCAACAGAGAATGTGCTCACTGCACGTGAACATGCAAACCATACTACTTGTGTATGACTTTCACACATATATTGAGTAACCCCGGGCGGATAACTCCACTCCACCTGTGGAGTGTGCAGAGATTTGCCTCCTCTACATTCCGTGGAGAAAGCAAATTTCCGCACACTCCGCAGCGGCGCGGAGTTGGCCATCCCCCCCCTCCCCTCCCCTATATTAACAAGTTAATTCTACATTTCTTAAAAGTAAATTAAAACCACTTACCTGTACTGTGGCGTACCCGGGCTGCCCTCCTCCTCTTCCTCGCCGTCTGGGTAATCCTTGAGAAAACTGCGCAAGCGCACGCGTGAGCATGCGCATTTCTCACGTTTGGGTATAAAAAAAAGGGGAAGATGCGGCAGATCTAGAAGGCCAAATGAATCCTTTCAGTAACATATCATCCAAGTACTCTCTTAAATAGATATTTTCCTTTTCTGTTAATGCATATATACCACTGCACAGGATGTTTGCTCTAGGTACTAAATCAATGCGGCAGTCGTATGGAGGATGAGGTGGTAGAACAGAGGACTTCACTTTATCGAAGACTTCTCTTAAGGAATGATAACAGGCAGGTAACTCAGGCAAATTGGAGTCAGTAGTCACAGCTATGTGTTGTATTGGGGCCTCACTATTCAAACAATGTAATTTACAAAAATCAGAATTGAAAGACAGGTAATGGTCTCTCCTTTTTATATCTGGGTCATGTTTCATCAACCAAGGAAGTCCTACGGTTGCTTGAAAGCGAGGAGAAAAAATAACATCAAATTGGATAGCTTCACAGTGACTATTATGTATGTGAAGTCCCAATTCTTTAGTGGAATGAGTGACAGGTCCTAATTTCATGTGGCCCCCATCAATAGCCTTTACTATTTCTGTTTTTTTTGTTTTTTTTGGTTTAACTGATATATCTATGCTTTCAACCCATGTAGAGTCTGTAAAGTTCCCAGTTTCTCCTGAATCTAGCATGATCTGAACCTCTACAGATTTATATACCCAACTCACTTGAGCAGTAAAGAAAAAATGATGCAGCTGGAAAAAGACATAGTTCTGACTTAGAAGTTGGGAGACCTTTAAACCGATCCTAGAGAGCAACCTGTCTCCACCTTGCTCTGGCTTATTAGTTTCTTGACTCCGTACGCCTTTTTGGTTTAACTAGGCAGTCTCACAAGAAATGTGTTGCTTTGCCACAGTAAAAATAGCTTACTGTCCCTCCCTCTTTGTCTTTCTTCAGCACTCAAAGGCCCTTTAATACTACCTATCTGCATAAGTTCAGGCTCCTCAATATTTATGTCCGGATCTGGCTTCTTTTCTTCATACGTGAGGAACTTGGTCTCTGGGCATCCCTTTTCACATTTACGCTGGTGTAGTCAGGGATCTAATTTAACCACTAAATCAATCAATGCCTCACAGGAGTCAGGAGAGTCTACGACTTGGGCTAACATGTCTTTTAGTTCATCCTTTAATCCTTTGTAGAAAAGAGCACTGCGGTTGGCCTCAGGCAATCCTGCCTCAGCAATCAGCCTGTTAAAACCGGAGATATAGGTCATGAGATATTTTGACCCTTGATTAAGATTCAACAATTCAGTGTCAACGAACTGCATAAATGAATGTCTGTCGAACAAACGTCTTAGCTCCCTTTTTTTGCCTTAAAGTGCCACCATTGTCTGCCGACGAGTGTTGGCTGTGGAGCTCGCGCCGGATGACTGTGTCCCGAGGCCGCCCGTCATGAGAGGGCAGGGCTCGTGTCAGGGGCCGCGGGCGACCTCCGCAGCGTGGCTGTCTGACACAAAAGCATTGGAAACTTCCCCTTGATGGCTCCTTAACACGAAATCGCAGTGCCATAAGGCGATGTTTTCTTTTGTCACTGCAAATGGGACACAAGTTAAATGGGGGTCTTTTTTCCAGAAATGCCACGGGCTTTACTTTGAAGGAATCTGTAGTGCAAATGCGTGGTAGTGCCAGGCGGTTACCCCAGAAAATGTTTTGTTTGCAATTAAGAATACTAGATAGAGAAAGTGATATCCAATTTTTTACGTTTTCAGTTGTATTGACCGCTTTCCCACTGCGCCATTTTGCATCCATACGAAAAGTGCTTGAAAAACTTAAGGGGCTTATTTATGAGCCCTTGCGTCACTTTCGTGCCACTGGTGTGTCACTTTTTGTGACGCACCAGTGCCGTAAATAATGAGCCTCATTGGACCATCAACCTAGATGCGTCACTTTGTAAACCCCTGCGTCACATTATACCTGTGCCAGGTATAATATATGCAGTTGGGCGTTCTGATGCAAGAAAGGGTCATAGAAGTGACTCAGTGAAATCTATAAGATTTCACTGCGCCACTTTTAGGACGCAAATGCGTCAATATTTTACGCCTGCTTCACAGCAGGCGTAAGACTAATGCAGGCACATTTCACATAGGACTTGCCCATGTGTAATGACCCATTGCTAGAGTTACGTCACTTTTGTGACACACTCCAGCAATGCATCATTTTTGCGCCTACAGATACGTCAGAAATACTGACGTATCTGTAACTCCTTTAGACATGATGGTCAAACTGTAAATATGACGCATCATTGGTGTCGCAAGGAGGGTGCAATGAAAAGTGACCCATCGCTGTTTTCTCGCAGCAATGCTTCACTTTTCATAAATGAGGCCCCAAGGATCTAGGTAATCTCTTAAAAGTGTATGATGACATTTATTTTTCATGTCATCAATAACAACATATCACCTAGAAAATGGAACAATATATAAGTTTTAAAGTCCATCAATTAATTCTACTACAGAAAGCTGACCTGGGTTTCAGCCACGGTCTCCCTGCATGAACAGCCTTTGGCTCTCTCCTGTCAGTGGTCATGGAAAACCTGGTCCCTGGCCGGCAGTCACCACATTCTCTGCTGGCGCAGTCGTTCACACATGAATTGCCATAACACTCTTTTAAAATAAGTGACACTATGCCCTAGGAAGGATAGCACTTGAGCTAAAAATAACCTTTATTTTATTTTATGCAATTTGTTGAGCGCACAAATACCCGAGGGTGTCTTGGCGCTTTGATAGACAGAATCGAAGTTGGGCTCGGGAGTCAGGAGATTAATAATTGAACAACCACGTCTTCAATTGCTTCCTAAAGGATAGTAATGTAGGAGCATTTTTTAGATGTCTTGGCATGGTGATTCTTGCCGTGCTGGACAACCTTAGAAATAACGCCGACAGAGGATTACCCCAGGCATTAGTCCTACTTGACTTATCGGCGGCATTCGACATGGTGGATCATAACATCTTACTCCACCGTGTCGAGTCCGCCGGAGTCCGTGGGCCTGCCTTGTCCTGGGTTAAATCTTTCTTAGAGGGGAGATCTCAGGCAGTCAGGCTGGGTCCTTTCAGCGCCACTAGTGTCTCGTCATCTTGCGGGGTCCCTCAGGGTTCTTCCTTATCCCCCCTCCTTTTTAATTTGTACCTTTTACCCCTCCTTCACTCCTTAGGCAGATGGGATATCACCGTGTTTAATTACGCGGATGACTTGCAAATTATTTTCCCCCTCACCTCCCCTGACGCTGTCACCAACTTTCAGACAGTCATGACACACATCCAGCACTGGATGTACCAAAATCAACTAAAGCTCAACCCGGGCAAGACTGAGCTTCTCCTTCCTGGGAGAAGCGCCCCCTATTGGGGCCCCCAGTACTGACCCACTGAGCTCGGTACACCTCCTTCTCCTGCTGGCTGTGTAAAGAGCCTCGGGGTCATTATTGACTCTGGCCTCACTCTCAAGGCCCAGGTGAGTGCAGTAACATCCTCCTGTATGTTCCAGCTATACAGGATACGGAAGGTCGCCCACTTCCTGACTCCCGAAGCCTTGCTACAAGTCATTATAGCCTTGGTGATGTCCCGTCTGGACTTCTCGAACTCGATATACTACGGCCTTCCTAAATCCTTGCTGTCCAGGCTACAGATCATTCAGAACCAGGCTGCTAGACTCGCACTCAAAATCCCCAGATGGCAGTCGGCCCGACCTCTATTATATCAACTTCACTGGCTACCAGTCAGGGAAAGAACAGCTTTTAAGGTCCACTGCCTGGTCTTCAAGGCTCTTACTGGTCCTTCTCCTGCTTTCCTGAAGTCCCTTATCACTCCTTACTGTCCCTCTCGCGCTCTGAGGTCCACCCACCTCCAGCTCCTAGTTGTCCCCCGCGTCAAACTCACCAGATCTGGTGGTTGCAGCTTCTCTCATCTGGCCCCTAAGCTGTGGAACTCTCTCCCACTCTCACTTAAGACCTCTTGTTCCCTTCTTTCTTTCAGGAAATCTTTAAAAACACTGCTCTTCTCCCATTGTCACTAAATTCCTTCTGTTTAACTTTAGGATCCTATGTAGGGCCAGGAAACTCATGGTGTCAGTGCGCTCAATAAATGTCTCTTAACAGTAACATTAACATTAACATTAACATTAACATTAACATGGTGTTCCACAGTTTAGCTGTAGCTATTGCAAACGATCTATCTCCCCAGGTTGCTTTCCTAGTTTTGATTACCTCCAGGAGATAGGCGTCAGCGGATGTAAGATTGCGTGAAGGTCGGTAGGGATGGAGGGCGTCTGTAAGAAAGGCTGGTGATTTTTCATGAATGCTCTTGAAGGCAATGCAAAGGGCTTTGAATTTAATACGTTGTCTGATCGGCAACCAGTGGAGATTACGGATGGTATTGGAAATTGGCTTAAATTTTGGAATACCTGTGACAAGTCGAGCGGCCGCATTTTGAACTAACTGAAGTTTGTTGATTACTTGTTCTTGGGCATTGAGCATAAGTGCATTGCAGTAATCAACTCGAGACATTAGTAAGGTAGAGATCAAGGTATTAATAGTGTTTAATGGAAGATAGGGCTGGATTTTTTTATCATTTTAAGTATGAAAAATTAAGCCGAAACTATGGTTTTTTGATTCTTCCACCCGACAGCTCGTGGTTCAAGCCACGGTTCTATCTCGGCTGGACTACGGCAGCGCGCTGCTGTTGGGGATAAACCAGGCTGAGGCATCCAGGCTTCAAAGGGTACAGAATGCTGCGGCCCGGGCCATTGTTGGCCTTCCTAAACATTGTTCTGTGTCCAGCACGATTTCTGCCCTTCATTGGCTGCCGGTTAGGCAAAGAAT
This sequence comes from Lissotriton helveticus, assembly GCF_964261635.1. Lineage (NCBI taxonomy): Eukaryota > Metazoa > Chordata > Amphibia > Caudata > Salamandridae > Lissotriton > Lissotriton helveticus. The sequence goes on along the minus strand of NC_136072.1, from coordinate 1,072,032,407 downwards.
TAAGTTCATGTCGTTATGCTTGGCCTTCAAAATCATGAAGCTTTCTTCGCCGCCGGCACTTGCGAATTTGCTCATCCCCTATATCCCGCTGAGGTCTTTGAGATCGGAGGCTCTTCATCTTGCGGTCTGCCCCCGTTTTAAACTTAGCAGGATGGGTGGCCGCTTCTATCGAGTGCTGGCCGCTGTTCTGTGGAATGCTCTCCCGGTGCACATCCGTGCTCTGAATAATCTTACCGTTTTTAAAACTTTCCTGTTTTCTGTACTTGGTTAGTCGTCCTCTTTCTTTCTCTTCGTGTTATGTTTTAGTACCTGTTCAAGCGCCAGGACGCCCCTTCGCTGGGGCAGCTGTGCGCGTTATAAAAATTAATAACATAACATAACATAACATGGAGTTGGCATGTTGGTTGAATGAAAGTTTGTTATCAAAGATAACACCAAGATTTCTAACCTTAGTAACAGGATTGGGCGGGCGGGGCCTAGATCTTGCGGCCACCATATGGAAGACCATGCAGGAGTAAGTTTCCCAAAAACCATCACCTCGGTTTTGTCCGAGTTAAGTTTCAGACAATTCGAGTGCATCCAACTACATATGGCACTCATTCCCTTTTGGAAGTTGTTGGCAACCTCCATTCCATTGTTATTAATGGCCAGGACAAGTTGAGTATCGTCTGCGTACGATGTGGCTGCTAGACGATGAGCTTTAATGATCCTCGCTAAGTCCGTCACATAAATGTTAAAAAGCGTTGGGCTTAGCGAGGATCCCTGGGGGACTCCACAAGGTAGTGTAAAGGAGTCAGAAGAGAATGAGCCCATAGAGACTGATTGCTCTCGTTCTGTCAAGAAGGACGCCAGGAGCGAGAGAGCATTAGATGTTATTCCAGCTTTTCCGACACGGTCGATCAAAATAGAGTGATCGACCGTGTCGGAAAGCCGCAGACAGATCGAGTAGTATGAGCACCGCGGCGCCTCCTTTATCAAGGATCATTCGTATCTCGTCTGAGGCTTTTATTAATGCTGTCTCGGTCCCGTGTCCCCCCCTGAAGCCAAATTGGGAGGCATCCAGACAGTTGTTGGAATCTATATATTCTGATAGTTGAATGTTCATAATTTTGTCAATGATCTTGGATGGGTAGGGAATACATGCTATCGGTCTATAACTGGTTACTTTGGAAGGATCCAGAGTAGTCTTCTTGAGAAGAGGCTTAGTAACTGTTTTTTACCATAAAGTAGGATAGATGCAGGATGAAATCATAGCATTGAAGATGTTTGCAAGAACAATAGAAATCTTCTCTGGAGCTATGTTAATGACCGAAGGTGGACAAGGATCATCAGGTGAGCCAGAGTTGATCGACATCATTATTTTGTGAATCATCTCAGGTGAAGTGTGACTAAAGGAAAAATTGGGATGATTGGGAATAGTGGAGGGATCAAGGGGAGTAGAATTGAGCATAATGTGAGACTTGGTCTGGTGTGCATGGTTAGTGGACTTGTTAAAATTGGAATAGATATCGCACACTTTTTCTTGAAAATAGGTGGAGAGTGCATTGCACATAGATTGGGAGGCTTCTGCAGTGGAAGGTTTATCGTGGCCAGATAGATGAGAAACGACCTGAAAGAGTTGTTTGGTTGAATCTTGAGCTGATTCGATTTGATTATTAAAGAAAATACTTTTCTGACTAATGATTGATAATTTGTAATGTTTTAGTTTTTCTTTATAACAGCTTTTCTCATGAGGGTCGTAGTTAGAACGCCACTTGCGTTCCTGGCGTCTACAACTTTGCTTTTCTAACCTAAGTGCTTCAGTGAACCACGGAGCAGAGTTTAAAGGCCTATTAGAAGAACGTTTTTTAATGGGAACAGAGGTATCAATTGCGGTCTTAATACACCTGGTGTAGTAGATAGCTGCGGCTTCTGGGTCAGCAGTGTCAATTTCTTTCGAGGCATCCAAGTTGTTAACGTATTCAGGAACATTGATATTTTTCCAGGATTTAAAAATGCCTGGTTTGCAGGATTTTGTAAGAGTTGACGTCAAAGGGAGAATATTAAAACAGACAGCAAAATGGTCTGTCCATGTAAGAGGTAATATGTGATCTATGGTTAAGGAGTCAAGATTGGAAAAGACTCCGTCCAGAGTATGTCCCGCTAAATGTGTAGGTGGGTGAACCAGTTGCATAAGACCTGCTGCATTAATTTCCGTAAGGAGGGAGTGAGTATCAGGATCTTCCTTCTTCTCCAAGTGGAAATTAAAATCACCCAGAATTGTGAAATTGTTTTCTCCTGGAATAGGTTCTAAAATGTGACTTAAGGAGGACAAAAAAGCAGAACGGAGACCAGAGGGGCGATAAAGCAAAATACCTCGAAAGGAAGTAGAAAAGGGAGTGACAAAGGTGAAGTTCAAAGCTTCACATGTATTAATTTTTAGGGGTTCCGTACGTAGACGAAAAGTGTCGCGATAGATAATCGCCACTCCCCCACCTTGTTTGTTTAGTAACCTATCAAGCCTGTTATTAGAGAATCCTTTTGGAGTAGCTAAAGTAAAGTCAGGGTCCGAAGCTTGGTCTCCCCAAGTTTCAGTGAGTAGTAAAATGTCCAGCTGCCAACTGTCAATGAAATGTGCGATTTCGTACCTGTGTTTAGGGAGTGATCGAACATTTAAAAGGGCTAATTTGATGATAGGAGATGATTTACTGTGAGAAGTAACAACAGAATTTTGTACGTGAGGGTTTCCATAATGCAAAGAGAGCAAAGTGGACAGGTATATGGAGCATAATCTAGTGTATGTAAGTTAATTGGGAAACAAGGATCTTTATTGACATTAAACGATGTTAAACATTCAGTATCATAGCAGATCCTTGAGTGTGGAGAGTCGGAAGTATTTAGTCCGGGGGGGTGGCCCTAGGCTCGGGACAGGCTCGTTTGGGCGCAGACGGGCTTGCCTTTGGCGAGCCTTCGGCGCGCCGCCGGCGCGCCCGCTGCGCCCGTCCGCTGCGCCTCCGTGGAAAGGGTCCCATTTTATATTGGTCAGGGTGGGAGGGTGGGAGGGCCGAGCAAGTAGTCTGCTCGCCCTGTGACTGACCTAAGATGGCGGCCGAGTTTCCAGTGCAGCGTTTTTCCTGCTGCTATGGCCCCAGCTTGAAACGCGATGGAAATATGCGTGCGCCAGTCAGTTAAATAAGGTGACAAATGCCCCGGGAGTATTATGGCATCAACAGCACAGGAATACATTTTTAAAATAATGCATTCAATTTCGTAATTTCGCTAAAAGCACTGTTCCCGGCTCAAGCCTCAGGAACCTCACAAAACGTCTATCGATGGTGAAACTACCCGGTAATGGTCTTTTTATATTGGTCAGGGTGGGAGGGTGGGAGGGCCGAGCAAGTAGTCTGCTCACCCTGTGACTGACCTAAGATGGCGGCCGAGTTTCCAGTGCAGCGTTTTTCCTGCTGCTATGGCCCCAGCTTGAAACGCGATGGAAATATGCGTGCGCCAGTCAGTTAAATAAGGTGACAAATGCCCCGGGAGTATTATGGCATCAACAGCATAGGAATATAATTTTTAAAATAATGCATTCAATTTCGTAATTTCGCTAAAAGCACTGTTCCCGGCTCAAGCATCAGGAACCTCACAAAACGTCTATCGATGGTGAAACTACCCGGTAATGGTCTTTTTATATTGGTCACGGTGGGAGGGTGGGAGGGCAGAGCAAGTAGTCTGCTCGCCCTGTGACTGACCTAAGATGGCGGCCGAGTTTCCAGTGCAGCGTTTTTCCTGCTGCTATGGCCCCAGCTTGAAACGCGATGGAAATATGCGTGCGCCAGTCAGTTAAATAAGGTGACAAATGCCCCGGGAGTATTATGGCATCAACAGTACAGGAATACATTTTTAAAATAATGCATTCAATTTCGTAATTTCGCTAAAAGCACTGTTCCCGGCTCAAGCCTCAGGAACCTCACAAAACGTCTATCGATGGTGAAACTACCCGGTAATGGTCTTTTTATATTGGTCAGGGTGGGAGGGTGGGAGGTCCGAGCAAGTAGTCTGCTCGCCCTGTGACTGACCTAAGATGGCGGCCGAGTTTCCAGTGCAGCGTTTTTCCTGCTGCTATGGCCCCAGCTTGAAACGCGATGGAAATATGCGTGCGCCAGTCAGTTAAATAAGGTGACAAATGCCCCGGGAGTATTATGGCATCAACAGCACAGGAATACATTTTTAAAATAATGCATTCAATTTCGTAATTTCGCTAAAAGCACTGTTCCCGGCTCAAGCCTCAGGAACCTCACAAAACGTCTATCGATGGTGAAACTACCCGGTAATGATCTTTTTATATTGGTCAGGGTGGGAGGGTGGGAGGGCCGAGCAAGTAGTGTGCTCGCCCTGTGACTGACCTAAGATGGCGGCCGAGTTTCCAGTGCAGCGTTTTTCCTGCTGCTATGGCCCCAGCTTCAAACGCGATGGAAATATGCGTGCGCCAGTCAGTTAAATAAGGCCTTTCCCTCGTGGCATCGCAAAGATCAATCGTAAGTTAGAAAATGCAAGTTTGGCTGATTGTCACTAAAAAGATTTGGGATTTTCCTGTCTTCGGCGGATCTAAAGACGTAGAAAAACTGCTGCTTCATATCTAGGGTGACCAGATCTTGAGAACCAAAATCCGGGACATTTTGGAAAAATAGAGGAAGGACTACAATTTTTCATCATGCAATGATGTAGAATGACAGCTCTCATCAACATAGGATCACAGAAGATGCATTAAACTCTTCCATGCTCATGACGGTTCCCGGCCATCATGAGTCACGGTGGGGGTTGTGCTCATGACGGCCGGGAGCCGTCATGACCACGCCTGCGATTGGAATGTCCAGCACTGCGGCAGAATTCACGCCTCAGTGAAGAGGTTAAGAAAATAATAAAGTGCAATTTCTACAGCCAACAACTTACCTAATTAATTTAATTGCTTACTTATAACAGGTGCTAACTAGCACTTTTTAGAACACCGAAAAAGTACCTTTCACTGTTTTTAGTCGACCCCTTCTAAAAACCGGGACATGAGCAAAAATTGCCAAAATCTGCTGGGACAGCTGGTGAAAAACTGGAACTGTCCAGGCAAATCCGGGATGTCTGGTCACCCTATTCATATCTGCCTATAATCCTTTGCTGTACAGAGCGAGTTGCTCGTCTGGGAGCTGTCACCCTCAATGCATTAAGGTTAACACCAAAGCTGTCAGTCATGGCTGCGTTTATAACGAGCCATGACTGAGAGCTCTGGGGTTGAGGGGCTGAAGGCCGTGCGAGTTACAGTGCTTGTCAGTGGGCAATCAATAAACAAAATGAAAATGTACCCACTGCATGCACTGACTCGCCTCCTCCAGTCCTTAACTCCTTGTGCTTCAGTCCTGTGGCGTCTGCAGCACTTCCCCACTCCAAACCAGATGCTGGTCTCATGCAGCTGATCATGTACAGCAGTATGAAAGCAGCACCAGGAATGGGTGGAGTGGGCTGCCTTGACCCTCCTGCAGGCACTGGGGAACGCTGCCTACTCTTCACTCAGCTGTCTTAGACAGCTGGGTGGAGGGGATTACACTGCACGTGTCAGGCTGGCCAACGCAAGAAAGCCATTCAAAATGACATGCCCAGTGTAAACTATTTTATTGTTTGCCTTTGTGGCATTGACAGCAGGGGGGTGACTCTCTTCTGCTGTACTGAATGGGCCGTCACTGCTAGAGAACTAGGTTTGATTACCAGCTTAGGTTCAACATTAGGCCTGGGCCTGAAATTCCGCTCGCGCAGTTTGAGGAGTTTTTCTCACTCTGCGTAGAGCACGGAATTCCAAAATCTCCACTCTGCAAAGAGAAGCAGAGTTTTTTCCTTGCTCACCAATGTTAAGTTGGTGAGCGCGAGTGTGGAAAATCTTACTCCAGACCTTCTCCCAAAGGGATTTCTCAACACAGGGGGTCGCGGATGGGAGCTACTGCTTGTTTTGAGAAATCTTCTGTTTGTCTTGAGGAAGCTGCTGCTCGAGTAGAACAACTACTCAAGCCGAGAAAGAAGCAGTGGCATTTGCACTGCCCATGGTGCCATTCAAGCCTATTGTCCAGTATGGGACAAATACCCGCAACTAAAACTCCGCGCGAATGACAAGACTTTTTTGGTCACTACATGGAACTAACTCCGCAAACTCCACCCAGGCCTACTCAATATCCTCTGATTCTAGGCAAATCACTTAGGGGTTGATTACAAGTTTTGTAATTCTGGGACCACCGTCGGCAGTAGGAACACCGCCGTCAAGTAGGTGGTCTGACCGTCCATTTATGAACATGGTGGTAGGACCGCCACAAGACCGCCACCACCAGCAAGATCCTGGATCCTGCGACCCCCCCATGAAAAAGTCGGCAGGGAAGGGCCCCAACACAGGGCCATCAGGTGCTTTTGCCCATTGGGCATTGTGGCTGGGAGCACATGTTGTGCTCCCCATGCCTGCACTGTCATGCGTGCACTTTGTGCCATGCACAACATGGTGCCTGGCAACAGTGCGCACACGACAGTGCAGGCACTATCTTCAGGCTCACTCTGTGAGCCGAAGCATGCCACAGCCGCAAGGCCACCACTTGCACACCACCGGCGCAGCGGTTAACTCGTAATGTGACGGTTAGAATGCCACCGGCTTGGTGGTGTTCTTCTGACCACCACAACTCATAATCAGCCCCTAAACCTCCTGTGCCTATTTCGACCATGTTGTATTGTAATTTGGTGCTCATGTAAAGTGCTCCAATGCTCTTTGGCTGTGTTTGCACAATATAGAAGTGCAATATATATATTTATATGCAAAAAAGAAGCTAGGAATTTGGGTAGTTCCCAAGTTTAGGTGGAACGCAGATTCTATATAGGGCACTCTGCAACATCAGCTACACTTTGAACCTGCTCACCTCAAATGTCTGTTTTTCTAGCAAAGTTTTTAGATATAGGGTTAGCGCAGTGCCAAACACGCTGAGCGAGAAAGCGACAAAGTCTTTTGACATTCTTACCACAAATTCTTTAAGCATAGGATTAGCTAATGCCATCCATGCAGAGCTGAACAATTGTATAAGCCTTTTACCACTCCAGGCGCAGCTTTGGTTTGGTAAAATACGATCCAAGCCAACCTGGAATAAATAAAAGCAAACCCTGGCATCTGTTTCTATCTTTTTATGAGCTCTTCAGTGAGGTATAGCTTTGTCCAGAGGGACACCCAGTATAAGTCAAACCAATAGCCTTTCAAGCTTAGAGTACCCCATAAATTATGCAAAAAATAAATTCCTGTCTCTGATTCAATTTGGATTTTTGTCATCTTGATGTTATTCTTTTTATTAAAATGTACTTTATATTTCTAAATACTTTACACATTCCCCCAAGTTTAGCTTGCCTGTGCAATCTATGCCATAGCTATCTGGCGGTTGACCTCAGTTTAATTTAGTGAATTTTGGGGTTCATCCTGACAAGTTAGTGTTATTATTCCTTGAGGTCGGCTACCGCTCATCCGAAATATTAATTCACTTTCTTACAGTTATTATGTTACTGCTCCTGCTCGCTTCTGCCTTTCCCGTCTCATGAATGTCTATCCAGTCTCTGCCAACTCCTCCTCAATCCCTTATCCTTGCCTTGCACCCCACAAAGAACCAGTGGAACCCCTTCCATGCCTCATACATGTTTAGCTTCCACCCCACAACCTGTGGCTTTTTTCTTAAATTGACATCTTTTATTTAGAATCTTTATAGAAAACTATTACTTCAAATGATAAAGTGGGGCTAAAGAAAGATAAAAAAAACATTAATCCGGGATATGTATTTCATTTGTTTTTAACTTTAGCACATTTCAGCCTTTGGGGCACCACACCATAAAAAAAGAGAAATAGCGACAATGGCAAATTCCTTGATTCCCAGAAAAATTTCTGTAAAAACAAGTGGCAAGTACAGATTCCTGGAACGTAAGCACCTTCTTCCAGCATGCAATAATTGTGGGCACATGCAAATTAAATGAGCCAAGGTTTTCATTTCCTCAACCACATATAATTGGCATACACTGTGTTTACCCTGCCCTGTATACTGGGTTCTACAGTTTACCATTGTCCCCATTAGCCCTGGTTGGACGGAACGGCACAGTCAGCAATTCAATCGACACCTTTCGTGTGTGGAAAACGCCGCTTTTTGTACGTATAATAAGATTTATTAGCAACAAAGAAAGCGAAGCGTAAAAGACAATCTTTACCTATGAAATACAAATTGATGAGAATAGTAACAACGCAGTAGAAGATACAATGTTTAACAGAAATTATGGGAAGGGGAGGAAGAAAACGCCGCTTTAATGAGGCAGGTGCGCATAACAAAGCATCACCTTAGGCCAGTGGTTCCCAAACCTTTTTGACCCGTGGCTCCCTTGACCTAATTGGCAGTTGCCCGTGGCTCCCCACCATTTTTTTACCGGCGCACCGGGAAGCCGCGGCGCATCCTTTGGGAACCACTGGTCTACAGGAAGAATCAAGCCTAGATGTGATGAAGGATTCAGAGAGTTGCCATCACTATCATAAAACTTTATTTGCAATCACAAAGATCTTATAAAGTACATCTCAATGCATACAACACCATCATAGAGTAGTATAAAGCACTACCACTAAAAGTAACCAGGCTAGAAAAAGGTTCAAGGAGCTATGTGGCGTTACAAGAAGTTTACGTGGGATGGGCTCTGATCATGGGTGTTCGCAGAAATGTTTCCTGGGGGGCAAATTTTTATCTTCATCACTATCCCCCTTGCACCCTTCTCCCCTCTGCCTTACACCCTTTTCGTCCTCCCCCTTGCCCTCCCCCTTGCACCCTTCTCCCCTCCACATTGCACCCTTCTCCCCCTCCCCATTGTACCCTATTCCACCTCTGCCTTGCACCCTTTTCTACCTTGCACCATTCTCCCCTCTGCCTTGCACCATTCTCCCCTCTGCTTTGCACCCTTCTCCCCTCTGCCTTGCACCCTTCTCCCCTCTGCCTTGCAGCCTTCTCCCCTCCCCATTGCACCCTTCTCCCCCTCCCCCTTCTACCCTACTCCACCTCTGCCTTGCACCCTTTTCTACCTTGCACCATTCTCCCCTCTGCCTTGCACCATTCTCCCCTCTGAAATGCACCATTCTCCCCTCTGCTTTGCACCCTTCTCCCCTCTGCCTTGCACCCTTCTCCTCTCTGCCTTGCACCCTTCTCCACTCTGCCTTGCACCCTTCTCCCCTCTGCCTTGTATCCTTCTCCCCTCTGCCTTGTACCCTTCTCCCCTCTGTCTTACACCCTTCTCCCCCTCCCCGTTGCACCCTTGTCCCCTCTGCCGTGCACCCTTCTCCCCTCTGCCTTGCACCCATCTCTACCTTACACCCTTCTCTCTCTGCCTTGCAACCATCTCCCCTCCCCGTTGCACCCTTCTCCCCTCCCCGTTGCACCCTTCTCCCCTCTGCCTTGCACCCTTCTCCCCTCTGCCTTGCACCCTTCTCCCCTCCGCCTTGCACCCTTCTCCCCCTCCCCGTTGCACCATTCTCCCCTCTGCCTTGCACACTTCTACCCTCCGCCTTGCACCCTTCTCTACCTTGCACCCTTCTCCTCTCTGCCTTGCACCCTTGTCCTCTCTGCCTTGCACCCTTGCACCCTTCTCCCCTCTGCCTTACACCCTTCTCGTCCTCCCCCTTGCCCTCCCCCTTGCACCCTTCTTCCCTCCACATTGCACCCTTCTCCCCCTCCCCATTGTACCCTATTCCACCTCTGCCTTGCACCCTTTTCTACCTTGCACCATTCTCCCCTCTGCCTTGCACCATTCTCCCCTCTGCTTTGCACCCTTCTCCCCTCTGCCTTGCACCCTTCTCCCCTCTGCCTTGCAGCCTTCTCCCCTCCCCATTGCACCCTTCTCCCCCTCCCCCTTCTACCCTACTCCACCTCTGCCTTGCACCCTTTTCTACCTTGCACCATTCTCCCCTCTGCCTTGCACCATTCTCCCCTCTGAAATGCACCATTCTCCCCTCTGCTTTGCACCCTTCTCCCCTCTGCCTTGCACCCTTCTCTCTCCTCTCTGCCTTGCACCCTTCTCCACTCTGCCTTGCACCCTTCTCCCCTCTGCCTTGTATCCTTCTCCCCTCTGCCTTGCACCCTTCTCCCCTCTGTCTTACACCCTTCTCCCCCTCCCCGTTGCACCCTTGTCCCCTCTGCCGTGCACCCTTCTCCCCTCTGCCTTGCACCCATCTCTACCTTACACCCTTCTCTCTCTGCCTTGCAACCTTCTCCCCTCCCCGTTGCACCCTTCTCCCCTCCCCGTTGCACCCTTCTCCCCTCTGCCTTGCACCCTTCTCCCCTCTGCCTTGCACCCTTCTCCCCTCCGCCTTGCACCCTTCTCCCCCTCCCCGTTGCACCATTCTCCCCTCTGCCTTGCACACTTCTACCCTCCGCCTTGCACCCTTCTCTACCTTGCACCCTTCTCCTCTCTGCCTTGCACCCTTGTCCTCTCTGCCTTGCACCCTTGCACCCTTCTCCCCTCTGCCTTGCACCCTTCTCCCCTCCACCTTGCACCCTTCGCCCCTCCGCCTTGCACCCTTCTCCTCTCTGCCTTGCACCCTTCTCCTCTCTACCTTGCACCCTTCTCCTCTCTATCATGCACCCTTCTCCTCTCTGCCTTGCACCCTTCTCCTCACTGTCTTGCACCCTTCTCGGCCACCCCTTGCACCCTTCCCACCCAATGGAGGGGGCTGCCACCTGGAACAATGGCACCATTTCAAAAGCATGATGGACTCCGCGTGCCTAAAAATGAATGTGTCTGTCTGTAACGCAACTGGTGCTAATGTAAAGTGCTCTCATGCCTTCGGGTGGAGTTCGCGCTATATAAAACTGCAAAAAAATACTTGGTAGGGGGCCTTGTGCTGCTTTTGGGGAGCATTGAATCAGATGACGTAGTAAAATTACAAAGAGCACGGCGCAAGAGGCTTTTCACATCACCATAAATTCATAAACAGCCTCTGAAGACGTATAACCAGTAGGCGCTTTATAAAACGCTATATATGAAGCTGTGTGTGGTCCACGGTGCGTAGTGTGCCTACATGAAACAGTGGAGACTGGGAGGGATTTATGAGGCCAGGATTGAGGCCCTCGCCCAGGACCATATATGCAGGATGACGAGGCCGCACAAGGGCGTCACAGGAGGACGTCCTCGAGGGAGCAGAGCAGGAACACGAAACTGAAAGACAACACACCACACTCTCCAATGTGCAGCAGTCACGAATGACGACCCCTCAACGAGGAGTAAGGCAAAGACAAAAGCTGGCAGAGTGCGGCTGCATCAGGGCATAAGGCGCCCACCCAACGCTTTCCACCAGGCCTCTGACCCTTCTCCCACCCACCCAACGCTCTCCACCAGGCCCCTCACCCTGCACCCACCCAACGCTCTCCATCAGGCCCCTGACCCTGCACCCACACACCCAACGCTCTCCACCAGGCCTCTCACCCTGCACGCACCCAATCCTCTCCACCAGGCCCCTGCACCCACCTAACGCTCTCCACCAGGCCCCTGACCCTGCACTCACCCAACGCTCTCCACCAGGCTCCTGACCCTGCACCCACCCAATGCTCTCCATCAGGCCCCCTCACCCTTCACCCACCCACCCAACGCTCTCCACCAGGCCCCTCACCCTGCACCCACCCACCCAATGCTCTCCACCAGGCCCTTGACCCTGCACCCACATACCCAATGCTCTCCACCAGGCCCCTGACCCTGCACCCACCCACCCAACTCTCTCCACCAGGCCCCTGACCCTGCACCCACCCACCCAATGCTCTCCACCTGGACCTGACCCTGCACCCACCCACCCAATGCTCTCCACCAGGCCCCTGGCCATGCACCCACCCAACTCTCTCCACCAGGCCCCTCACCCTGCACCCACCCACCCAACGCTCTCCACCAGGCCACTGAATCTGCACCCACCCACCCAACGCTCTCTACCAGGCCTCTTACCCTGCACCAACCCACCCAACGCTCTCCTCCAGGCCCCTGACCCTGCACTCACCCACACCCTCCACCAGACCCCTGACCATGCCCCCAGCCACCTGACCCTGCACCCACCCACCCAACACGCTCCACCAGGCCCCTGACCCTGCACCCACCCAACGCTCTCCACCAGGCCCCTGACCCTGCACCCACCCAATGTTCTCCACCACTCCCCTCACCCTGCACCCACCCACCCAACGCTCTCCACCAGGCCCCTGACCCTGCACCCACCCAACGCTCTCCACCAGGCCCCTCACCCTGCACCCACTCACCCAATGCTCTCCACCAGGGCCCTCACCCTGCACCCACCCACCCAACGCTCTCCGCCAGGCCCCTCACCCTGCAACCACCCACCCAACTCTCTCCACCAGGCCCCTCACCCTGCACCCTCCCACCCAGTGCTCTCCACCAGGACCTGACCCTGCACCCACCCACCCAACGCTCTCCACCAGGCCCCTCACCCTGAACCCACCCACCCAACGCTCTCCACCAGGCCCCTGACCCCGCACCCACCCTTCCAACCCTCTCCACCAGGCCTCTGACCCTGTACCCACCCAACGCTCTCCACCAGGCCTCTGACCCTGCACCCACCCACCCAACGCTCTCCACCAGGCCTCTGACCCTGCACCCACCCACCTCACACTCTCCACCAGACCCCTGACCCTGCACTCACCCACCCACCGCTCTCCACCAGGCCCTGAACCCTGCCCCCAGCCACCTGACCCTGCAGCCACCCACTCAATGGTCTCCACCAGACCCTTAACCCTGCACCCACCCAAAGCACTCCACCAGGCCCCTGACCCTGCACCCAACCACACAACGGTCTCCACCAGGCCCCTGACACTGCACCCATCTACCCAACGCTCTCCACCAGGCCCCTGACCCTGAACCCACCCAACGGTCTCTACCAGGCCCCTGACCCTGTACCCATCCACCCAACACTCTCCACCAGGCACCTGACCCTGCACCCACCCACCCAACGCTCTCCACCAGGTCCCTGACCCTGCACTCACCCAACGGTCTCCACCAGGCCCCTGACCCTGTACCCACCAACCCAACACTCTCCATCAGGCACCTGCCCCTGCACCCACCCACCCAACGCTCTCCACCAGGCCCCTGACCCTGTACCCACCCAAGGCTCTCCACCAGGCATTTGATCCTGCACCTACCCACCCAATGCTCTCCACCAGGCATTTGATCCTGCACCTACCCACCCAAGGCTCTCCACCAGGCATTTGATCCTGCACCTACCCACCTAACACTCTCCACCAGGCCCCTAACCCTGCCCCCAGCCACCTGACCCTGCACCCACCCACCCAACGGTCTCCACCAGGCCCCTGACCCTGCACCCGACCACCCAACGGTCTCCACCAGGCCCCTGACCCTGCACCCACCCACCCTACGCTCTCCACCAGGCCTCTGACCCTGCACCCACCCACCTAACACTCTCTACCAGGCCCCTGACCCTGCACTCACCCACCCAACGGTCTCCACCAGGCCCCTAACCCTGCCCCCAGCCTCCTGACCCTGCAGCCACCCACCCAACGGTCTCCACCAGGCCCCTAACCCTGCACCCACTCAAAGCTCTCTACCAGGCCCCTGACCCTGCACCCACCCACGAAACGGTCTCCACCAGGCCCCTGACCCTGCACCCACCCACCCAACGGTCTCCACCAGGCCGCTGACCCTCCAGCCACCCACCCTACGCTCTCCACCAGGCCCCTGACCCTGCACCCACCCAACGGTCTCCACCAGTCTGCTGACCCTGTACCCACCCACCCAAAGCTCTCCACCAGGCCCCCGACCCTGCACCCACCCACCCAACACTTTACACCAGGCCCTTGACCCTGCACCCACCCACCCAACGCTCTCCACCAGACCCCAGGCCCTGTACCCACCCACCCAACGTTCTCCACCAGGCCCCTGACCCTGTACCCACCCACCCAACACTCTCCATCAGGCCCCTGACCCTGCACCCACCCACCCAACACTCTCCACCAGTCCCATAACCCTGCACCCACCCACCCAACGGTCTCCACCAGGCCTCCGACCCTGTACCCACCCACTCGACGGCCTCCACCAGGCCTCTGACCCTGCAGCCACCCACCCAAAGCTCTCCAGCAGGCCCCTGGCCCTGCACCCACCCAACGCTCTCCAACATGCAGCAGTCACGAGTGACGACCGCTCAATGAGGAGTGAGGCAAAGACAGAAGCTGGCAGAGTGCGGCTGCATCAAGGCATAGACCTCGTCCTGGGCCGAGGTCTAGAGGACATAAAAAGAAGCACTTGGAGAATCTGTTTGAGGTCACCTACCAAGGTTCAAAGGTCAGCTGCACCTGCATTGTTAATGTATATCGAATTAATAAACAGCTGTTGTTGTGCTCATACCTAAATTAGACAGACAGTGCCACCATGTGGCAGACTGTCATAAGCGCTGATTGCTGACAATTAAGTGCCGGTGCTAATAATTAAGTGTGGATGCCGAGCACCGGTAACCACTGACTCAAATTAAGCACTGATTTATCTAGCTCCACCCTCTTCCCCTCAGAATCCTCCATTAATCTGACCCTGAACTCCTCACTTTACCGTACCCAAGCAAAGCACCCAAATGTTATCTGGGCTTTCCAATCACATCCATGTATTTCAACAGTACTTTACAGTGTTCCTGTTATTTTTCACAATAGACTCTGGTGTATATCAAAAACGCTGCAGTCTAGTTCTTGATGGTAACCGCTACCCTGGTCCTCTTTACTTGCTCATAATCCTCCTCTTTTGATCCTTACTTAGTCCGCACTTCCCTATGCGGGAGATGGAAGACCTCCATATACTCACCTTTACAAATACGTTTTTTTGTGGCGCTCATTAAGTGCATGCCAAATGGTTTAGTTGTTTCCCTATAGGGCAGTTTCTTCACCTTCACCACTTTACTCTGTTCCTCTCCCCTCTATCTCCTCCTTCTTCTCTCTTTCTGACTCTTTACCGATTCAACCCCCTTGGAACGCCCCTTTTTCCCACTCGTTCTTATTACCATCCTTTAACCTCACCTTCCTTTCCTGACCCCTTGCCCCCCACATGCTCTGTCTTCTTCTCTTTGTCAGTCTCAGCCGTTTGTTCAGCAATGTATTTCCTCTTGTGTAGCCATAGAGCCATACCACTTTCCCTGTCCATACCCCTAACCCATTCCCCTTAGACGCCATTACAGACCTCACACTGGCAATGGACCTCTTACCTGGGCTCAAGGTTGGGGCTCGCATCAAAGCCAGCCATCCTGCCAGCGGCTGTGCCTCCATTGCTTTATATTTCATTGCCACCTCTATCAATCACTGCTCCAACTCCTTCAAAACACCAACTTGCCCATCTTTCCCCCTCCCCAGTAGTACATCCACATCCCACTAACACCCCTCTTCTGTACACTCTTCCCCCCTGTCATCCTCTCTTACCTTGCCTTCTTCCAACTTGTCCTCCTCATCATAGTCATGCACCTTCCCGTCCCATACAACACCTGTACATTCCCCACTCACTCCTGGCCTTTCGTCATCATCAAACCCTTCCGCCAGCCGATTATCTGCATTGTTCAACACCTGGGTAGGTGAGGAGATCACTTTAAATCTTTACCTACTATCCACCATCCAAGCCATTGCTGGTTTTCTGCCTTCCACAGTTCACTGTGGCTTCTCTTCTTCTTGAGGTAACGTGCTGCACGAAACCCTCCTGGGTCCGGATGCTTTCCACCCGGTGCACCTGCTGGTAGAAAGATATGGGCCAGAGTGTTGAGTTCTATAACCACCCTGTCCTCTGCGATCCATAAAAAACTTTCCCCCCTCTCACTTCTGACCCTGCTCTGGCAACCCACTTCAGGGGTGTGCAAGCTTCCCAACTGTGCCCCTCTGTGCTCCCCCGTTTCATTCTCCCCCTACCATCTGCCACTTTCCATCCATATATTTTAACCGGTTTCTTCACCTGCTGCCATTCATATTCCCCAACAGCCTTCTCCTCATCATACTCTCGCATGCCCTCCTCCTCATACCCCTCCTCCCCCTCACTCCATTCAAGCATTGCTGCATGAAACTGCCACTGCCCAGATGCCCTGAGAGCCCTCCGATTGATTCATTTCCTTTATGTACTCCCTCAGGGCTTTTTGAACTCACCCCTAATCTCCTGCCGTGTCACCCGCTGATGCCACACACTCGGGAGCAGAGCCTACCCGCTGTGCCGCTGCCACCTTGCTGTCTCTTGAGACCTGGCAGCCAGCACAGCTTGTTTCCTTCCAAGGTGCCTCTCCTGTGACTGTGTCTCACCCTCGCTTCTGCCGTGTGGAACAAGAACCACCAACGCGGTCCTCAGTCCAACCAAAACTTTTCATAAAATCACCACTCTCCCTCTCATGCCCCTGCTCACCTGATGCCATCTTTGAATTTTGAGTACCCCACTCCAAACTAGGCCTGGGCGGAGTTCATGGAGTTCTGCCTCACAGAACTCTGCGAAGTGCCCCAAAACTCCACCACGTTCCGCGGAGTTTCGCAAGCAGCGGAGGTAGATAAGTTGTGCTGAATTTTTACACCAGGAATTTGCCCTCTGCTGTAAAATCCATGTGAACTGCACCACCTGCAGGGCAAGAAGGCACTGCTCCTTCCTTACGCTCAAATAGATTTTCTACTCGAGTGGCAGCTTCCTTAATGTGAGCGGCAGGTTTCTCAATGCGAGTGGTGGCGACATGTCGCGACCGCCCGTATTGAGAAATCTTGCCTGGAGGTGGTCTAGCATACAGTTTCCTCGCTCATCCGTTTGCTTTGCACTGCAATGCTGAGTTTTTTTTAACTCAGCGCTCTGTGCGGAATGGGAAAAACTCTGTGAGTGTAGTGGAATTTTACACCCAGGCCTACTCCAAACACCATCACCTAGATTCATGAACGAAAAATCGGCTCGCAAAGGGCCAGATTTTCAGAATAAGGCCCTTTGCGAGCGCAATTTTTGCATTTGGGATTCATCATCCCAAATGCACAAATCGCTATTTGCGAAATCGCATATTTGCGAGGAATTGCATTTAAGGAATCTCTATTTGAGATTCCTTAAATGCAATTTATGAAACTTTTAAAATATGCGAATTCGCAATTTCCGGCCGCTATTTACCACGAAGTCTGACTTCGTGGTAAATAGCGAAAACTTAGAAAAATGCATTTTAGTGCATTTTTCTAAGTGGTATGTTACACCAACATGTGTGCGCAACATCAGTCTACATTTCCATTTCAGGGGTGCTACAGGGTGTCCTTTGGACACCCCTGGCACCCTTGAAATCGCATTCTTATTTGCGATTAGCAAATTGCTAATCGCAAATAAGGAATAACTTCCCATTCACTCCTATGGGCTGTAGGCCCATAGGAATGAATGGGAAGTTATTCCTTATTTGCGATTAGCAATTTGCTAATCGCAAATAAGGATGATGTAGGAATCGCAATGTTTTTTGCTATTCCTACATGAATCCCGTTTTGCAAGTCCTTAATAGCGATTCCTTAATAATCGCTATTAAGGACTAGTAAAACTGGACTGTGATGAATCTAGCTGCATGTACCTTACTCTTTTCCGCTTCCCCTGGTGACCCACCAAATACTAGCTATACTCTCACTACTGAAAGAGCTTAAGCCTGAGCTTTCTTTACGAATGCAAAACCTGCCTTTGCTTCAGAAATGTAAAACTGCATTTGAAAAGTGACACACAGATTTTTGTGCCACAGAGTGAAAACATGAGCTCTGAAATTCACAGACTTTAGCCAGACACTTTCATTTAGCAATGTATGTAACCCATGTGCAAGTAATTCATAGCTTGATTTAAATGTGTTAGATTTTGTTTTCACTATGAAAACGTGACTCCAACTTGTGAAAACTGTTAAATGTGCATTAGTAGAAAATAACTTGTATTAGAATTAACACAGCATTTTATAATGTAGAAAACAGAACCAGCTCCCGATTCAGCTTGCTCTGTTAGTTTCTTTTGACCTTCCAGATAAACAAAGGAATCTTTTTCTCTCCCTCTGAAGAGAATAGTGGCATCATTTACAGCTGTGACCTGGTCTGAGCTTTCTCTCTGTAGTTGCTGAAAATGTTGAACAAAGTCTCATTTAATTCTTTGCTTTAGTAGAAAAGAGGTATTTTAAAAGTGCATTACCATGTTTAATATTTTTTGCTTAGTTAAAAAATGTTCTTTTGCAGCTCATGTTATGTGTGTAGTTAGAAATAAAATGTATTTTCTTAAAACGAAGGTTAGGAGATAAAATTGTATTAAATAAGATGCAGAGTATGATGTGGGAAGGATCTTCGCCTGTCTGAGAGATGACGTATGAATCTGCCGATGGGTGGAGGCATCCTTTTGGAGAATGCTGGATTCCAGATGGAGGAAGAAAAGTCATGATACATGCTTTGTAACATTATTCTTTGACAAACGCATACCTAGTTAGGAGTTTCATAGGAGAACACTTTTCAGAACACAGGCAGGAAGACTTTAGGAGCTCTTTAAGAGAGACAGGGGTGTGTGGCCTACAGCCGTGGGGAATGGCCGTGTTCTAAACCGGCTCCTCGGCCTTTGCCCAGAATTCCGGCACTAATCCTTGGCTAATGCTGCAAATCCCCAGTATAACGGGGAGGTATAGATTGCGAGCTCGCCTGGGCACTGCCACCTGCTCCCTGGCCGCTTCTGGGCCCCGGCTGCCGTGACTGATCTCCGTGGCCGAGCTGCTTCCTCGGCCATACAATGGCGGCCGTGACGGCCGGATACCAGCGGGCCTGCTTACGGGACGGATTCTGAAGCCGGGGAATCTCGACGCTGCATCCCGACCTGAGTCGGGTCTTACTACTCCGATTACCTTCTGGCCCGTGTAACTCCGACGTCACTGGGGCACTGCCTTACGGACCGACACGACTGGAGACGAACCCCCCCTGGTGCCTGGTGTTGACCTGTATGCGAGTCCCTGGCTTTGGGCCTTCCGCCGGGGACCGGTATGTATTGGCCCCACTGCTGCAGCTTGACGACGGTCTCCGCGGAGTGAACTGGGCCTGCGGTTGATGCCCGAGGGGTACAGCGAGACGTGCCTTTGTTGCTAAGAGCCCCCGTGGTGCACACAAGTACTGGTGAGAGCTGAGGCCTGCGTTTATGCCGTTGGAATGTGCTTCTCTGACTGAGCTGCTGGGCCCTGTGTACGCTACCTGGGAGCGCCCTGCCCTCGCCTGTGTCGGGGATTAGAGTGAAGCGCGCAATAGAGGGACTGCCCGCCTTTGCCCTGAACACACTTGCTAGGCGTCCTCTCACGAGTTTGAAGCCCTGCTCCTGAACCTGAGCTCCAGCGGCGTGCCTTCTGACTTCCCTGTGGTGGTTTACCGGCTTTGCTGCCAGCCTGTCTCTACCCCTCCAGTTCCATCGACTGGCCTGCCCAGAGTGGCGCTCCTCCACCCCCCATCTCTGACCTACCATATTGGGCTCTGAGCGAAGGACGACACACCCGCTCGGGGCAGGCTGCCTGTGTCTTACATTTTGGCGCTGAAATATTTCTTGGTAGCGCCCATCCGCTCTGCTTCTCCACTACCGCCCACACCCTAGCAGTCTTCATCCCAACCTCAGTCGAGAGCACTGACCTATCCAGCCTAGGAGGGCGAGTTCCTGGTCCCACGCCGTTGTGTCCAGACCCGCGCCATCCGCCCATACAGACCATACTGGCACCCAAAATGGCCTCCAATAGGAGAGGTAAACAGTCTAACCAGAGACAAATCACGAAACGTTCATGGGGCTCTAAAGGTGGAACCAAAGAGGTGACTCCCGAGAGGGCGCCCAAAAACGTGACTCTCTCTCCGACAGCTCGTGCCCCCACGCTGGACGATGTGATGGAGGCGATAGCTGGAGTCCGCTCGTCGCTGGAAACAAAGATCGACTCGGTGAACATAGAAGTTACTCTACTTCGGGCAGACCTCGGCAAAATGGACTCCAAGGTGCGTGACATAGAGGTCAAAACCGCAGCACTCGTGGATGATACCTCCACCCTCCAACAACAGGTGGCCCAACTTCAGGAAAATCAGACCCACATGGCGGAACTCCCGGACGACTTCGAAGGACGTGCATGACGCAATAACGTCCGCATCCTAGGGGTACCGGAATGGATGGAGGGCCAGACCGCCGACCTATTCGTGGAGAACCTTATCCTTAAGCATCTCCAGCCAAAGCAGCTCTCCAACTATTTCTCCATTGAGCGGACGCACAGGGTTCCTGGGGGACGGCCGAAGCCGGGTGCCCCCCCCGCCCCATAATTGCTTGAATGTTTATTATTTATTTATTTATTTATTATAAAGTTTTGTATAGCGCGAACAAGACCTGTGGGTATCAGAGCGCTTAACATGAGGTAGGAAAAGGAAACAAGGTTAGCATATGTATAAGCCGTTAGCAAGCAGTCGCAGTGAGGTAGATGACATATAACTTTCGAGATCGTGACGCCATCCTTCAGCAAGCACGGACGGGGCCTCCCCTTCGCCTCGAGAACGCACAGATCACGCTCTTCCCCGACTTCACGGTCAAGGTTCAGGATCGCAGACGCAGTTTCCTTGAAGTCAAAAAGGCACTCCGTGCCCAGGAAATTAAATACGCTATGTTATTCCCCGCCAAACTGCGAGTGGAGTCGGGGGGAAAAACTTGGTTCTTTTTGTCGCCTGAAGAAGTCTGGGACTGGCTTGAGGGATGGCGCAGCTCGGGCTCCACCCGGAACCGTCGTCGAGACTCAGCTGAACATGTTGACCCTGGCCTACACTCGGAAAGTCAAGACCTGTTCACGGACGGCACTCGAGAGGATCAGTAGACTTTCTCAACTGCTCGCTCCAGTTCGCTGACTGAGAGGGGGACGTCCCCGGGACCGGCCTGCCTGTGTAGAAATATCCTGGTCTTGACTGCCTGCTTACATCGCTGGACCTGGGTTCGCCCCCGCACTCCCATCTATTCGTCGCCGCGGCCGGGATGGAAGAGCCCATCCAGGTTATTTCGTTTTCAATGTACTATGTGCATGGTTTGCAGACATAATCAGTTGTAAGATGCTCTAGGCTACATTACATGATTAGCTTTGGGCGAGGGCACTCATGGCTCTCCACACACCCCTTGTATGTTAGGGAGGGCGACAGGCACTCTGCCTAGTTCGGGAGTGGATCGTTTTAAGTCTGCTGGCAGGGGGGCAGGGAGGGGGGCTGGAGTGGGGGGAGGGGGATTTTATGGGTTTGGGTTTGTTTTGGTGTTCTTTTATTGTTTTCCTATTTTTTATGCAGAGTCTCTTGTTGTCACACTGGTCACATCTTACAGTTCGCTGTGGGTCCCATGTTAGCGAGTTGTTCACCTCTGAGGTTGCCGGGTCTCCTGGAGCTTTACAGGCCCCCTACTCTGGTACTCTGTTATGACCCGCCGCCCTGGCGAATTCGCCGGCCTCACCTCCACTTCTCCTTCTACATGGTTCACTTGATCCATAGCTATGACACGTTCCCTTTCTAGAACCCTCACAGTCCTGTCTTGGAATGTTAACGGTCTAGGGCACAAGATTAAAAGAAGTGTGGTTCTCCAATATCTTCGGCGCCACTCCCCCGACATCGTCCTACTACAAGAAACACACTTGGTGGGTAACACTTGTCAGGCTCTTCAACGAGGGGGTTATAAATTGTTGGTCCATGCAGGTTTCACCTCTGGCTCCCGCGGTACTGGGATCCTGATTAAAAAAAGTCTTGCACTCACCCCTTCCAAGACGTGGGCTGACCCCTTGGGCCGCTTTGCGCTGGTTGAAGCTACATGGGAAGGCCGCCCATTGCATTTACTTTCAGTGTATCTTCCGCCGACACTAGTACAAGACTCCCTTAAGGAGCTGGGCGCCCACTTATTGGGCCTCCCTCTTGGTACGCTCCTGGTTGGAGGTGATTTTAATAGCACAATGTGCGACGACCTGGACCGTAGTCCCAAGCGCAGCTCTCATCGATCACGTTCAGACCTGTCCGACTTTACCCATGCCATGGGGCTAGAAGACATCTGGCGCCTCCATTATCCGACTACACCATATTTCACACACTATTCCAATGCACATAATAGCATGTCCCGAATTGATTATTTATTTTGTCCCGCCGCTGACCTTGGCTATTTCGTTCGCCCGAGAGGTTTGCCACGGGGCATATCTGATCATTCCCCCCTCACTGTGGAATTGACCTATCACCGCCCACATACGCGGGGTCCTATTGTTATTAGCCCCTGGCTCATGCAGATCCCTGACATTAAAGACAGTCTCCTTGAGCGCACTGAATATTATTTTACGGAAAACGTTGGTTCGGTGGGCTCGGCAGTGACACTTTTGGAGGCATATCTGGCGGTAGCGAAGGGTGAGGCGTTGACACTTAAAACGGGTTACTTGCGTAAACATAACGAGCAGATCCTCCAGGCAGAATCTGAACTCATCCGCCTCGAGACGATACACAACACTACCCCCACCGACGACACCGCGCGCCGCCTCCGCACTCAACAATTGGCGTATAAAGCTCTAACTCAAGAAAAAGCACAGGCCCGATTGCTCCACACGCGCCACCGGGTATACGAGTTTGGGGATACTGCTGGTAAAATGCTTGCATGGCTGGAGCGGCGGGATCAGGGGTCTAGATGGGTGCCCTCTATTCTTAAGCCGGACGGCTCCACGGTTGTATGTATATGTATAAACCATTTTGTAACGCGCTCTGTTACTTGGGAGTATCCTGGCGCGGTAGGGAAGAGGCAGAGGAAGACAGAGAAGAATCAGCTTAGATCACATTCCTAAACAGATGGGTTTTAAGATTTTTCTTAAACTGGGCCACCCCTTGCGTAGATCATAAGAAAAGAGGGAGTGCATTCCAGGCGCGAGCAGCCACAATGGCTATAGACTGGCCCCCAAGTCTAGTTCTCTTAAAGCGAGGCAGAGCCATTCTAAACATGGAAGATGATCTGAGAGCTCGTGAAGGGGCATAGAAAGTGAATCTCTTTTTTAAGTAAGCAGGTCCTTGATCATGGGTTGCTCTGAACGAGAGCACTAAGGCTTTGAACAAAATGCGTTGAGATACTGGTAGCCAGTGGAGATTGCACAGATGGGAACCCACACTCTTCCATCTCGGGACATTAAATATGAGACGGACCGCGGCATTCTGAATGACCTGCAGGCGTTTGACCAGGTAGGCTGGAATACCGCTAAACAAAGCGTTCGCGTAATCCAGCCTTGCTAGAATGAGTGCGCGGGCGACCGTCTCTTTAGCTTCTCTAGGAAGCAAAGGAAAAAATCTGCGCAACATTCTCAGCGTGGCAAAGCACGTCCCGGAGAGCTTCTTTGTGTGATCCTCAAATCGAAGGTCCTCGCCAAACCAGATGCCCAGATTTTTTGCAGGACCACCCATCACCTTGGGGCTAGGAATGTTCGAGGGCCACAGCAGATTCCTAAAATTAGAGGGGAAGAACCATAAAAAAGCACCTCAGATTTGTCCTCATTGCATTTCAGCTGAGCCAGAGATAGCCAGCGAAAAACTGAGGACAAACACAGCTGAACAAATGAGATATCTAGATGATCCTCTGGCCAGGTAAACAGCAGCTGAGTATCGTCAGCATACCCTATAACCTTAGCCCCATACTGCTCCGCTAGACACACCAGGGGGGTGATGTAAATGTTGAACAGTAGGGGACTAAGGGTAGACCCCTGGGGGACCCCAGTGAGAAGAGGCTTAGGTTCCGAGGCATGGGGCGGCATCCAGACCTGTTGTGACCTGTCAGATAAAATTGAGGACAACCAGGCTAGGACACCTCCTCCAACGCCTATAGCAGACAGCCTGGCAAGAAGGTGCTTATGGGGAACGGTATCGAACGCGGAAGAGAGGTCCAATAAAATCAGGACCGCTCTGCCGCCTCCGTCAAGACATTCCCGGATCGATTCCGCCATCTCCACCAGAGCTGTCTCCTTGCTATAGGCCGCTCGAAAGCCCGATTGAGCTGGATGGAGAGCATTAGAGGACTCCACAAAGCTCTCCAATTGAAGGAAAGCCACTTTCTCACATATTTTTGCCAAAGCGGGCAGAAGAGATATGGGGCGATAATTCCCAGGGACAGTAGCATCCAGCCCAGGTTTTTTCAAAAGCGGCAGAAGTTTTGCCTGCTTCCAATCACGAGGGACCTCAGCAGAAGATAGGGAGCAATTCACAATTTGGGAAACCTCACTGCAAACAATGTCTGCCACCTCCGAAAGCACCCGGGCAGGGCAAGGGTCAGAGGGGGAGCCCGACTTAAGAGATTGAAGGAGGGGCAGAACATCACAATCCGTAACCAGCGAAAAGTCCGTGAACTGTTGCATGTCGCAGGGCCGAGGCGTAAAGGAAGGGCCATCCACAGAGCAGTCCGCTGGTAATGCTGAGAGTAAATCCTGTTGGATCTTAGTTATTTTATTAATAAAAAAATCAGACAGGTCCTCGCACCATTGTGCCGAAGAAGGGAGTATGGCGGAATCCGCAACAGGGGACACAAAACTTTTTACAATAGAGAAAATCTCTCTACTGTTATTTTCCGCTTTGGCAATTCTCCCTGCATAATAGTTCCCTTTAGCTATCTTGATAGTGGCATAGGTTGTGGACCCACAAGACATTGCAGTGGCCTTTGCCGATCACTTAGAGCGCGTTTACACCGCTGGTCCCTGTTATACGTCGGAGGAGTCCAGGCAACTCCTGGCCGAAATGCGTCTCCCGGTCAAATCAGACGAGGATCGAGCCACCCTGGACGCTGACATCACGGCGGAGGAGCTCACCACGGCACTCTTCGCCGTCAACTCTGGCAAAGCCATGGGCCCGGATGGAGTCCCCATCGAATTCCTTAAGGGCATGGCCATAGAAATTGTCCCACATCTGAGAAATATGTTTATGGAAAGCCGCGACAATGGTATACTCCCTCTTGCTCAAAGGCTAGCCTCCATCGCGGTAATCCTCAAACCATCTAAACCACCCACTGATTGCGGCTCTTATCGGCCTATATCCCTGATCAGTGCTGAAGCGAAGGTCCTAGCCTAACTACTAGCTAACCGTCTTCTCCTAGTGTTTCCCTCCTTAATACATGACGATCAATCCGGTTTTCTTCCAGGTCGCAATACGGCTCTGCACCTGCGAAGGGTTAATAACGTCATGAGTCGCCAATCCACTATCCAACAAGACGCGGCCATCTTATCCCTCGATGCTACGATGGCGTTTGACTCGATTGAATGGCCATATCTCTTCGAGGTTCTGGCCCGTTTTGGGTTCGGACCCCAATTTATCAGCTGGGTGAGACTCCTCTATACAGACCTTTTCGCCCAAGTCAGGGTCAACGACCACACATCTCGACAGTTTCGCCTCCACAGAGGTACCAGACAGGGCTGCCCCTTATCCCCGCTGCTCTTCACCCTCACCCTCGAGCCCCTCGCCCACTGGGTCCGCACTGACGTCTCTATCAAAGGTCTCCAATGGAATGGAATGACGAAGTCACGGAAAAGATCTCCCTCTATGCTGATGACATCATGATTTATGTCTCTTCCCCCCGGTCCTCTATTAACAGTGTGTTCCATGTCCTCACCAACTTTAGGAAATACTCGGGCTATTCAATCAATTGGACTAAGTCTACACTGTATATGTTGCATGGGCCACCTCCCCGGCTGCCCCAGGGGTTTTCCATCGCGTTGGCCACGAACGGTTTCAAGTACCTCGGTATCTATGTCACACCTGACTTGAAGATCTTCCATGAACATAATTTGTTGGGCCCCCTGCGCAGGCTTCATAACGACGTTGCCCATTGGCGCTCCCTCCCGCTCTCCCTTCCAGGTAGAGCGGCGCTTTTCAAAATGCTGGCTCTCCCGCGCTTTCTGTATGTCCTGCAGAACTGTCCCTTTTTGATTCCAGACGCTTATTTCCGAATGGTGGAAAGTGAACTCCGTATTTTACTGTGGGACGGAAAGACCGCTCGGATTGCCCTGTGTAAGCTCTTTCAAGGCTGGTACGATGGCGGTATTGCCTTACCCAACCTCCGCCTCTCCTATTGGGCGTCGCAATTAGTAGCCGTTAATCACTGGATACATGGTCAGCCGCTCAATCCGGCCTTCCTCCTCAACAGAAGCCAAACAGGACGTGAGGGATATTTGGGGCCCTTTACAGTAAACCCACTAAATGTCGATATGTTGGTCCCATGGCCCACACAGTTGCGCTATGGCATAGAGCCAATAAGTGTCTGGGTTGGGCGGACACCCTCACTAAAGCTACCCCCCTGTGGTCGTCGCAGCACCTCGGCCTCCTCTGTTTCTCCCTGGGGTTCGACAAATGGGACTTGATAGGGATTTCGGAGGTGGGAGACCTTGCTCAGAAAGGTGCCATCTTGTCTTTCAGTGCCCTCCAGACTAAATACTCCTTTGCATCCACAGAATTTTTTCGATACCTACAAATCACACACGCCATCCAGACCGCCATTCCTGACCTCTCCTCCATTCCTGTTATCTCCCCCTTGGAAGACAGACTACTGTCTGAACCCCTCCCTGAGAAGGCCATCTCTTACACCTACCGAAAACTCTGCAATAATCTTCCCAACTCCTTCCAGGCACTGCGGACCAAATGGGAAGCAGACTTGGGACCACTAGATGAAGAAGATTGGCGTTCGGCCCTCATGTCCCCATGACAATCGGCTATCTGCCACAGGTTCCGATTGATACAACTGAAGATTTTGCATAGGGCATACATGTCCGCTCCTACCCTGGCAAAACTCGGGCGACGGCCCGACCCGCTGTGCTTGCGGGGCTGTGGCTTACCTGGCACCTTTTTCCACATATTGTGGGACTGCCCGAGGGTGCAACGGTTTTGGAGCAGCGTTGTCAAAAAAATGAGTGACTCACTGGGCAAACCGCTCTCACCATTGCCTAGGCCTTGTGTCCTCGATATCTGGGGAGCCAACGACCTTAACGATCAGGAACTGCATTGGGCGGCACTGGGTTTTCTGCTGGCTAATCGCTCCATTGCAATGCACTGGGGTTCCCAGGACGGGCTGCTGGTGGTGGGTTGGGTGGCCGAGATGGATAGGTGCATGATAGCAGAAAAGACGGTGTATAAGGTTCGGGCTGCCCTAAGATTTGGGATAAGAAGTGGGGTCACTGGAATGTCTATAGAGGTGAACACTGTGACTCTCCTATGGCTCAACTGGCTATGTTCCGTAACGGACCCGTAGGTCGACTCCTACGCTAACGTTTGATGTATCTGCATTAGTTATTGACTCCTGTATATTGGACTAAATGTGACTCTTTTTTTACTCTGTTTTTCCTTTTTCCTTCCGTGTTCGTGTTACATATTGTTTTTATTTCACAACGAACACAAGGAAACATCAAACTGTTCATTCCCGTTTACTATGGTCACGTATTTGGTTATGGCATTCTATCCTGGTGAGAGAGCGCAAACTGACCTAAATGTATGAGTGCATCACACTTACCCGTAGTAAGCACAAATCATGAGGAGAAATGCCATGAGTGCTAGTAGTATCTGCAATTATATTCTGAATGTATAGCTAATGTAGAGATTTAAGTAGAAGTGGAACTAATACAGAAATGTGTGACACTATATGATTTTATTAGATGTGATTATTCCTGAATCCATGTCGTGTAGCTGCTAAAATGTAAGATGGCATGTGGTTAAACGCAGAACGTGGTAGGCCTCAGGGCCAGAGCTAGAAGGGAAGGGGAAGGTGTTTCTTTCCACGACATAGATTGAACTAATGTTTTGGTCATTGCATTAATGGGCCATGATTTATAGATGTGTTTACTGAATAATAGAATAAGAGTATTAACATGCTTTGATTAATGAAGAAGTTGAATGCTATAATCATTATGAGAAATGTTGTAGGCCTGAAATGTTTTAACATTGATTTACACGTACATGTCTGGGCCGAGAAATGTTGCGAACCTTTTTGGAAGTCTATGAGAGTTGGGTTCTTGGCTGCAGATGTCTGTCTGCAAGAGAGAAGGGAGGATCCGATTATAAATAATATGAATAGAGGTCTGTTCAGTAGACGGCCCAGACATGGAGGAGGGTTCCGGAATGTTTTAAGGGGTATCAGCGGGCCGGAGAAGAGTCTGAGAAGCAAGGTCAACTCCAACGTATGAGGCCCAATACAAAGCAGCATGGAAAAAGCCAGAAGCTACACCACGTGAGGGCCGTCTCACGAGGGGCGTCTCAAATGTTGTTGACTGTTTTGTATTAGGGACAGCACCCCTGGGTGGAGTTAGAGCAGATGCCTGAGGACCCTTTAGAGAGCGGATGGGTAGGCAGAGAGGGGTCATGACTGGAGAACTATAGGTTTTCACCAAGAGACTAAGAGTGAGTGACTTCCCTTGGGGGTCATTCACTGCTGACACCTTTTGTTAGGTTGAGACTTGGTTAAGTAGGGATACCATCTAGAGCAGGGTAGGGACAGCCTAACCTGTGTGTTTTCCTCCAACTTAAATGAAGGAGAGATCTCAATATGCGTCAATGCTGATAGCTTTATTATTCTTAGAACTTGTGCTGGTAATTTCCGTTGCTCGTCTGAGGGCTTTCAGAGAGCACATGTATGTAGTTGGACCTGTGTATCTCGTGAATCTCATTCTGAGATGCCTGTATTTGCAGCTTATCCTAACCTTACAATAAACTTTTGAAAGCTAGAAGTTGTTTGTGATCTTTTGGAGCGAGGTCCTTTATTGGGTGAACTAACTTGGTAAGAGATGCACTTTCTTCCCTCAATGACAGGCAACAAAGGTTCAGTCGACCAGATCGAGGTTTAGATCAATAGTGATAAGGTATCGATCAAAATCTCGCCCTTCCAGTTGGTAGCTATAGAGGATGGTTGCCTTCTTGAGGACGGTGACCTAGGCCAGGTTAGCTTACCCCAAGGCCCCTAGAGATCGATGATCGGAAGAACCGCCCGCCGAAGAAGATCCGGATGATGTGAGACAGAAAAAGCAGCAGTATCGGTCGAGAGTGAGTATAAAGGGTCATGCGTGTTAGATTGCGGTGTTTTTGTATTGTATCTATGTTGTAATGTCTGGCGGAGTTGAATGTCTGTAGAGTGACTGTGGAACAGGTTGTGAGCGCGCGCAACCGGTGGAAATCTTAAGTGCAAGGAGAGCTTAAGTGGTTCGGGTGTATCGGACACCCAGAGTAATTGTCAAATAGTGTGAAGGGGGTCATGAGGTACCATTGATCACCCGAAAGACCGAGATAGGGGGAACGTAAGAGTGAGTGCGTGAGTAACGGACGCTGGTCGGAGGTTACTGTGTGTGTAAGCAACCTATCAGAGAGACGATAGACATTTCGTCAGTTGTGTTGACAATTACATATAGACTGTGGACGTACAGTCGAGGGAAGTGACCGCTTGGTCGGAAGTAGTCATTTTTCGGTGTATGAATGAGACGCATGCATGACCGGGAGACGAGTTGAGAAAGGAGGGGTGCTGCTGCGAAGCGGAGAAAAGTGACGTCAGGAAGTGTCGCGCAGTGATTGGCTGACCGGAGAAAGACCGCGCTGTGATAGGCCAGCTAGCAAAGACGTCAGAAAGTGTCGAGCTGGGATTGGCCGACCGGAGAAAGACCGCGCTGCGATAGGCCAAGTTAGCAAAGCCGCGTTAGGATTGGTGGATTGTCATCAGGAAGTAAACAGAGTAGCGAGGCTGGATATTGTGCGCATAATTATGAAGTGTTTTAAATGGCTGAGAGCGGCGTTTAAAAAAGAGAAGCGGGGATCGGATGAAGGGGAAGAAGCCCCGCCGGAGGGTACGCCGGCTCGTTACATGGCAGTGAATGTTGGGCTGCATACGATCCTTTGGATATCAGAGTGGAGTAAGATTACGGAAGGAAATGAGGAACTGACGTTCCCGAAGTACGGGACGTTCAGATTAGAGGTGTTACATCGATTAAAATCAGTCATGACCTCAATGAGACCCTTGCCTAGACCGACCCAGTTTGAAGCCCTTGATGCATGGATTAGGGCAGCGCATGAAAAAAATATGAACAGACGACAAGAAAGGGTGAAACGATCGGTAAGGGCAGTGCAGGATGCCAGGTGGGATGCGGATGCTAAAAGATGGAGAGTGCATAACATGGAAGTAAATAAACTGTACCCAGTGTTAGAGGTGCCCGGAAATAAAAGCCCCCTAGAAGAAGATGATGAGAGCGAAACAGAGGACAGCCTGATAAACAGATTATTGACAGACAGGCCACCCCCGTATAATAGAGCAGGGGGAGAGGTCGAGCATAGTGAAAGAGAAAAGGGGGGCAATGCAGGGGAGCATGGACCGCTTCCCAGTTCAGAGTGGGATCCTGAGGCAAAGAAAGAGCTGTCTCAGCCTAGTCAGGTGCAACAGGTAGTCGGGAGGTTTGTGGTACAAAGAGCGCCGGAAACGGAGTGCGCCACATCCTACGGATTACCAGCTGCACTACAGGTACCTGTTACCATAGGTCCTATAGTATCGATATATGACCCAGAGAGAGCAAGAGGGGAAGAACGGGTACGGAAGGACGGAGAAAGAGCAGAGACGGCAAGGAGGAACGATACGATCAATTCCCCAAGTCAGATGCCGATACCCAGAGAGTGGAGCACCCCGATGCACACAGCAGGGGATCCAGGAGGGGATCCTGGGGGCCCTAGATGGCCAGTGGATCTGAGGGGATCTGGACGAAAATCCTTTCAAGAGCTAAATGAGTACATGAAGAAGTGGGATGAGGCAGTGGAGGCTCACAAGAGCATCATAGCTGCAGAAGCTGAAAGGGAAAGTCAGGACAGCAGAGCTCGGACTCACTGCGGGGCTGGGGAGAGCAGCCCGGAGTGGGACTGGAGAGAGAGAGATAGTAGGGGAGTCACCCATTGGGCCCGGAGTGGAGATAGAACGGACCTGGAAAACGGGGGCCCCGGGAGTGGAGGGGTGGCGCGCCCAATACTCAGTGAAGGGGAGAGGAGAACGCAAGAGTATAGAAACAGCTTTAAGTGTACCCACTGTGTGCCCGGCACCAGAGAACTGAATGGGAGTTGTGAGAGGTCGCACCATAGTCCCTGTGATGACGGAAACGAGCGCAGCCCAGGGAATATGGGGAACCAGGAAGGATCGTATCGGATACTGAGCGATACTAGGCAAAGGGAGAGTAGCGACCAGAGGGAAAATAACAGAGAGGAGTACGGTGAAAGGAGAGAAGCAGGAGAGAGTGGGCAGAGCAAGAGTGGGGGTAACAGGCCCGTGTTTCATCACCTTCCGAGATCGGATGGCCGAGCATGGGACCTGGAGAGATGGGAGCAAGGGAGAGCACTCATTAACTCTCCCGAGCCCAAACGTAGAGCTCGGAGTTGGGATGGTAGGGAGACCAGTGAGCCCCCTTCGAAAGACATATTGCGAGCTGAGATAAAAGCCAAGAGACTCGATGTCGCCAGCTTAAGGTCAGACCTGGATGACATGGTAGATGGTACCCTGCCTTTAGAAAGAATGGAAATGTATGAGCAGGATGAAATACTGTATATGGCAAAGGACATCACTCGAAAAGCGAGAGCAATCCATGAGAAGTTAGTCGAACTAGCAGGCAAATATATGGTGGACCTGTCAAGAACCAAAGCATTACAGGGTAACCACAGGCTACATTATACAGATCGAGACCTAGATGAGAGGAGAACGATCGGGCTGAAAACGCACATAAGGGAACTGATCACTGGAATAAGGACATGGAGGGCACTAGATAAGTGGGAAGAGAGGTGGTCCAAGAAAGGGACCGTCAGGAGAAGCACGCTTGGTACGACACCAGGAAGGCTGCAGGGAATAGAAGCATACCCTTTGCGTGAAGTCGCAAATGGGAATTATGTACATGTCCCTTGGAGTAGGGGAGATTTAGCTGCTTTTACCACCTCCTTCCCCAAATTGCGGGAAAGCCCAGTGGAGTGGTACAAGCAAGTTGAGAGATTTGTAAAAATCTCAAAGGTCCTATGGATAGATCTGAACACGCTGTTTGACATTGTAGTACCAGGAGATCTGTGGACAGCATGCAAGGTTAGCGCTGAGTGGCCCACAACGGAGCCGGAGAGAGATGCTAAGACTAATGGGCCGTCCGAGATTGTGATGGCAAAATTCGAGAGAGTGATGACTTGGCTGAAAGAGAAAGTGCCAATGCAAGACATAGATTGGGTCAAAATAGACCGAACCAGACAGGAACCCAAAGAGACAGTCCACGAATATTATGAGAGATTGCTGAAGGCATTTAAACAGTATAGCGGCTTGGATGTAATGGATCCAAAAGACATAGGGCAATTTGTGTCCAAGTTCGTCCTGGGACTGAGACCGGATATTAGTTTAATGATTCAGCAACACTTGATTTGTTGGCAAAATAGACCCCTAGACGAAATACTGAGATATGCCAGGTACTGCTGTGATGAGATAGACTCCAAGGCTAAGAAACTAAAAGAAAAATTGATGGTGGTACAGATGCAGGCAGCAGGGAAGGGGGGACAGCAGCAACAGCAGCAAGGAACAGGTACAGGAGGAAAGAAGCAGTACAGTCAGAACAGGGGCAATGAGGAGAGTTCCACCTTTAGACCCAGAATAGACATAGCTGCCTTGAAGAAAACGACTAGGTGCCACCAGTGTAACGAGGTGGGGCATTGGAAACGCGAGTGTCCCTACAATGTAGAGATAGGAGAACAAGAGGAAGAGGAGGAAGAGGTCCAGAGCGCGCCTACGAGAGGGGTGACGCCATACCAGGGAAAGGTGCTCAAAGGGGGGGGGGCTCCTCCCCGAGCCCAGTTCCCGCAACCTCCCCGAGTAGGGAATATGGGTAAGACCTATAGACAGATGCCCCTGTTTGTAGAAGGAGAAGAGTGCTATTATGTGGACCCATTAACCGGACAGAGAGTGGAAAGAGAAGACTGCACCCTCGGGGCAGCCTTGGAGGTGGACCAGAGGGGACCCTATGTCGAAGCAGAAGTAGCAGGGTGCCCCACGACATTTCTGGTGGACACAGGAGCCACTAGGTCCACGATCAGATCAGCTGCAGTTCCAGACCTGCCCATGTCTGGAGAGACCATACAAGTGGTGGGGGTCGCAAACAGGAGAATAACCAGCCAATTGACAGAACCGGTACAGGTGAAAATAGGGAAGTACAGCGATGAGCACCAGTTTGTGGTTTGCGATTCAAGTCCTGTGTGTCTGCTAGGCAGAGACCTGTTGTGTAAATTGAATTGTACAATATACTGTACACCTCAGGGAGTGGAGGTATTGACCAATGATGATGACGCAGACTTCAAAGTTGCAAACTCAAGAATATGCGTGGAGCTGTACCCTACTTTGACAGTAGATGAGCTCCCCTGGGACTTGAGAGAGACAGTGGCACCAGAAGTATGGGACTTCACTGGGGAAGAGATTGGATTGGTCAAAGGGGTGGACCCAGTGAAAATTGTAGTGAAACCGCATGCTGAGTTCCCAAGAACACCCCAATATAAATTGACTCCAGAAACGATTGCAGGCATAAAACCCGTGATCGAGTCCATGATTAAACAGGGAATACTGAAAGAAATCGTGGGTAGTCCATGCAACTCCCCGATTATGGGTCTGCAGAAACCAAATGGGAAATTCCGGATAGTACAGGACCTTCGAAAGATTAATAACATAGTCGTTTCGTGTTGTCCAGTGGTACCGAATCCATCAGTGATACTGTTTCAGATTCCATTCCAAGCTGAGTGGTTCACTGTGATTGATCTTTGTCAGGCTTTCTTTTCGATCCCTCTGGACGAAGAAAGCCATTTTCTTTTCGCATTTAAGCTGGAAGGTCGCGTCCTAACATGGTGTCGTATTCCTCAGGGGTATACAGAGAGCCCATCGATCTTTAACCAGCTTTTGAAGAAAAATCTTGAAAGTCTAGTGCTGCCCCAGAAGTCAGTTCTGGTCCAGTACATAGACGACCTCCTCGTGGCGTCAGAAACAGAAGAAGCTTGCAGGGAGGACTCCATTGCTTTGTTAAATCACCTAGCTGCCAATGGGCACAAGGTGTCCCCGGGAAAGTTGCAGTACTGCCTGACAGAAGTGCAGTACTTGGGACACAGAATAGAGAAAGGCAAACGAAAGGTGTCACCAGACAGGATAGAGGCGATCATGAAAATGAATGCGCCTAAGACACAGAGAGAGGTCAGGATGTTCCTAGGGATGGTGGGTTATTGCCGACAGTGGATCGCGAACTTTTCACTGAAAGCAAAGCCCTTGCAAAAACTGACGCATAAGGAGGTGAGCGATCCGGTACCATGGGACAAAGACTGTTTGATGGCATTCCTACAGCTGCGAGAGGACCTGTGTCGTGCTCCGGCATTGGGAATGCCTGATTACAATAAACCATTTTTGCTTTACTGTTGTGAGAGAGAAGGTTGCGCGTTGTCTGTGTTAGTCCAAATCCATGGGAATGCCCGTAGACCAGTTGCTTATTTCTCGGCTACTTTAGACCCAGTAGCCGCAGCGTTGCCCGGATGTCTCAAATCCGTTGCTGCAACGGGTGTCAGCATTGAGAGATGTGAAAATATCGTCATGGGGCACCCGTTAGAGGTGTGCGTGCCCCATTCTGTTGAACTGTTGATGACCAGGACCAAAACACAGCATCTGACCAACAGCAGGCTCACGCGCTATGAGCAAGTTATTCTTGCTGCAGAGAATGTGACCCTCAGGAGATGCTCTGTTTTGAACCCTGCCACCTTGATGCCACTCCCAAATGATATCGAGGATGATGATGAATGTACAGACCATGACTGCCTCGATGTGACTGAACTATGCACCAAACCCAGACCCGACATCGTAGATGAGCCACTGACCGACCCAGACGAAATTTTCTTTGTCGATGGCTCATGTGTAAGAGACGAAGTTGGGCAGTTGAGAGCAGCTTACGCTGTTTGTACAATTACTGGAGTTGTAGAAGCTGGGTGCCTGGAAGGAGTACACTCCGCTCAGGTAGCCGAGATTATTGCCTTGACACGTGCTTGCTTGGCAAGCAATCAAATTCGAGTCACCATATACACCGACAGCCAATATGGTTATGGGGTGGTTCATGATTACGGGCAGTTATGGTCTCAAAGAGGGTTCATGACCTCTTCAGGCTCTCCCATTCGCAATGGAGAGTTTGTGCGCCTGTTGTTAGAGGCGTTGCAATGTCCAGCAGGTATCGCAGTTGTAAAGTGCACCGCACATACCAGGAATGAGGACTTCGTCTCGAAAGGCAATAGATATGCCGACGAAGTCGCGCGGTATTGCGCAGAACAAGGGTACTCTTTCACAGAGGTGGAAGTGGGTGGAATAAATGTAAGGACTGAATTAGCCATGATATTGGAAACTGTTGATACTTGGGACGAACTGGCAAACATGCAAGAAAATGCTCCTGATTTTGAAAAAGAAACATGGGAAAAGGCAGGATGTGTAGTGGGTGAGTCCCATTTTTGGGTCTCAGCAGACGGCAGAGCAGTGTTGCCCAATGAGATGGTGAGCCCAATGGCCAGACACATACATGGTCCCGTACACCTAGGGAGAGACGCTATGCTGAGAGTGTTTAGACAGACCTGGTACAATCCTAAGTTTAGAATAGCAGCAGAAGCAGTGTGCCAGCGTTGTGTGACCTGTCAGCAGCTGAACGTAGGGAAAAGAACACCAGTTGCACTGAGTCACATAGGAAGGTCTGGAGGTCCATTCAATCGAATGCAGATAGATTTCATTGAAATGCCGAGGTGCAACCGCCTCCGCTATGTCCTGGTGGTTGTTTGTGTATTCTCCAGATGGGTTGAGGCATACCCTACACGTAGGTGCGACACCCTCACAGTGGCCAAGTTACTGCTTAGGGAACTCATTCCGCGCTTCGGGGTGCCGGCCTCTTTGGAATCAGATAGGGGAACGCATTTCAACAGCGAGCTTGTGAAGATGATTTGTGCGGCTCTGAACATAGATCAGAAATTGCATTGCAGTTACCGACCAGAAGCCTCAGGAATTGTGGAGCAGATCAATGGCACGATCAAAGCCAGAATTGCAAAAGTGTGTTCCTCAACGACCCTGAGTTGGCCTGACGCCCTGCCATTGGTCCTCATGAGCCTTCGTAGTACCCCAGACAGAAGAACGGGGTTGTCACCACATGAGGTGTTAATGGGGAGAACAATGAGGCTGCCATCTGTCCCAACTACTGCACTGTTAAATATCACAGATGATATGATCCTGGACTATTGTAAGGGGCTGTCTGACGCCATTCATTCTGTGTCCCTTCAGGTGCAGGCTGCCGAGGTTCCATCGTGCCAGGGCCCGTGCCATGACCTGTACCCTGGGGACTGGGTCCTGGTGAAAAAACATGTGAGAAGAAGCTGCTTGGATGTTCGTTGGCGTGGGCCCTTCCAGATCATCCTGATCGCGAATACGGCTGTGAAGGTGGGAGGCCTGCCCAATTGGATCCACGCGTCACATACGCGAAGGGTTCCAGCACCTCGGGAAGAAACAGCTCCTCTCTCGGATAGACGTCCAGCAGAGGACCGAGAAGCCATAGAGGGGGCTGGCCAAGCTGAAGAGGTACCAGCGGAAGCAGGGAACGAGTCTGACCAAGCTGAGGACGGTCAGTACAACAGCGAAACAGACGACGCTACAGAAGGAGAAAGTAGCTGGGAGTACGAGTCAGACACTGACAGGTCTGACAGAGAGCGAGAACAGACAAGAAGGAGAAGGAGTAGAAGGGCACGTGGAGAAGCTAATTGGCCGCAAAGAAGGAGCTCTAGCCTGAGGTCAACTCCAGAGATAACCCTTCCTCCAATATCAGAAGACTCAGACCCGGAAGAAGGTGCTCAGGGCGCTGAAGCACCGGACCGAAGAAGGTCAAGAAGAGTGCGTGTGCCAAGCAGAAGATACTCCACCCCTGAGTGGACATATCTGGCGACAAATGTCTTTGAAACAGGAGACAGGGAGGATTCGAGCGGTGGTGGTGTCCAGTTCTGAGCCCATCGTCACCGTGGAAATACGACTGTTGGTACCCGGAGTCGAACAAGAAGGGTCACTAACATTCATGCTCCCCAGACCTCCCCGCCTCAGCAAGTTAAAACACATGTTTCTTTCAGAATTGCAATTCCCCGACTTTGGTACAACGATAACAGCCCATGAAGAGCACAATCTTCGTTTGGAAATACTGAACTTTGCTATCGAAGCTGCAGGCACAAACCTGATAGTAGATGCTTAAAGGACTTTGTAAATAAAGCGAGCAGAAAAAGAAGATTACCTAGCGCCCAGGAAGCAGAGAATATTAGGGAACTTCCCTTGAGTTGATGGAGAAGGGCTAGGGTTGTCTTTATTGAACTGTTAAAGGACTTTTTGCGAAGAAGGTTGTCAGCTTCCAGTTGTGTGGATTCTAAAGACAAAAGGAGTAAAAAGAGACTGTAAAGGAACGAGAAGAAAGGAACTTTGTGCCAAGATAAGAGAGAGCTATATTGTCTGACGAAATGGAAGCCGGCACCCAGAACCGCAGAGCTAAATGTATAATAGGTACACTAATAGTAGGAGTGATAATATTAATAGCTTTAGTGGTAACAATTTCTTATGTAAAGGGACATGAGGAAGAGGCGAAGGTAACTGATGTGAAATCTGTAGAAACGCTTACACCCACTGTTGCTGGTGAGAAAAGGGAAAACACTCAAGAGAAAGCGTTATTAGCTGCAGAAGCCCGCAGGTTACACGTAGATGAGTCCCAAGGAGACTTTAGGTCAAATGCTTATGCTAAACTCTTATATGAATACGTGGATGCCATGGAGGTTAAGGACTGTTACGTCTGCATGCAGTTGCCGGCGTCTGTAGATGAAGGCATTAGATATCATCACCTCCCGCTGACATATGGCATTACATGTAGCTTACTGCTTAGTATATTTTATGGGAGAGATAGTTTTGAATACTATTTCTCCAACTATGATTCAGTGTTGCCAGAAGTCCCAAATTATAAGCAGATGAACAAATGGGACTACTGGAAGAGTGAAGACAGACTGGCCAAGTTCTTCATTCCTTGGATTACCTTAGATACTTCACATGCCCGTAGAAATAACCTGACATGCAAAGTGTCAGAAGTCGAGAAGAAGTTCATAGGGCAGGTGGATGATCGTTACAGGAGACAAAAGATTTTGAAAAAATCAGGACAATGGAAAACAGATTGGACCGAGGAAGAGAAGGCACACAAGAGAAAGGGTAGTAGTGGTCCAATAGCTTTAGATAAGACGCAGAAAGGAAAGCTATGTCTTCACCGAGCCAAAACGTATTACGAAAATGTATACGTGGGAGAAGTCAGCTGTGAACATGCTTTCAATATAGAGTACTATACTAAAGATTTCCTGAAGGGAATGCAAGTGATTCCAAATGTGTATTTTGTATGTGGAAGAAATGCCTACGTGAGACTACCTGACAACTGGTATGGATCATGTTACCTAGCAATTGTTTTCCCCAAAATATATCATGCACAAGACTTAGAGATCATCGAGGGCAAGACATCATCGAGGGGAAGGAGAGATATAGGAGATGCAGAAATGGTTGGAGATGTCTTTGGAGCTATGTTCCCTCTTTTGGGACTAATCCTTAATGATGTTAAAATTAGACGACTGGCAACAGTCGTCGACAGGTTGTCTGCCAGCACTGCTCAGTCCTTAATGCTGGTAGAAGGAGAGATGCAATCGATAAGGGCTATGGTTCTTCAGAACCGTCTTGCGTTAGACGTCCTACTAGCAAAAGAGGGCGGGGTCTGTAAGGCTTTGAAGGTCCAGGAATGTTGTACCTACATTCCAGACAATTCAAAGCCCCTTGAGAAAGTTATTAGGAACATAACTGATATTCACAAGGAGATCGAAGACTTGAGTAGAGAAAATGTCTGGGAAAAGGTGGGCCACGGAATGAGTGAAGTTGGAGGGTGGATCTCCACCTTAGGCAAAAGCTTTGTGTGGTATATACTAAAACCTATCATCATAATATTGATCTGTGGGATCATATTGTGGGGATTGGTGAGGGTATTCAAATGGTACAGAGCAAGAAGGTCAGAAAGGGCCCAAAGAGAGCAGCTGCAGAGATTGGCTGCCATACAAGATAATCAGTACAGGAGTCTGAGGGCTCTGGAAACGCAGAGACAAGTTATGCTAGCAATAACTGCAGTTTAAATGTTAGTGATGACCCCGAGAGGTCATCAAAGGGGGGAACTGAGAGAGCGCAAACTGACCTAAATGTATGAGTGCATCACACTTACCCGTAGTAAGCACAAATCATGAGGAGAAATGCCATGAGTGCTAGTAGTATCTGCAATTATATTCTGAATGTATAGCTAATGTAGAGATTTAAGTAGAAGTGGAACTAATACAGAAATGTGTGACACTATATGATTTTATTAGATGTGATTATTCCTGAATCCATGTCGTGTAGCTGCTAAAATGTAAGATGGCATGTGGTTAAACGCAGAACGTGGTAGGCCTCAGGGCCAGAGCTAGAAGGGAAGGGGAAGGTGTTTCTTTCCACGACATAGATTGAACTAATGTTTTGGTCATTGCATTAATGGGCCATGATTTATAGATGTGTTTACTGAATAATAGAATAAGAGTATTAACATGCTTTGATTAATGAAGAAGTTGAATGCTATAATCATTATGAGAAATGTTGTAGGCCTGAAATGTTTTAACATTGATTTACACGTACATGTCTGGGCCGAGAAATGTTGCGAACCTTTTTGGAAGTCTATGAGAGTTGGGTTCTTGGCTGCAGATGTCTGTCTGCAAGAGAGAAGGGAGGATCCGATTATAAATAATATGAATAGAGGTCTGTTCAGTAGACGGCCCAGACATGGAGGAGGGTTCCGGAATGTTTTAAGGGGTATCAGCGGGCCGGAGAAGAGTCTGAGAAGCAAGGTCAACTCCAACGTATGAGGCCCAATACAAAGCAGCATGGAAAAAGCCAGAAGCTACACCACGTGAGGGCCGTCTCACGAGGGGCGTCTCAAATGTTGTTGACTGTTTTGTATTAGGGACAGCACCCCTGGGTGGAGTTAGAGCAGATGCCTGAGGACCCTTTAGAGAGCGGATGGGTAGGCAGAGAGGGGTCATGACTGGAGAACTATAGGTTTTCACCAAGAGACTAAGAGTGAGTGACTTCCCTTGGGGGTCATTCACTGCTGACACCTTTTGTTAGGTTGAGACTTGGTTAAGTAGGGATACCATCTAGAGCAGGGTAGGGACAGCCTAACCTGTGTGTTTTCCTCCAACTTAAATGAAGGAGAGATCTCAATATGCGTCAATGCTGATAGCTTTATTATTCTTAGAACTTGTGCTGGTAATTTCCGTTGCTCGTCTGAGGGCTTTCAGAGAGCACATGTATGTAGTTGGACCTGTGTATCTCGTGAATCTCATTCTGAGATGCCTGTATTTGCAGCTTATCCTAACCTTACAATAAACTTTTGAAAGCTAGAAGTTGTTTGTGATCTTTTGGAGCGAGGTCCTTTATTGGGTGAACTAACTTGGTAAGAGATGCACTTTCTTCCCTCAATGACAGGCAACAAAGGTTCAGTCGACCAGATCGAGGTTTAGATCAATAGTGATAAGGTATCGATCAAAATCTCGCCCTTCCACTGGTATATATTCGCCGCCGAGCCCCCGGGATGTCGGCATGAAGGCCGTGTACTATTTTATTTGATTACCACTGTCACACGCTGCCGGCCTCAGGGTTGTAGGCACCAACCAGCTGTGTATGCTATACCAACTGTAATAAAAACTGTTATAAAAAAAAAAAAAGACAGACAGAGAGAGATTTAGAGACGCAAGGCTGCAGAGGAGTTTCACACTCCGACGCAGAAATGAAGGGAGGAGAGCAGAAGTGATTTGCAGATGCAGTGCAGGAGAGGGCAGACCTTGATGGAGAGCAGAACATAGGCAGATTAGATGTAGGTTTAGTTCCATTCTGATTTTTGCTTTGTCTAATTGGCTTTGCCAAGGCTTATTTGCTCTATGCTTGTTTTCTCTTCATGGGAGATTCTGCTATTATTAATTATTCATTTGGCTTTGTGCTAACTCACTCTTGTTTCTAGAACTCTTCAGGAGTTCTGACTGACAGCATTTGAGCTCCACAGTCTTAGAATAGGAATTCTTTCCTTTATGGAACGCGCTGTTTCCAAATTATGATGCTTTGTGCTAACTTAATTTTTTTTTTTATAAATTCTGTAACCTGATTGATTCCTGACTATTGAATGAAGAGTCAGAGATTCTTATATTTTGATTGGAAAATAAATCCCTTTAAAACTACTCACAACTCATTATTGGCTAAAATGTTTATTAGCATTTTATTAATTGCTCATGTTTATGTAGGAGCTCCCTGGTTATAAACAGTGGCAAAGATCTATTGACCTTAAGTGAAACCTGAGTAACAGTAATCAGAGGTAATGGGGCCACATTTCCTAGATTTTCCAAAGAGAGATTACTGTGGGATTTCCGCTCCAACACTACTGACAAAGACTACTCCTATACCCCAACCACTGTTTCACCACCTCATCATAAATGGAACCTATCCCCCTAAGGGCACCCAACCTTAACCCCTCCCCTTATTGACTTTCCACCAATAGGTCTCACAGTCCCCTTGGGCTGCACCATTGCGCCCAAACAGTCGGGGCAGACTACCCCCAAGCCCACCTCAGCATTAGTTCCTGATGTTCCTCTGGGAGCAGCAGCAGCTTGGGTCATTACGGCATGACGGACTGCCAATCTGCAGTGGTTCACGTAATTGCACAAAATTATTTAACTCCCTGATAATGTAGTAGTGAGGATTTATTTGTGATTGCCAGTGAAATGTTTTGGGGAATTAGAGCAACAGAAAAAAGTCTGGGACAAGAGTTTAGCTTGTACGAACCTAGGAATGTCCATGTGTCTGGGGCGAGTGTTCAGAGTGTACGAACTTGGCAACATCTGATATATGAGTCGGCAGTTTAGCATTTATGGATCTGGGAATGTCCGATATTTGGGTTGAGAGTTTAGCGTGCATGTATCTGGGAATGCTGGTATCTGGGTTCACAGATGAATGTGCATGTAGGAACCTGGGAATGTCGTTTAGTTGAGTCTAAAGTTTAGCATGCATGAACCTGGGAAAGTCCTGTATCTGGGTCTAAAGATTAACATGTATGAAGCTGGGAATGTCCGATATGTGGATCGAGAGTTTAGCATGGATTAATCTGGGAATGCCCAATATCTAGGTCGAGATTTCAGTGTGTATGAAAATGGGAATTCCCCTTTATCTGAGTCGAACATTTAACATGCAGAAACCTGGGAATGTTAGGCCTCTGGGTCCAGAGTTCAACATGTATGAACTAAGGGTGTGTGAATCGTATGTAATTTACTGTAGTGTAATTATGCAACTCCACTGCAAAAATATGCGGAACTACGCGTAATTGTGCAAAATGCACATTGGACTAAAAAAAAACCCTGGATGTTCTGTTCCATTAAATATTCAACTTTAAATTTAATTCAATGTGATTTCCTTTTGCATAACTTCAAAACACTGCCGCTCGTTTTGATATGTGGTTTCATGCTAAAAAATTACCCAGTCTACCCGGGGAAACATCATTTACCACGAAGGCATTACCACTACTAACGTTTACCACGTGACACTTACCACGCAGGGTGCCTTCCACGCAGGGTGCCTTCCACGACGTCTTTACCACGGGCTGGGGGGGGGGACGTGGTATTCCTTCAAGTCGTTCTGCGTGGGCTTGGGGGGCAAAGGGGGGGGGGGGCTCGGAGGGGGGCTGGGGGGGGTCTCCCCCCCCAAAAATAACAAGCAGTTTACTTTAAAAAAAAACGAACATAAATTTAAAAGAAAAAGGAAAGAGCCTCCCCCAAAGACGTGCCGTGTACGTCAAAAAAGCAGTCCTTTTTTTATTTTGGTATACGTGTTTTGACGCTTGTTTCAATGGAGGATGGAAGTAAGGGCTCGTAGAGAAAGACGTGCAGGTAAGACGTTTCTAGGCGTAGTAAAATCCTACGTTGTAAATACCAGCGTGGTAAAGCCACTTGCGATGTAAAATTCGCGTGGTAAAGCCATGCGTGGTAATTGAAATCGTGGTATAATCATATATTCGTCTACCCGAGTATATAATCTACCTTGAAATATTCCTCAAAACTAACCTAAATAGCACGTCTCGCATTAAAATTGCTTACCGAAATTACATATTGTGGCATAGTGGTATAATCTCTGCAATTTTGCATACATTTTGTTTTGTAACATTACCAAAATGATGCCATTTACAACGGCATAATTCAAGTTTTGCCCAGGCCTAGCATTAACCTGGGTAGGTCCGGTATCGTATTTAGTATTCCTTGCTACAGGCGGTTCTGGATTCACTTGAGATTTGAACCTTATGATCCAGGTAGGCAGGAATTCCCAGGATACGAGTCTTAACAGTATGAAGCCACATCTCAACAAAATACTAAATGACTGCGATCTAGGTATTCCAAATAGTGTGTATGCAGCTGCATTCTGCACCACCTGCATTTTCCGGGTAACTCCTTTTGGGGCCCCCAGGTATAAGGAGTTT
Source organism: Lissotriton helveticus (assembly GCF_964261635.1). NCBI lineage: Eukaryota > Metazoa > Chordata > Amphibia > Caudata > Salamandridae > Lissotriton > Lissotriton helveticus. The sequence continues at coordinate 1,071,988,789 of NC_136072.1, read as the reverse complement.
CCAGAGTCCAAATGAGACAGTACCAAGGTTTGAATCACCACTTGTCTCGAAGTCTGAAGGAGCAAGGGTAGGATCTTGCATAGCAGACTTCTCATTCCAAAACAGATAGCCGTCGTTTTGTGGCCTGGGCTTCCATGGTCAAAGTATCTTCAAGCTACATCCCTAAGCTTCTTAGGACAGATTTAGGGGTTGGCGGGGGGACCAAGACCTATAGCTCCATAGTTTCCATGGTAGCGGCAGTATGCCTGTTTTCAGGGAGAGATTGATCGTTTCTAACAAAATAGAGAAGATATTGTAGCAGGGTTTCCGTTCTCCCACAGAACTGTGCATAGAGATTTGGAACCTCGGCGAATTAGGGTGACCCAAAACTCACCTCAGTACCCAACATCCCCTTTCCAGGCTAGCTACAGTGTCTCATTGGTCATCACAAACTTCCAATGATTAGACAAACCAGAACATGAACTTACGATACCTCAGGTTACGTGGAACACATGAGCACTCTTTCGTTATACAATCATTTCAAACCAGAACGGGGAGTAAATGAGGACACGTGCACATTTGAAATATTTATTTATAGTAATGCCGTTTTCTCAAACGCAGTATCTTAGATAATACAAGGAAACATATTATCACAAGCAAAGTTATCAGCATAGTTACTAGTCCATAGAAAGCAAAAGGTGATAGCATGCTAAGATGCTTTAATGGTGCACAGACATAATATCGACTCCAAAATATCGTTTGGACAGAATATCGAGTTGTAAATATCGTTTGGACAAAATATCGACAGGACAGAATATAGACAGCCAAAATATCGTTTTTAAGGTAAGTGAAGTAATATCGACTGTAAATAATATAGAAAGTGAAAATATCCAAGTATATAATCTAGATAGTAAAAAATATCGTTTTTTAAATAATATTTAATTATTTATAGTGTTTTTATGTTATAATATGTGTGAAAAGTGTCATTTTATGTTATAATTATTTTTAATTAATGTTTTTTTTTTAATTATTGTGTAATTTTATTCTGTAGCGGGTTGTGGGTTTATAGGGGAATAGGGTGGGAAGTAATTTAATTATAATTAATTAAATATGTAAATTTATTAATTGGTAGTAATAATTAATTAATTGGTGATTAAATAATATTTGTTAATTATTTAAAATTTAATTGGTAATTAATTTAATTTAATTGATTAATTGCTAATTATGTAAATTAAAATAATGTATTTCCTGTAGCGGGTTGTGGGTTTATAGGGGAATAGGGTGGGAAGTAATTTAATTATAATTAGGTAAATATGTAAATTTAATAATTGGTAGTAATATTTAATTAATTGTTAATGAAAAAATATTTGTTAATTAATTAAAATATAATTGGTAATTAATTATAATTGATTAATTGATAAATATTTTAATTTTAGTAATTTATTTCCTGTAGCGGGTTGTGGGTTTATAGGGGAATAGGGTGGGAAGTAATTTAATTATAATTAATTAAATATGTAAATGTATTAATTGGTAGTAATATTTAATTAATTGTTAATTAAAAAATATTTGTTAATTAATTAAAATGTAATTGGTAATTAATTAAATTAAATTAATTAATTGCTAATTATGTTAAATTAAAGGGGTATTTTTAGGGTTCAGGGTCAGTTTTTAGTTTTGGGGTAAAGGGGTATTTTTAGGGTTCAGGGTCAGTTTTTAGTTTTTGGGTAAAGGGGTATTTTTAGGGTTCAGGGTCAGTTTTTAGTTTTTGGGTAAAGGGGTATTTTTAGGGTTCAGGGTCAGTTTTTAGTTTTTGGGTAAAGGGGTATTTTTAGGGTTCAGGGTCTGTTTTTAGTTTTTGGGTAAAGGGGTGTTTTTAGGGTTCAGGGTCAGTTTTTAGTTTTTGGGTAAAGGGGTATTTTTAGGGTTCAGGGTCAGTTTTTAGTTTTTTGGGTAAAGGGGTATTTTTAGGGTTCAGGGTCAGTTTTGGGTTTTTGGGTAAAGGGTTTTTTTAGGGTTCAGGGTCAGTTTTGAGTTTTTGGGGTACAGGGGTACAGTGTAAAAATAAAGTAAAATTAAATTTACATTAATTTAATTTAATGAAATTAAATTAAATTAAATTATATTAAAATAATTTTAAATAATTTAAATTCAAAAAATTATTTTACAACTATATTTTTGTAAACGATATTTTTACCTCGATATTTTTGTACTTACCTGTTTGTAGATAGAAACTCGATATTTTGTCTCTCGATATTTTGTCAACGATATTTTTGTTGGTCGATATTCTGCCCCTCGATATTATTTCAGTGATCCGCTTTAATGAATAAGGGTTAACAACACCTAATTCTCACCCTCCCTAACTAGCATATTATATTAATATCTAAGAAGGTCTCTTTGGGTTTTAGCAGGGCGGGCCCATACCTCAAGATCCTAGTATGAAGAGATCACATCAGCTTCCACCAGCTCTCTCTGCATGCGAACCGCATCAAGTGTGTATGTGTGCTCTAAGCAAAGCAATATAAAACGCGCCTAAAGCCAGAATTTGGCAGGAGCTGCACATATGTTATGTCTATGAAGGTGCGGAGATCAGACCTCACAACAATTCTGTGTCGAGTTATCCTTGAAGCTTCAGCACTCTCTGTACAGACATAGTTTACTAAGCAAAGCTGATATCAGAGCAATAACATATTATTCTCATGTAAATCACAACGCTCTTGTAGGTTGAAAGCTAAATCAACAATTAAGTGTCGTGTGCAGAAGCAGCAAAAGGAAAAATGGCGTTTAAACATTTAATAAGCCCATGTCAACTTAACACAGTATATAGATAAGCAGTAACTATATGACACCCCCCCATGATCTGAGCTCGGATAAGATAAGATAAGGGCCTCTTCATGAAAGCAGAGTTGAAGAACGATGAGCAATGTTATAATTTAAAAAGTGATGTAAAAATGTTCATCCAAAAAATCCAAAATGCTAATACAGTGTTTACTTGCACAAGCCAATAGTTCGGGGAGGTGAAAAATGCAAGCAAAATTTGCAAAAAGTCATTTCAGTAGAAAATAAGGGGCAATGATCTGAAACTCGGAAAGCTTTTAGGGCAAGACCGAATATGCAAAATATGCAGCAACAGCCTCCAAAATGAAATCCCCGTCTTCATCCGAAAACAGTTCAGCCATCCAATTTAACAACGGGAAAGAACATACGTGCTCTTCTAGGACCGGAGCCTCTAGCACCATCAGAGGACAACTCAGTGGGTTCTCAAGAAAGCTATGCTCCAAGAAGTCGAGCGCTGCTTCGAGAATGTTCCAATGACCCATTAGTCCATGCATCACTGCCAAAGCCATAATCCTTTCGCCAGAACAAACCAACTCATGAGTAACGACGGGACTCATCAGCTGATTAAAATCGACGTCAGGAGATACCGTCTTGCAGAGACACAAATCAAGGGCCCAGTCAAAGTCACAGCTCAGGCAATGAAACACAGGCTGGACACATGTAAAATAGGAAAATCGAAACAATAATCCATATGCCGTGCTTAAAGTCGCAAGCGGCAGTGTGCCATAGTATTCAAGCATCAGGTTGCAAAACAGCGCCAGGAGGGGCTGCGCGGCTTCTTGCACATGAAGGGCATCCATATTTAATGAAACAAAAAATCACCAGAACGCCTGCCGCTAGTGCCAGTAAAACCGGGAATCCACCAAACAGACTTGAAAAAATAGAATGGAAGAAAGCAGGAATGACTCCAAATATTTTCTCAAATGAAGTCACGAGACCGCTGCTAACTATTTTAAAAAAGTGCGCCAGCCCAGTCGTGGAGGACGCGTTAAACGGTAAATCAGTATTTAAAAGGGCCTGAACCTCTGTACGGGTGTTAGCTATGTGAAGCACGAATGTTTCTCGAGCCGAACTCAAGGCCACTTCTTTTTGGGACAATAGAGCTCTTATTCTGCTCATGCCATTGAACTCCGCTGTCAAGGTTGGGATGCGCGGCCAGATGGAAACATCCCCGTTCCCATGCGTGGGTGGGTAAAGCACATTTTTGCAGCAACCACACGTTCAGTTACTGTTACCACATAAGCAACACCTTTAATTAACCTGCAACAATCTTCATTATTTAAAAGCAAATAACTTCAGTTCCCCAGTAAGGTAAAAGTTGGGATGATTGCTGGTACTGGAGTCCCTTTTAAAACACAGGCTAAGTTTGGCCGGTCCTGGTTACAAGAACCGTGCAATTGTATGTGCCTACACATCAATGAGTGATCTGGTGTTTCTGTACACTCCTCCCCATTCAGATAAACCTCCTGTCCGTCTTTCAAACATCTATAAGTAAAAGGAAGGGACCAGACTTCATTGAGAAACGCACTACCTAATGGTTCATATCGACCTATGGCAACATATCGCATACAACTTGTAAATTTATACAAAGCAAAAGTTCATGTTATCAAACCGTGGATAAGCCACGTCGCAGCAGTGGCTTCTGCTACAAAGAAAGGCAAGGATTCTAACTTTTCAATATGTAACATTGAAAAAGACGCATCGCGCATGGAAAGCAAGCGCTGCTTGTCAGTCAAATTAAAGGGGGCAAAGAGAGAGGAGACATTCATGTAGGTCCATGGCACCTTGCCAGACTTCAGTGTTTGCAGGGTCCACGCAAATTGCATGATAGAACGCAATTGATTTTGACCATGGTACAATACAGATACTTCATCCTGCACAATATCCACGACAGAGGACACAATATTATCTAACGTGTAAATGCGGGAAGAAAGCATGTTAATACTATTATCTACCACTGCAAGCACTTTTCCTAGATTAGCTTGATCAATAGCTCTAAGGCGTGTCGCCGCCTCAATCTGAGATGTCTTCCAGATTTCATTGTAAATAGAATATATATCCATCTTTTAGATCTACCACTAGCCGGGCCTTTTATGAAATCATTGGGGGACATTTGACAAGTCGGAGGGGGGAGGAGAGGAGGCCCCCCATTGCAGCCGCCACCGCCACCGCCAGGAGTCACGCTTTTGCAATTTACAGCGCCGCCGCCCCGGGACTGCATCTCCCGGCAGCCTCAGCGGCGGCGCTGCCTTCTGACACTGGGATAGCGCCAGGAGGCGCCTTTAAAGCAGCGCTCCGCTCGGCGGAGCGCGGGGACATTTGACAAGTCGGAGGGGGGAGGAGAGGAGGCCCCCCATTGCAGCCGCCACTGCCAGGAGTCACGCTTTTGCAATTTACAGCGCCGCCGCCCCGGGACTGCATCTCCCGGCAGCCTCAGCGGCGGCGCTGCCTTCTGACACTGGGATAGCGCCAGGAGGTGCCTTTAAAGCAGCGCTCCGCTAGGCGGAGCGCGGGGACATTTGACAAGTCGGAGGGGGGAGGAGAGGAGGCCCCCCATTGCAGCCGCCACCGCCACCACCAGGAGTCACGCTTTTGCAATTTACAGCGCCGCCGCCCCGGGACTGCATCTCCCGGCAGCCTCAGCGGCGGCGCTGCCTTCTGACACTGGGATAGCGCCAGGAGGCGCCTTTAAAGCAGCGCTCCGCACCGCTCCGGGGGACGCGAGCGGGACGCCGGGCTAAGCCCGGGCAAAGGGCGGGCCCTCTGTGGCCCTCAGAGGACCCAAGGAGGACGGGGCGGGCCACCCCATTTGATTCTACCACGGGAGGAGGTATTGTGATGCTTTATTGCTTATATTGGCTATACTGGTGTTTCTATCATTAACATAGACACTATGTCTATCTGGGAGGAGCTCAACGCCCTGTGTGGCACAAACTACGCACCAGATGTTGTTATAACCTCCCCGACTGTGGGCACTAACTGTGTTATCTCTAATGACTTCCCACGGGACTCAACAACACCTATATTAAAAGTCAAAAAACAAGTAAATGCCTCACCCCTGGATCACATCATTAGAGGGAAACACGATAGCGACATTATCACTGCGAATAATTCAAATATACAAAATCTGTGCAGCAGCCCAACCTTATCTCCCTTCAACTTAATAACATCAACGCAGGACACGGCCGCGGCCAAGCAAGATGACCCTGTCTTGCCTCCCCAAATGACTTTATTGACTCAAATTGAGCAACTTTTGTTAACTGTTATTTCACCTTTGGTCCTAAAAATCAATGAGTTGGGGGATAGGCTGAACAGCATCGAGGAAGCAATCAATAAGTATCCTCTACCCAAAAACAAATTGGATGTATCCACCTACACAGACCCTCCCACCGTCCCTGAAAAGTACAAGTCTAATACCTGTAAAATTGGCGAATCTCAATTACAGCCCCCCTGTAGACCAACTTCCATAGACCACAAAGTAACGCTAAAACCCCCGTCACTAGCTGATATAGTGGTTCGTCCAGCCCTGGCAAGAATGCCATGTATCCACTTGCCTCCACAAGCCGCCCCATACGTGTCTGTCCTATCTGGGGTTCCTGCCATCACCAAGGGAACACACGAGTCACGGCAGGATCTGCTAGACAAGGCCATCGTCTGGCTGCGGAAAAATAGACCTCTGCCGCCCGAGCTGGATGGTGGCATTTTGGGTGTCAGGAGGGTGGGGTGGTTGGGCTCGCTGCCCAAGGACATCACTGGGGACCTGGTGCTAGTCGAATTTAAGAACAGTAATATCGTCCCTTACTTACGATTTCGCCCCCCTAAGGAGAGACATGGCACCATCCAAATTTGGGATTTGTACGATTTTTATCCGAGTCCCAGGTATATCTAGGTACACCAATAGCCATTTAATCTTTCAGTCCTTAATGGTTTTTAACTTTTGTTTAAAAATTGTTTTTTAAAAACCCCATCATTAAGAGGAATCTACAGACAGGGTAGGATGTAACTGTAGCTTGTTTAATGCTCTTGTTCTAAAGTTGATCATTGAAAATGAAATTTATGTATATTGATTAGCTGACTCGATATATCTATTTAATTCTGTTTTACTAACTTTCGTATGAAATGATATGATGTTTTATGTAACTCTTTGGTGTTTATCTATGTATTGTTGACGCTTTTATGGTTTTAAACAAAATCGAATAAAGCTAACTGAACTGAAATCATTTAAATCCACATCTTCATTCAGCCTGGCCAGATGTAATTTAACCGCAGCCAATGTAGAATGTTTCAGCCAATTTTGACATAATTTGCCTACTGAGTAAGTCGTGACAGAATGGTCAGAGTCAAAACGTGGATCAGGTCTGACCTGCTTAAAGCCATCAGATAAACCCAAAAAACGGTGCTGGCATGAATCGGCACTTCTGTGCCACATCAGCCAACCTTTTGGATCCAAACTGGATATGTTAAAGGATGAATTAAGTAAAAGGGTCTGCAAGTCCCTAATTGAAAACTGAGTATAATGACTCCAGCCAGAATAGTCTTCCAACTCAGGGATGGTAGGTGTATTTAATTTTTTAGAAGTAGCCAATCCAAAGCATGTTGTTTGCCAAATAGATGAATTCAAAAACCACATATGATTTGGGATGAGGCATGCCCTGTGCAAAGCCTCTGTGCCTTGTGTGGTATCGGGTTCTATCAGGTCTACATACTTGCAGAAACACTCGGATACCATAAAACAGAAGTTGGCACGGAAACTGAAAATGCAAAGAGACAAGTTTATTAGGACCCCATGGGGTGGTGGTACACTCCTACAGCACCCTTCGGCAATGTAAGAAGTATCACCCCGAACATCGGTGCGCGACCTCTTTTATACAGTTTAACAGCAATGAAAAGGTAGGTGGTATACATTAGAACAGTTTTAGGTACATATAAGGGCATTTTTGGAACACAGCCAACATGTGGGAGGGGTTTAATACCACTGGTCAGTTGGGAGGAACATTCCTAAGGAGTGACCACTCTCTAGTACAAAAATCAGATGTACGCATGCGCGAGACTGACCATTACTAAAAATAGCCTGTTGCTGGGCAGAGTAAAGGTTCATTGGCATGAAGGAAGGACGAAAGGGCATGCTGACCACGAGGCCGCATGTTCATACAAAATGGAATTAAAAAAATTTAAGCCACCGAATACAAAATGGCCCCCGCACATTTAGTCAAGTTAACAGAAATGTTCGTGTAGCTGAGCTTAACGCTAACTCAGGTACTGCCAAATTACGACAGACTACCCTTTTAGCGTTTAGCTGAAGCTACCTCATAATGGAAGTAATCCGAATGTTCATCATTAATATCGATCAGCATAATTTGCTTAACTTCAGCATTACTCATCTGTACATTTTTAGCAATAGCTCGTTTGGATGGGATACAGGCTGTAATACATACAGTACATAAGGTAGGACCACATTGAATACATAGGCAACAGAAGAAAAATATACCAATAATCACACATAGAACAGTTAGCAGTTTCCAACCCCAGGTACTAAGCAGAGCTCAAAACCAGCTAGAAAAAGTCCAAGTACCATTGTCAGTGTGAATTTCAGAGGCAATTTTGTGCAACCTAGAGATAGCATCATACACAGATGGTGAATTATCTGGCACATAAACACAACAACTACTTCCGATGATGCGGCATGCACCCCCACGATCAGCTAACACTACGTCCAGAACCATCCGGTTCTGAAGCATAACGATTCTTGTAATCTGAAGCTCTTCAGTTATATTCCCTAAAGCGGAAGCAGTTTCATTAGCAACTGCCTCCACAACACGTGTTAACCGTCTAATTTTCCTGCTGTTTAGGGCAGCACCTACAAAAGAGAATAACCCTAAATTAAAATCCACATATTGTTGTAGTGAGGTGTCGGTTTGATCGACATCATCAATACCCAATGTTCTCTTAACTCTATTCAATATAAAATCATGATACAATACAAAATCATTATGGTACATAGGTGGGGCAATAAACACAGGGGGTAATACAAAAGATATATAACATGTACCTAACCATCCAAGAGGAAGACGATGATAACCTTTATTACCGCAAATAAAGTAAGTGTTTAGTGAGGCCACAAATGAAACACCATTGGGTGTATCAAAAGCAAGAGTAACATTGCATTCACTTTTTCCCACCGGAATTGTTCCATTATTCCTAATACAGAGGTCTGCTTTTGTATCAATAACTGTAATTACATGTAAACTGGTCATATTTGTAAGTCTCTGATTGGTGAAGATCCGAGGCGTAGATACATTGTCCGGTCGATATTCTTCCCACTCGAATTTAGTTCCTTCTGCTTGTGGCTAGCCATCTCGATCGTTATAGCAAACCTTGTTCAATCGAAAAAGTAGTCCACCCTTTGTTGGCCATCTCAATGTAAAAAGAAGTGTGTACCAAGCATTACATGAACCATTGTGGGAAAATGGAAGAGGAATAAGAGGTGTTCCTCCTTTCTTTTGATGTCCCGGTAACATCCCACAAACCCAACAGTTGGATGTATTTGTCATATTGTGTGTGTGATGTAGAATTTGAATGAAACTGTTATTCAAGTAAGTCTGTCTATGTCTCTCCTCATGATAGGGCAAAGTAAAATGGAAATGTTCAGATGGAATTGGAGTGGTAGGCAGTAAATAGTCCCGTGCAGGAAACAGTCTTTCTATAGTCCAAGCTATTACTGCTATTACCACCATAGTTGTAGCAAAAAGAACTGCACCCAAAATGTTTCTATTTCTCAATGTCATAGGTGCCATAGTACAAAGAACGAAAGTTTCAAAAACCAAACTAAAAATAAGAATGTGGTGCTGAGAACCGAGGCTGCCGCTGGTGTCTTCTCCGAGATTCAAGACGGGTGTCGCTACACTGGACAGAACTGACCCCCCCCCCTTGATATTCCCGGCTTCTGTTTTCACAAACCTCGGAACGGTTACCAACCAGTCACAAAAATACAAACATTTATTATTTCCTTGGCCGTAGATTGTACTTCACTCCGCCAGAAATAGCGTGGTCCGGGAAGGCTCCCTCCGACTCGTTGGGCATAACAGCTGGGCTTTTCTCCGCATTCAAGATGTCTCTGTAATCGGACAGCACTTCAGGGTTCACCAGATCCGGAGAGACACGTCGGCAGTGCGTTGAATGTATCCACTGCTTCTTATTCGTGACTCGCACAGCCGTTCGTGTTGCCAGCAGCACTTGTTCAGGGCCACGCCACCTTGGCTCTAAACTGCTGGATCTCTCAAACACCCGGATCATGACATGGTCACCAGGATGAAGATTGTGAGCCTCTCCAATGGAATTGTCGGGGAGCGCTTCTCGAACCTGTTGATGAATAGAAAGTAAATCATTTGTTAATCGTGCCAAATAATCGTTCATCATTATACAAGGCATATCATGTATCAAACGAGGCTTTGGAACTCCCCAGATATTCATGGGCCTTCCAAACACCACTTCATAGGGTGTGAGGCCAGTTCGAGAGTGTGGCACTGATCTAATAGACAATAATGCCAATGGCAAAGCATCCAGCCATTTCAAAGACGTGGATGCCACGATCTTTGCTAGCTTCAGCTTCAGAGTCGCATTATACCTTTCTACTAGACCTGCTGACTGCGGGTGGAATACAGCGTGAAATTTTTGTCTGATTCCCAATCCTTTCAGGACATGCTCCACTATCTTCCCAACAAAATGAGGACCATTATCATTCCAGAAAAATTTACAAACACCATAACGTGGGAAGTACTCTTTTAGTAATACCTTAGCTATTGCTAATGCTGTATTGTCCTTTGTGGGGTAGGCTTCAAACCATTTACTAAAAGCACACACCACCACTAGGACATACTTGAGGTTATTACAGCGCTCCAGTTGGATATAGTCCATTTGCAGTACTTCGAATGGTGCAGTAGGTGGAACAAACCCTCCTTTAGGAGTAGAGGTCCCTTTAGCAGGATTGTACTGTAGGCATATCAGACAGGTCTGCACTACTCTCCTAGCCGTGCTGGCAATCTCAGGATGCTCCCAAACTCGTGTAAGCAATTTCGTAATTGCAAGAGCTCCAATATGTGCCAGCCCATGCGTCATTTGAACCATTGCTTGCAAGTAAGCAGCAGGCAATTTCCATTTCTCCATGTCTTTGCTTCTCCAACAACCCTCATCATCCAATACTCCCTCTGTTGCCCATGTTGCAAGTTCTACTTTAGATGCTGACTTTTGTATGTCTAGAATTTCTTCTCTAGCATCATGCCATCGCTCAGCTTGTGATCTCACCACATACATAGGGGAGTCATTTTGCAACATAGCAGTCTCTCTCGCTATGCGGTCTGCAAAAGCGTTTCCTTGCCCTATTTTGTCTGTCACTTTCTTATGCGCACTACATTTTATTATCGCCACCTTCTTTGGACATAATAGTGCATTCAGGAGGTCGCACACCAACTCTCCGTACATGATGTGTGTTCCGTGTGAGGTCATAAACCCTCGTTCCCTCCAGAGTAGGCCAAAATCGTGCGCTACTCCAAAGGCGTAACGACTATCAGTATAGATATTGACACATAGACCAGCGTTTAACTCACATGCTTTCGTTAAGGCTATCAATTCAGCTGCTTGAGCAGATTTTTGTGGTATTCGTGCTGTTTCTAACACTGTCTTAAGGGTCGTGATCGCATAGGCTGCGGAAGCCGTACCATCTGGCAATCTCACACACGATCCATCAACCCACAGTTCCCCATCTACATCAGGAAGTGGCGTGTCCTGTAAATCGACACGACCCTTTGTTTGTTCGTCAGTCAGAAAAACACAATCATGTTGTTCTTCCTCCTGGGTCTCAGTAACCGGATATGGCAATAAAGTAGCGGGATTCAAAGTGGCGCACCTCTTCAATGTAATGTGTGGCGCCAACAGTGTTAATTCGCATCCCGTTAAACGGGCACTGGTTAGATGTTGCGTTTTCGTTTGGTTTAGCAAAGCATCTACTGCATGGGGAACTAACACCAACAATTTGTGTGACAAAACTATTCCCTCACTCTGCCGTATAGCTACTGCTGTTGCTGCAACTGCTCGAAGGCATCCAGGCAGTCCTCGAGCCACAGGATCGAGTACCGCCGAAAAGTATGCGCAAGGCCTCTGTTTATCTCCGTGTAACTGTACCAAGACTGACAATGCGCACCCATCCTTCTCATGTACATACAGTGTAAAGAGCTTCGTATAATCTGGTTTACCTAACACTGGCGCAGAACAAAGAGCTTGTCTCAATTGTTCAAAAGCATTTTGACATTCGTCCGTCCATTCGAGGGGGAGTGGTGCAGTTTTGGACAGCAACGCTAACAAAGGTTTTACAATGTACGAAAATCCTAGTATCCATTGCCTACAGAAGGACGTCAAACCTATGAAAGCACGAACATCCTTCTGCGTGCAAGGGAATGGTGTATCTAAGATTGCTTGGATTCGGTCTGATGTTAATGCTCGCCCCTCCTTAGACAAAAGATGACCAACATATGTCACCTTTGGTCTACAATATTGTAGCTTCTTCCGCGAAACCTTGTGATTGTGTTCCGCAAGGAAAGAAAGCAGGGAGAGTGTACTCTCCTCGCATTGCTCCTGTGTGTCGGCTGCAAGCAGAATGTCATCAACATATTGGATTAGTGCCACCCCCGACTGCAAATCAAATGAATCAAGTTGTCTTTTCAAAGCCTGGCTGTAAATGCTAGGACTTTCTGTGTAACCTTGAGGAACTCGACAAAATCTATAAGATTTATTATTTAATGTAAAGCCGAACAAATATCGGCTATCAGGATGAATAGGAATTGAAAAGAAAGCGTTTTTCAAATCAATCACTGTAAATGTAGTAGCCGTGGGTGGAACCAAAGTAAGCAAGGTGGTAATGTCAGATACTACTGGATACTGCGGTACAACTATCTTATTAATTTCCCTCAAGTCAATAATAAAACGATAGATCTTAGTATCTGTGTCTTTCTTTAGGATCGGAAGAATTGGACTGTTGCAAACATTATAGGAAACTTCCTCCACCACCCCTGCCGTTATCAAATCATTCACAATATGTATCAAGGCTATTTCGCCTTCTCTAGAGATCTTGTACTGCGGAACACGAGGTAAAACCGCTCCCTCCCTTACAGTAATGCGCACAGGAGGAATAATCATTTGACCCACATCTGTATCGGAAGAAGCCCATAACGTACTTGGAAGGGAAGCTAATGCGTCGGCCTCTTGCATGAGGCACGATCACTCAATTTCTGGGTAGTTTTCATTCAAAATGACTCGCACCCCTTCAGGGGCACAGCGTATTGTTGCACGAAAATGCTTTAGCATATCAAGTCCCATAATATTATCTGGTGTATTTGGAGATAATAAAAACGGACATGGGGCAGTGAATTTATCAACATGAAATGTAAGGGGTTGAGACAATGGGCTTAGTGAAGGTGTTCCATCGAACCCTATTGCTGTAATCGTTTCGCCAGATAGGGGAGCCCTTGGAACCAAGTGTTTAGACAGAGCACTACGAGTAGCTCCTGTGTCGACCAGAAACTGATCAGTAGAACCCAAAACATGTGCTGATATATATGGACCCCTTTGATAGACTGGTACTTCAACCGATTCCACACCCCATCCTACGCAATCCTATGCATATGTATTATCCTGTGACTCAGTATTTTCTCCTCCAGCTATCTGGTATTGATTCCGCCGATAAAAAGTATTATGTTCAACCTGACCACGACCCCTCTCTTCAAACCTACCACGATCATTCGCTCCACCTCTCGGTCCTGAATAACTATTCCTTGACCTTCCACTTCCTCGACCCCTCTGACTACGCTGTTCATGAAGTACCGGACAATCTGCGAGCCAATGTCCAAACTGCTTACAGTATGCACACTGATCCTCAGAAATGTCGGAACGAGGGGGAGACGTAACGTACGATCCTCGTCTACCCCTATCGTTCCCTCTCGATTGCGTAGCACAAACCTGTGCCAACATCACTTTCGTCTTTAAGTCCTTCGCTTTCTTATCACTACTTTCTTTAGCCTCTAGTTCCTGACGTTCATAATACTGAGCCATAGTTAATAAGGAGGCGTGCGTTGCCATGGTCCATGAACTTTCACTAGCCTTTAATCGTTTTGCAATCTCCGGTAGGAGATTAGCCACATACTTATCTACGAATAAGTGCCTGCCCGTGTCCTCTGTTAATGATTGACCACTGTAATCATGGAATGCTTCCTCAAAACGTGAAAAGAAATCAGAAACCGATTCGTCTGGCTTCTGCTTACACGATGCTAACACTGTCCAATCTATTTTCTTAGGAGGGACAAGCATTTTTAATTTATTCAAGATAGCTGTTGGCAATTCTAAAATCAATTGACAAGGTTTACATGCAGGTTCCCTATCTGAATCAGCTCTTACTATGTCCTTCCAATCTGCACCTAATATCGTTCGATCGTCAAACTTACGAATCACCCTCCACATATCAGGAGGCAATATCAGCCCAAAGAAAAGATCGATATCAACTAACGTCATAATACACGAAGAAATAGCACCCTCCACACCTTCATAGAAAGCTGCTGGATTTTTACGGGGATCAGGCAAAGCATTCTTAAGCGCCATAACATCTGCTCTATTCCATGGCGTATAAACCCAATTATATATAAAATAGCCCCTTGAATCCTTAGACGTCTTATCCTCATCCGTACCATCCCCTTTAGGAGGGACATACAAAGGTGCAGCTTCCCGCATAGGCAAAACATTAATCGCAACACTCTTATCTGATCCATAGATAGGGCACACTCTGGTATTTTCCGTCGATCCAGACGCTGATTGCTCTGATGCCTTGTTCGCCGCTCGCAATCGTGTCGCCTCATCTCGCAACTGAACCAACCGCCAGAAGAATTTGTCCGCATCTGAAAGAGCAAAAATACCTTTACGAAAATTCTCACGACCAACTGATATATCTTTAGGTTCCAACTCAGGAGAGTGCTTTCTAAACCGCTCAACAACTTCATCTGTAAAATGATTTAAAAAATACAACCGTTCCTTGTCAGACCACTGACTCATAAGATCATTAACCCCTGAAACAGTTATAGTATCACTGTTAAGTTTACGAGCAATCGAACGTAATTCCGTCATACGCTCGGTAAGTAACCTGGTACGCTGTTTATCCTGGCTATCCCCGTCCGAGTCCTCATCCGGAGCCGTCGGCTGAACATACGGAGGCGGGCAACGATCTAACAATGAAAAATCATCTAATTCATTAGTAAAACAGGATAAAGAGGACGTCTGATAGGAAACTGACCATTAACCTGCAAATTACGTTCTTGATTCTCTTTCTCTTTCTGTTCCTGCAATTCCTTCTCCTGTAGCTGTAAAGCTTTACCCCGAGCAGCCTTTCGCTGCTCTTTGTCCACCAAGGCTTCTGCACGCTTCATTCGTTCACGCACCGCTTTCTCCCACATACGCACACAATCAAACATATCCTGTCTAGACCTGCGCTGAAATAAACACTGTTCTACATACTGGACTTTTCGCAAGTCGAATGACCCATGTAGTGGCCATTGCAATTCACGATCAGGTTTAGTGTATTTGTGCCATAACGTGCTATACATTATGGGAGGAAGGCCAAATTTAATGTACATTTCGCGATTAGGAGTCCCCTCTGGGGGAGCCGGCTGAGATTCATTTAATCGATAAGTGGTACCATTTCCAAGGCAGCACATTCCTCGGAGTGTGCTGAGAACAGGCATGTTCAAAATATCACGGAAAAACGCGATATTACATAAAATGGCACTTAAGGGTACTTATGCACAATGTGCCGTTCAAACAAATTCAAAAGCAGAGAAATATCCCTACATGCCTGCCTATGTGAGGTGCACTCCACATATAATTCAAATCATAGGTCCAAACGTTAGCTAACTCATACAAATTCAAATTCAAATTCAAAAAGCCACAGTAAGTGTCAATAGACTACCTTACCAAACATAAGCTTACCAAATATCTTCAAAAGTGTCCAGATTCCAACTGCCAATTTCCATAGCCGAATCAGCCAAAACAGGCACTACACGACAAGCCAAACGATCAGAATCTCAGTCGGGGACCGGCGCCACCTGGAAGGTCAGATCAGAAGGAAAGGAAGAAAACACCGTGGGTGCCAAGACTCGGGTCACTCAGTGGCAGCGTACGCGTCCATAGCGAGTTTCCAATCCTTCGTCGTGACCTCTCCTTCGGGCATCCGAGTCGCCGATGAGTCCCTTCGTGGTCGCCAATTGTGGTATCGGGTTCTATCAGGTCTACATACTTGCAGAAACACTCGGATACCATAAAACAGAAGTTGGCACGGAAACTGAAAATGCAAAGAGACAAGTTTATTAGGACCCCATGGGGTGGTGGTACACTCCTACAGCACCCTTCGGCAATGTAAGAAGTATCACCCCAAACATCAGTGCGCGACCTCTTTTATACAGTTTAACAGCAATAAAAAGGTAGGTGGTATACATTAGAACAGTTTTAGGTACATATAAGGGCATTTTTGGAACACAGCCAACATGTGGGAGGGGTTTAATACCACTGGTCAGTTGGGAGGAACATTCCTAAGGAGTGACCACTCTCTAGTACAAAAATCAGATGTACGCATGCGCGAGACTGACCATTACTAAAAATAGCCTGTTGCTGGGCAGGGTAAAGGTTCATTGGCATGAAGGAAGGACGAAAGGGCACGCTGACAACGAGGCCGCATGTTCATACAAAATGGAAGCCACCGAATACAAAATGGCCCCCGCACGTTTAGTCAAGTTAACAGAAATGTTTGTGTAGCTGAGCTTAACGCTAACTCAGGTACTGCCAAATTACGACACTTGTACCTGCCAGCTTTTAGAACCCCAAACAGATTTAAGGTCAACAGATTCCTTCCATAATTCGTAGCCGCCAATTGCCAGCTGATCAAGAAAGGACTTCGAGTACAATAATTTAGTATCGGTAAGTCTAACCTTGGACATTGGCTTCTGTGTCATTTTAAAATAAAAGGACTCGGGATTGGACTGATTGAAGTCAGTAAAATAAGTGTACTTTTTCAAAAAAGTACTGGAACTGCCTTGTTTAGGAGCTGAGCAATGCTCCCATTGTGTATAATTTACAGTATTCCTTCTAGAAGTAGTTTTCATGTAAGAAGTGATTGCCAAAATGTTGAAAGCAAAACAAATCACCATAATTAGCAGATTCTAAGTACAAATCTTCCGCATCAAGGGCAGCATAGTATTTCAAATCAGAAAACAAAGACTCCACGGCCTTAACATCCCAATCATCAGAACATATGTTTTGTTTCACTACATCCCCCATGTTAACTCTAAGCACATTAGGGACATTAACAACCTCTGTAGGGCCATGAATTTGAAATCTAACGGCATCCCACACTATCCCATCAAGGACAGGCCAAGCAGTGATGTTAACAAATGTCAAGTCTCTTTTCAGTCTGTGCGCAGAATGCGACGAGGAAAGGGGGGCCAAAGTTCCATTGAGATGTCGAATGCATGTTCTTTCTTCGACATAGTGTCCATTTACAATCCGCAAAAAATAAAACACAAACCCAATTGACATAAAAAGGTAAATTGAAAAAAGCACCAGCCAAATATATGGCCAAGGGGGAATCAGAAAATGTTTTTTAAACAAACTGGCATAGATTGCAAACCGTGAGGGTCTTTTCGAGGCATTGGAAACAGAGTCAAAAGAAAATCTGGATTCTGTGGCTAAACGTGTCTGCAGATCTGGCATAGATAAGTCAGTGGGGTAAGTGTAGTCTATTTCATCATGGTCAGTACCAGGCAAAGTACTTAATAAAGGATTGGAAATTGCAGGCAATTCGATGGCCACTTCAGTTTCAGGAGTAGAAGCAGTGGCCAAAACAGAATTTCTCACAATGGAAGGACAGGAGACTGCCGGTGTCATGCTAAGAAGAATCGGCCACTCTGTGTATCTTGACATTGTCAATTGAGATAAACCTATTTTCCTTACGACCAGGAAGTGGTGGTAAAATGACTGTTCTTGTGCCCTTCACTCCAAGGACTGGAACCGGAGCTCGATAGGAAGGACCAAATTCTTTCTTGTTATCGATCTTCTCTCAAACCAGTTCTCCAACTTGGGGTAGCCAGCCGACTACCGGGATCTGCAACGCAACATTCGATGTGGAGGGCAAATGTTCCTTTGCAAGACTGTCTCTGGTCTTTTGTAGATCCTGTAAAACATTGCAATGTTCATCTACGTCAAAGGTTGTGGCGCGAGCCACGCAGTCTAGACCGTCAAGGTCAGGGACGTACATGTTGATGCCAAAGAGCATTTCGTATGGGGTCTACCCACCCAGAGACCTTCTACGGAGATTATTAGGAGCACGCTGCACGCCATTTAGGTGGGCCAGCCAGTTTCTGCCAGTGCCTATAACTCGAGCTGTCAAAGATTGCTTTAAGTCACGGTTCATTCGCTCCACTACACTATTACCCTCAGGTCTGTAGGGAGACTAAAACTTGACTTGGACCCCCATCGAAGTCATGGCATCCTTATACGCCTTAGAGGCGAAAGCCGGACCCTGATCCAAATGGAAGGTACCACAGGCAAAAATCCCTACAAAGACACGCAAATCTCTAATGACAGTCTGTGAATCAGCGCTGCGATGGGGCCAAACACATACAAAGCGTGTGCATGAATCCACTGCTACTAAGATGTACTTATACGCAGTATCAGAGGAAAAAGGACCGCAGTGATCTAAATAAACACAACCTAGCGGTTTATTAGAAATGTACAACTGTGTCTGTGGCGGACGCGCAGCAGTCGAAGGTTTAATCTGCTGGCAAATGTCACATTGAAGGACATAGTCTCGCGTCTGTTTGTACAGTCCCCGCCACCAGAAACGTTGTTGTAATTGAGTTACAGTGGCCGAGACGCCCGCATGCGCAGACGCAACACCTTCATGTGCCGCTGTAATCAATGTAGCCCTGCAATCCGAGTTGGGAATCAAATGTTCTCCAACTACAGGAATTTTCACAAAAGGAACCTTTTCGGGACTTAAGTGGTATGTGTACTTCGAAGGGAACCCCGTAGGATGTTTACCTCCCTTCTCAGTGGCAGCAGCAGCCGCCAAGATGTCATCATCAATCTTACTTTTGGACCGCGTAACTGCTGCAACTAAATATGTAGACACGGCTGATTTCGCTGCTTCATCAGCAAGCGAGTTACCGACAGCGTGGACTCCCACACGCTGATGGCCGAGAGTATGAATCACAAAAACGAGTGGCAACTTAGCCTTAAGCTCAGCCACTCGAACCCAGATCATCTTGTGTTTTATTGTGCTACCCTTGGAATCACGAAAATCATTCTGAATCCAAAAGAACAAGTTCTCATTGTAAGACTGGACGCAGTAGTAAGAATCACTCTCAATAAGAGTAGTCACAGTAGGATCAGCGTACTCCAACGCTAGTAAAAGAGCACGAAGCTCTGCCAATTGTGCAGTGCAGTCCCCTAGAGTCTGTGTGTGCACAACTCTGGACTTGAACTCATCGTTCACGATGGCACCGACCACAATTGCGCATGCGGAAACGTAGGCGTGTTTAGAGCCATGCACAACCTGCGCCGAACCATCAGTGTAAATGATGCAATGGAAGTCCTCCAAAGGTCGCATAGCTAGAGGAGCAGGATGAACGAATTCATACTGCAAGTACTCCTGCGACCGTAATGAGGCGTCAAAAATAAACGTGACATCAGTGGACGTCAAGAAAGCAGCCCATTGAATCCACCAAGGGTGCAAAGCTTTAGAATTTGGTACACTGGCTTTCGTAACTGCCTCCAAATGAGAACAGGGTGTAACTACCAACATGCGTTTCCCCTGTGACAGAGCTCGTTCCTTAAGAATCGCCATCTGCACAGCCGTCAAAACTTTCTCCACAGTGGAAAACCGCATTTCAGCCGAAGTGTACAAGTGTGACTTGTAAGCAATAGGTACTGTGTCTCCTTCATTAAAAGTGAGGTACGTGAAACCCACTGTGCCAGGAATGATTCTTATCACCAGGTTAGTGTGGTTATCACGAGTCAGCAGAAATTTAGAAGCAAGCAGATCAGCCTGCAAGGATTGCAAGATGGCTGAATGCTCAGGCAGCCAGCATGACTTGGAAAAAGTTGGTTGTATCAAAGCATACAAAGGCTTGATACGCTGGGCATATTCCGGAATGTATGTCCTCCCGAAATTTAAAAAGCCCAGTAAAGACTGTAATTTCTTCAGTGTTGTAGGAGCGCGCAACTGTGCGCATTTCTCCAAGAAGTGAGGAGCCAAACCTCTACCTTCATTGTTGAGCTCATAGCCCAGGAACAACACTGTGTACTCCGCAATGTGCGATTTTGCAAAGTTAAATTTGTAACCCATGTCTGCAAAGGTACAAATTATGGAATTCACTCGACACAGATGCTCCCAAATTTCGTCGTCTGTGAGATATATGTCATCCACATACGAGCAAGCATCTGGGCTGATCCTCTCCAAAAGAGAGACTATACGGGCGGTAAAAATACCAGGACTATTCTTATAGCCCATCGGGAGACGTCGAAATTGTTTGTGGACCCCAGCGCTTGTAAAACTGGTCCATTGGGAGCTAAAGCTATCCAATCTGTGGGCATAGAAACCGTTGGAAATGTCAAGCGTGGTTTTAAAACGCTTACGCACTAGACCATCCACTAGGGCAGAGCCGTGAGTATTCTGTACTGCACAGTTACCGCAATGCGAGTTTAAATGCCGGTAATCCAATAGCAAACGATATGACTTGTCAGGCTTGGTTACAGTAAAAAGAGGGTTATTCATCGGTGACACACATGTTTCAATAACTCCCTGATATTCTAATTGTTCAAGGATTGCCGCGACGGAAGCTTTGGCTTCACGCCGTATGCGATATTGAGGTTGAGGCTGCGGCTGAGACCGCAAAGGAATCTCGTGGCATGGGGACAATTTATCCCAACCACTTTGGTTGCGGTACAGAGCCGGTGCTAGAGCCATAGCCCACTCTTCTGCAAAATGCTGTGCATGCTCCTTCGAGACAGTGTTCGTGAAACTCGGGAGGATTACCTCCTCCCCTCGCGGTGCTGCGAGCACAAAAAGTGGGGGCCAGTCAGCCTCTGCAAGTAAAATGTCATACGTAGGCAAAAGATTTTCCCAAAATACCCCTTTGATGGTACGTTGTATGTCACCTTCTATTAACAGGACAATTTCATAAAGTCTATCAGGGGGAGCACCTCTTGTATCTGCTGTTTCTATCACAACATAAATATCAGTCGCTGTCACCTTCAGTAGTGGACGCATGGCCTCTCTCACAATGGTAATCTCCGCCGCGCTGTCCAGCAAAGTCAGAGCCCATGTCAGATTCCGAAGCCGCGTTCTCACTATCTGTGGCATATCGATGCGCTGTTAAAGCCGCGACTTTCTTTTTGGCAAACTGCGGTCTTTTCGGCGTTGAGCCGTCCTGCTGTCCTGTGCCTTCTGTCTGGCGGGGCTGGTCACGACCTTGCTGACCACCCCGACCCCTTCCGCCTCCTCCACCACCGGTCTTCGGGGCCGATGATTCCTGAAAGGAACGAGGAGAGCGTTGATCAGAAACCTGAAATCGATCAGGTGATTTAATCGTCGCGCGATCGCAAAGTCATAAACACATTCTGTCTGCACAGGCATCTGAGACGCAGGGTGAGACTCCTGTTTCTGTTGCTGTTGCTGTTGCTTACCCTGTTTCTGTTTCTTAGGCCAATTTTGTTTTTTGGACTGGGGCTGAACCTCCGTTTGTGAAGTCTGCCCTTGGGGTTGCTTTTTCTCCTTCACAGAAAAAGGCTTCAGACCCTTGCTATTGCGACTCACCTTTCTATAAGCAGCCACAATAATCCTCGCCAACTGCCTGGGTTTGTCAGCATCGGGAATCGCCTCCAAAGCATTAGCAACTTGAAAGTTCACTGCATCCCCCTTGACATTGGCAAGAATGAGATCGCAAACTATATCAAAGGAGCCACACAGGCGCATACCTAATTCAACCGCTGCCTCCGGTCCGTGATCATCTTGAACACGTTTAACGATCTCAGGCAGGACAGCCATAGACGGAGTGCCGTAACACCTCGCATAGACCGCCGCAAATGTTCTTCCCCAGGTCTCACAGTCAACGAGTTCCGGGGCCAAATCCTTCGGTAAACTAATCGTTAAGATCCTATGTTTAGCTCCAGGAGTTTTATTAGGAAACACTGCTTCCAGCTGGTCAAATTTCTGGACAAGCCAGAAAGGAAAATCATCCTTTTCCTGGGGACGCTTACCCATCACAGCATTGACCATTACAGGACTGAGCTTCAAACCGCCCTGTCCCGCTGGAAGAGCCGGACCCCCCCGGGGCCCACCCGGGAGATGACGACCTATGTATTGCACTAATGCACGAATTACGGCAATAGAAACTACATGTAGTCTACGAACCTCCGCTAAGGTACAATTGCCGTGTTGTGGATGAGGAGTAAATCCAGCCAAAACAGGCCAATTTGCGCCCGGAATGGACAAAGGACCTAACCTCGGAGCGGTCAAAGAATGGGGTAGGGCGCCACCAAACCAAAAGCGATGCTGCCAATGATCAATAGGTACTTCCAGTGCCCTGTACGGAGTATATTCATTCGGCACTGGTGAGGGAGTGTAATTGTGGAACACACAAGAATTAGCGTCCACAGCCGGAAATGTCACCCACGAATAAAAGAGTTCGTATGGGTAAGCTGCTTCCGCACTCACCACCAAAATCACAGCCAAGCCATCAACGGGTACATTGTAAGTTTGCAAATGATTGCGCACAGCAATTCAACTATGCTGCGGAATGTCCGCTGGCTGGGCCATGACTGCACAAGAATTTTAGAAAAACAAAGGAAACTTTGTAGCACAACTGGGTAGTAATTCAAGGAAACCGTTTTGAGAGATTCAAGCTTGAAAAGACCTATTTCAAAAATAGGTAGGTTTTTCCGACACCACCGTTTTCCGGAAACGACAGTGAAAGGGTTAAGGTTTGAATGATATACTACTCGAGTCTCATGATATAAGACCACCAACGTATGGGCGCCATGTAGCAGGGTTTCCGTTCTCCCACAGAACTGTGCATAGAGATTTGGAACCTCGGTGAATTAGGGTGACCCAAAACTCACCTCAGTACCAAAAATCCCCTTACCAGGCTAGCTACAGTGTCTCATTGGTCATCACAAACTTCCAATGATTAGACAAACCAGAACATGAACTTATGATACCTCAGGTCACGTGGAACACATAAACACTCTTTCGTTATACAATCATTTCAAACCAGAACGGGGAGTAAATGAGGACACGTGCACATTTGAAATATTTATTTACTAATGCCGTTTTCTCAAACGCAGTATCTTAGATAATACAAGGAAACATATTATCACAAGCAAAGTTATCAGCATAGTTACTAGTCCATAGAAAGCAAAAGGTGATAGCATGCTAAGATGCTTTAATGAATAAGGGCTAACAACACCTAATTCTCACCCTCCCTAACTAGCATATTATATTAATATCTAAGAAGGTCTCTTTGGGTTTTAGCAGGGCGGGCCCATACCTCAAGATCCTTGTATGAATAGATCACATCAGCTTCCACTAGCTCTCTCTGCATGCGAACCACATCAAGTGTGTATGTGTGCTCTAAGCAAAGCAATATAAAATGCGCCTAAAGCCAGAATTTGGCAGGAGCTGCACTTATGTTATGTCTATGAAGGTGCGGAGATCAGACCTCACAACAATTCTGTGTCGAGTTATCCTTGAAGCTTCAGCACTCTCTGTACAGACATAGTTTACTAAGCAAAGCTGATATCAGAGCAATAACATATTATTCTCATGTAAATCACAACGCTCTTGTAGGTTGAAAGCTAAATCAACAATTAAGTGTTGTGTGCAGAAGAAGCAAAAGGAAAAATGGCGTTTAAACATTTAATAAGCCCATGTCAACTTAACACAGTATATAGATAAGCAGTAACTCTGTCAGCTCTGACCATTGCATGTTTCCATGGTAGCTGCAGTATGCCTGTTTTCAGGGAGAGATTGATCGTTTCTAACAAAATAGGGAAGATATTTTTCAGCTCTTACATGAGGATTTTCATTGGCTCTGGACCAAGAGGTGGTCCTGATTTGATTTTTCCAAAAAGGACTGAAAACTCCTGTAAAGAACGAGGGGAGATTGAGAAAGGGTGGGCAAGAACCCATTCTCACTAATTTTCAATCAAATGAAATTCTTACTTTCATATTCCCTTTGGAATGATTGATAGATATAGGTATGATTTTTTATTTTAAACACAATTTATTGAGGTTCCAAAGTGTAGCTTGCACATCATACAGTAACAGCATTTATGAGCCCATAGTTGACTTGCATATAGTGTCATATTTAAGGTGATCACAGATGGAACAACTTCCAAACATTACATTTCCCCTTCCTCCATCTCTCCCTTTTCTGAGTTGCGTCTCAGTTCATTATCCATTTCATGTAGATAGGTCTGTTCCATCAAAGCTACCTTGCCTGTTGTACATAACCCGTAAAGGATTTTCTTTCTTCTAATAGCTCAATTTTGGGACTCAGTTCATTCAGTCATCTTCCTTTCTTATGGAGAAGAGTGGGCTGAGGAACCTCCTGGAGAATGTACATGTGATTGGGAATCTAGCTATTTTAAACAGTCCGCCAGTGCCTCCCTGGCGCAGGTCGTGTCAAGTGAGCCTATGACTTCCTAGCATCTCTAATTAACACCGCCCCTTCATAACAAGCCCATTTCTCTAGTTAATTTCGCCGAGTGGTCAAACGGGGGCCCCTTGAGGACTTTCAATGTCTGGTAGTTTCCTTATTTGCTAATATGAATGTCAAATCTTGGAATCTGCTTGTGACCTTTGTTTTGGATGTACGAGGAAGCCAGCTTAGCAAGCAATGGCTCAGGGACCAGGATCCTCCTTTTCTATGACCCCAGCAGTTGCTGTTGTTACTTCCTCCCAATAGTTTTGAAAAGTAGGACAGTGCCATAACATATGTATGAATTCTGCTCCAACCTCCCCACATGTCAGACATGCAGCATCATTCCTACTGAAGTATCTGTTAATGCAGTGAGGAGTAAGGTGGGCCCTATGAAGTGCATAAAGATTAAACAATTTGAATTGGGCATTTCAAGATACCTTTGGTATCCTGTCTAGTATGGTTACCCAGTCATTTTCGGGGATTGGAATCTCCAGGTCTTCCTCCTACTTGTTGCAAAGAGTGCCCAGTGGCAGGAGTGCATCTCCCATTATTGATTTATATAGGGATCTTACTGCTCTGTAGGTCCCAGAGGACATTACTATGTATTGGCAGGTCCTATGAGGTTGTGGTTCTGTCAGGCCCGTTTTCCAGTGCCTGTGGAATGCTCTCATCACTGCACAGATTCCGCATCACATTGAGATCCCCCACCCTTGTTGCCCCGGCAGTCACCCACTCCGTCGGTCCTCCCCAGTTCCCACCATGATACAACATTATGAGCATTGTGATGGGTGAGTCAGACGAGCAAGGGAGTCTCCATCGTGCCTTCTCAAGACAGTGAGTCCAAAATCTGTGCATCACCTGGAATAATAAAACCTCCAGTAATTCATCTAATGTTGGGATGAATGGCCCTATTACCCAGCCTGCCTGCCATCCATTGCATGAATCACCGCATCTGTGCAGTGAGATAGTACGCTTCAAATTCCAGTCATGCTAACCCCTCTTCTGTCACTGGGCATTGTAATGTAGTAAGCGCTACTTGCTTGCATCCATTACCCCATAGGAACCAAGTGGTCATGGAGTCTGGCTCTCGGGACAACCCTCTGGGGATCCACAGTGGCATCACGGAAAAATAGTATAGCAGCCGTGGAAGTGCTACCATTTTAAACAACGCAACTCTGCCAGCCACTGAGAGGGGAAGCATTTTCCAGAACTCTGTGTTTGCTTTCAGTGATTTAATGGCTAGTTCCACATTCCCATCCAGGAGGTTGGCCTGCTCGTGAAAGATTCTGATGCCCAGATAAGGAAGACAGCACGGTTCCCATTATAATGGGTCAAACCCCTCCTCTTCTTTCGGGCATAGGTTGGATTTTTTCCAATTTTTTACACCAGATAGGAACCCTAACTCTACCAGCATGTCTCGGGCTCCCCTAAGGTGCTCTATAGTGTCCCTAGGAAAGAGTAGCACATCATCCACATAAAGAGCTATGCATTAATAACTGTCACTCACCTACCCTCCCTGATACCAATTCCCTAGTCTAGCATTGCATGCCTTCTCCAGTGCCAATGTAAATAGCAATGGAGACTTGGGATAACCCGTCTTGTCCCTAGGTTTATATTGTAACTCTCAGAGATAGTCTGCCCTGTGTGGACTCTAGCCATAGAGTCCTTGTATAACAGTTTGGTACAAGTCAAAAATCCCTGTCCCAACTGCTTGCACTCTAGCACCCTGTAGAAATAAGTCCACTCCAAGCTGTCAAGTCAATAAAGCTTTATTCGATTAATAAAAATCCTAAAAGCAGGCATATAGCGCTACATAATCATAATACAATTTAAATACATTTACAAACAGTTAAAAGTCAAATAAAACATATAAATAAATAAAATCAAATATAGTTTTATAACAGGTGTTGGACCCGTCTGCTTCTGAGAGTCCCCTCACCACTATAATTTCTTTTGTTCCCCTGTGCCTCCCAAAATTTGTCGCTTTTCATTTGTCTACCAGGACCTTTTTGTGTGTTGTTTCATGGGGCTAGGTGTTCCTTGACACCCAGTTGCTCACAAGGTTTCTGGCACCTATGTACAAGGCGCCTGGAGAAACCTGTGGCCATTAAAACTGAGGTTGGCAACCTGTGTGTGTTTAACCTTAAAATGGTGGACACATATTTTCCTCATGAGAGTGACTCCCATTGGAGCCTCCTTGAACCCTGACCTTCTGAGGTTTTGGCGCCCTTTGTGGTTGGCGCGCTTTCCTGACAGGAATTCTTAAGATTTCTTCAGGTACACAAAATGGCCGCTCCAGAGCCCCAGTACGGTGGCTGTGAGTGACCATAAGACACCTCAGAATGTGTCAACCCATTGACACAGCCAGGGAAGGTTCTAGAACCTTCTGGCTCGTGCCAGTACCTCAGGGCTCTGGCTATATAAAGCCCAGACCCTGGCGGCCATTTTATTGAAGAGAGAGGGGAGTTGATTAGACTACTACACCTAGATGCTGATAGCTGCTGAAGAGGTGTGACCCCTATTCCTGACTTGACACCAGAGAAGACACCTGCCCTGCTTACCCTTGAGGTGGCTGAGAGAACAGGCAGTAGTGTGGCAAGGGTTAATATTGTGGATACTGACTGGCGTTCCAGTCAGGCGTAATTTTGAACCCTTGCACCTACAGCGCCTGCCCAGCTAGCACCTCTGTGCCCCAGAAGACTGTGGCCGAGTTTGTGTGCCTCCCCCCCCCCCCGGTGGCGTCAGACTGAGGAAGAAGTCGGGTCGCGAGGCGTGTGCCCGATCGCCGTGACCGTGACCTCATCCTGTGCCCCCTTCACGTGTAGCGCCAAGCGCGGGGGACTCGGACGTCTCCGAGCCCCACCGGCTTTGCGCGCTTCCTGGTTGGTGCCCAAAGTGAGAAGGTGAGGTGGTGCGCCGGGGCGGGGAGAGGCCGGCCTTTACTGGGCGGGATCTGCGTCCCTGCCCTTTCCGAGACCCGGGAAACTGTTGCCGTGGGCGGGACCAGCCCCCGTGTGAGGAAGTTGGAGGGAGGTCGCGGAAGACCGTGAATTCCCTGATGCTGGCATAGGAGAATACTGTGCCCGACTGAATCGCTAATCGATCCAGCTGTTGTGAGGAAATCTGATTCCCCTGTTGGTGCGCCGTGGTAAAGTGGAACTGTGCCCGACATTGAGTTAAGTGAGCGCTGAAGGCAAGAACCCCTGTGTACGGCCGTTCGTCCGTCCAGCGACGTCGAACTGAGCCGCCTAGGAGCCCGCAGTAGCACAGCAGGCTCGAGTCAACCCCCACCGGCAGCAGACATCCTTCCCCGGTGGCCGCGTAGGGCCGAATGAAGGACTTACTGGGTTTCCTTGTTTTTCCAGTCATACGCGCATAGTTCCCGAGTGAACTAAAAGGAGTCCCCGCTCACCGTGTGACCGCAGGCAGTCCTCAGAACTCCACAAGTACTGTACACAACCATTTACTAAAAGTGTGTTACTTACCAGAGTCAACTGCATGACTTTCTCTAATTGGTGGCAGCGTTATTAAAATGGAAATGTGGCTTTGAAGACTAAATGAACTAGAAAGTAATGCGCTATGTACAAGTGGTATTTAATTCATGTAATGGTGACAGTTGAGCCTGCTATTTAATCTATTTATTGAACAGAGCTAATCTCAATATTTATGCAATACCAGTATTCCTGAATTCCTATGTATTGTATTTATTCCCTGTATTCATTCTTAACCTGAATCCCAGAGTTTTGTGAAAAGTGAAATGTAACTGTGCTTTCCAATTGATCCCTATTCACAAGCAGAGAACTTTTACATAAATGAATCGTATTTTTCTACAGCAGTGGTGTGGTGTCCTTCTTTTTAGTGTGACTGTGCAGGGGGTTATTATTGGGTCAGAGCCGGTTTAGCACTACAGCCTTCACTGCCTTGACACTTGAGCCAAGCTACCCCCCTTTGTGCTGGGCTTGCCCATCGCAGGTCCAACATAAAATTGGTGCTCAGCGGGTGGGATTGCGAGCCGTGCTTGTTCTGTACCCCATAATAATTCAGTGTGCGTCACAGGTACACACCCGGAGTTTTCTCCCAGCGGCCCTCTGATTTAACATTTTGTTTTTTTCAAATTCTCTTCTGGAGGTGGGTGGAGGTGACCCTCAGAGTCTCATATCCTTATAACCTACTTCGGGGTGGTTGTCCACACTTTTCACTGACAAGATGGAATTCGAAATGTCAGAGCTGGAGACCTATTCTGTGGCACAGCTCAAGGATTTCTGTCAGGAAAGGGGAGTGTTCGTTAGGCGAGGGGCCAAAAGAGAGGAGCTCCGTACTAGTCTGCGAGCCTGGGTGGAAGCACATCCGGAGGGAACGGTAGAGGAGGAGGAGTCAGACAGAGGTACTGTCATTGAGGTAACTGCAGAATGTCCCCTGGGGGTGGGTGAGATGTCAATCAGCCCCAAGGTAGCCTCACGGGAGGGCAGCAGTGTATCCTCAAGAGGGTTGTCAGAGACCGAGTTAGCCGACAGGAGAGAGGAGAGACAGTTCAGATGGGAGTTGGCCAAGCTGGAGATGGAGGATAGGAGAGAGAGAGAAGGGAGGAGGATGGAACATGAGCTCAAGCTACGAGAGCTCGACCTCCAAGCCCGTAACATCACTCCGCGGGGTGTCGAGTCAAAGGAATTTGTCAGGGAGCCCAGGCCTCATTTACCCAAGGACGTGGTCGCCAGTTATACCGCTGGAGACGACATAGCCAAGTGGCTGACAGCCTATGAGGTCTCCTTAAGAGCCCATGGGATCCATGAGAAGCATTGGGGTGGTGGATTGTACCGCTACATGCCTCCGACAGGTAGGGATGCCCTATTGGCCCTAGACCGGGAGGAGCAGGTAGATTACCCCGCCATGAAGGTGGCGCTCATCAGAAAGTTTGGGTTGACCCCAGAGAAATACCGGCAGAGGTTTAGGGGCAGCCACAAACTGAGCTCACAGAATTGGGTTGACTTCCTGGATTATGCCAAGAAAGCCCTAGATGGGTGGGTCCAAGGTAGTGAGGTGGAAGACTATCGAGGGTTGTGTGACCTAAAACTCAAGGAACATCTACTCGAGAAATGTCTCCCCGAGCTGAGGCAACACCTGGTAGACAGCAAACTTACTTGCCCCCGTAAGCTTGCTGAGGAGGCGGACATTTGGACAAGTACCCGAGTGTCCACCAGGGGGACGGGAGGAGATTCTCAGAAGTCCGGACAGGGCGCTCCCCAGAAGAAAGAGGGGGGAGATAATAAGAAAAAGGAGTTCTCCAAAGGCCCCTAAGATAACTTTAAGGGGAAAAGTTCCTTCTCCAACTTTAAGGCTAACCCGCAGAAGCACCCTAATCCTGGCCAGAGTCAGCAGCCAAGGGTTGTCCATTGCTTTGAGTGCGGTGGTGTTGGACATTATAAGGGAGACGTGCAATGCCCAAAGAGACCACCCCCTCCCACTGGAGGAAAGGCCCCGGGAGTTGCTAGTGTAGTGCTCGGGGAGGAGATGCCCTTAGTTAAGGGGAGGGAGTGGGCGGGAGTCACCTTAGTGTCCCTGGGTGATCGGGAGATGGTTCCAAAGATCCAGGTGCCCTCAAATACTACCAAGCATGGTCAGTGGGTCACCATCAATGGCCATAGAGGGGAAGCTCTGAGAGATACAGGAGCCAGTATGACTATGGTAAGGAGTCATCTGGTGTCCTCAGAGCAGGTAATTCCAGGCGTACTTCATCCAGCCGCGATGGCTGACGGCAGAATGGGCCACTATCCTGTGGCCGAGGTTCCCTTTGAGTTGGGAGGGGTTGCAGGTCCACTTCGAGTTGCCGTAAGCCCCGCCGTGCCAGTTGAATGTCTGCTGGGCAATGATATGGAGCACAATGCTTGGAAGGAGGTGGAATACCGGACTCATTCTGAGATGCTGGGTACACCTGATTGGGCCTGTGTGAGTACCAGGTCTGCGGCTGCTCGGGAGGAGAAGTCCCATGGGTTGGAGCCTGGAACAATGGCCCGCCCAGCTGCTGATGAGGGAGCATCTCGAGGACAGGAGGAGCCTTCCTCGATGTCCGTGCCCCGTGAGACGGATAGGCCACCTGTGGAGGTGGACCCGGAGTCCGCGGAGGAGGACATGGTTCTGATGGAGGACCTACCTATCCCCGCTGAGTGGCGAGTGGAGGGAGGACCGTCCAGGGAGGAACTAAGCAAGGGACAGAGGGAATGTCCCACCCTCGAGGGTCTAAGGCAACAGGCTGAAGCCCAGGGAGCAGGTAACGAGTCTGGGAACTATTGTGTTTACTGGGAGGAAGGTCTCCTCTACAGTGAACCCAGGGCGCCAGTGCACGGACTGTCACGGGCCCTGGTAGTCCCACAGTGTTACCGAGCCTTCCTATTAGAGTTGGCTCATGAGATTCCCTTGGCAGGACACTTGGGTCAGGACAAGACCTTTGCCCGGCTTGTCCCCCACTTTTATTGGCCTCGAATGAGGGTGGTGTCCGACACATACTGTCGGTCGTGCGTGTCATGCCAAGCCAGTAGGAAAACAGGGATGAAGCTGAAGGCTCCCCTGGAACCACTTCCCGTCGTTGGCACCCCCTTTGAAAGGGTGGGCATCGACATTGCTGGGCCCCTAGATCCACCGACATCATCCGGTCACAGGTTTATCCTGGTACTGGTGGATCACGCCACAAGGTATCCAGAGGCAGTTCCTCTGAGAACCATTACTGCACCGGTAGTGGTGAAAGCCCTGATGGGGATCTTTACCCGAGTGGGATTCCCCAAAGAAGTTGTGTCTGACAGGGGGACCAACTTCATGTCAGCGTATATGCGGGCAATGTGGAAGGAGTGTGGAGTGACCTACCGGTTCACCACTCCTTATCACCCACAGGCCAATGGCCTCGTGGAGAGGTTCAACCAAACCTTAAAGGGTATGATCAGAAGTCTACCCGAAAGCCTGCGGAGGAAATGGGACGTTCTCCTACCCTGTTTGCTCTTTTCCTACAGGGAAGTGCCACAGAAGGGAGTGGGCTTCAGCCCCTTCGAGCTTTTGTACGGGCACCCTGTACGTGGACCTCTAAGCCTGGTGAGGGACTCCTGGGAAAAGTCTCCCCGGAAAGTTCCCCAGGATGTGGTGAGCTACATGCTGGCCTTCTGGAGCCAAATGGCTAAGTTGTGGAAGCAAGCTTCTGACAACTTGGAAGCCAGTCAAGCAGTCATGAAAGCGTGGTATGACCACAATGCTCACCCAGTGGAGTTGGAGCCTGGACAGAAGGTGTGGGTGATGGAGCCGGGGGAGCTGAGTGCTCTCCAGGACCGTTGGACAGGCCCCTATGAGGTATTGGAGAAGATGGGCAAGTCTACCTATCTGGTGGACGTAAGGACCCCTCGGCATCCGCATCGGGTGTTACATGCCAATCGCCTCAAGCCCCACTATGAGAGGCCCAAAGTCATGCTGATGATGGTGACTGACGGATCGGAGGAAGAGGACACTGAGCCTCTCCCCGACCTCTTTGCGTCTCAAGAAAAAGATGGGTCAGTGGAGGGAGTAAAACTCTCACCATCCCTGACTCCTGAGCAGCAGGGGGAATGTCGCAAGGTCCTGGGGACATTCGCTCCGCTGTGCTCCCTTGTCCCGGTTAAGACCCATCTGTGTACCCCCGACGTGGACACAGGAGACAGCCCACCTGTGAAGTCAAAGTCTTATCGGCTGTCTGACAAGGTGAAGGCCAGTATCCGAAGCGAGGTAGCTAAGATGCTGGAGCTAGGAGTCATTGAACCTTCAAGCAGCCCTTGGTCCAGCCCGGTGGTTTTGGTACCCAAAGCTGCCCCACCTGGCACCACACCAGAATTACGATTCTGTGTGGATTACCGAGGACTCAATTCAGTAACGAAAACCGATGCTCATCCGATCCCTCGGGCGGATGAATTGATTGACCGGTTGGGAGCTGCCCAAATATCTCAGTACCATTGACCTGACTGCAGGGTACTGGCAGATTCCCATGACTGATGGAGCCAAGGAAAGGTCAGCCTTCTCCACACCTGATGGACACTTCCAGTTCTACGTTATGCCTTTCGGGCTCAAGAACGCTCCTGCCACTTTCCAGCGGCTGGTGAACACGATCCTCACCGGGATGGAGTCATTCTCTGCCGCTTACTTGGATGACATAGCTGTCTTCAGTAGCAGTTGGGAGGATCACTTGCAGCACTTGCAAGCCGTTCTCCAGGCCCTGGAACGGGCTGGCTTGACGATCAAGGCCAGCAAATGTCAGATTGGACAGGGGTCGGTAGTGTACTTAGGTCACTTGGTGGGCCGGGGAACGGTGCAGCCCCTTCAGGCGAAGATTGAGGCAATCGTGGCCTGGAAACCCCCCAAGACCCAGACTGAGGTCCGAGCCTTCCTGGGCCTCACAGGTTACTACAGACGGTTCGTGAAGGAGTATGGCACTATCGTGGCACCCCTTACAGAACTCACGGCCAAAAAGCAACCCAGGAGAGTCATCTGGACGGAGGCTTGCCAGCGAGCCTTCGACACTCGGAAACAAGCATTGTGTAAAGCTCCAGTCCTGAAGGCTCCAGATTTTTCGAAAGAGTTCATTGTCCAGACAGATGCATCCGATATTGGCATTGGGGCGGTGCTATCGCAACTCAATGAAGAGGGTCTGGATCAACCCGTGGTCTTTCTGTCATGGAGACTGCTTCCCCGGGAACAGAGGTGGAGTACCATTGAGCGGGAAGCCTTTGCGGTGGTCTGGGCACTGAAGAAGTTGCGACCATACCTGTTTGGTTCGCACTTCCTTGTTCAGACGGACCACCGACCCCTTCGCTGGCTCATGCAGATGAAGGGGGAAAACCCCAAACTGTTGAGGTGGTCTATCTCCCTACAGGGAATGGACTTTCGGGTGGAACATCGGCCCGGAGTTGACCACGCCAATGCAGACGGTCTCTCCAGGTATTTCCGCCTTAGTGTTGAGAACTCCCAAGGGGTTGGGTAGCTCTCCTCACTTTCAGCTGGGGGGGACGCGTGTTGGACCCGTCTGCTTCTGAGAGTCCCCTCACCACTATAATTTCTTTTGTTCCCCTGTACCTCCCAAAATTTGTCGCTTTTCATTTGTCTACCAGGACCTTTTTGTGTGTTGTTTCATGGGGCTAGGTGTTCCTTGACACCCAGTTGCTCACAAGGTTTCTGGCACCTATGTACAAGGCGCCTGGAGAAACCTGTGGCCATTAAAACTGAGCTTGGCAACCTGTGTGTGTTTAACCTTAAAATGGTGGACACATATTTTCCTCATGAGAGTGACTCCCATTGGAGCCTCCTTGAACCCTGACCTTCTGAGGTTTTGGCGCCCTTTGTGGTTGGCGCGCTTTCCTGACAGGAATTCTTAAGATTTCTTCAGGTACACAAAATGGCCGCTCCAGAGCCCCAGTACGGTGGCTGTGAGTGACCATAAGACACCTCAGAATGTGTCAACCCATTGACACAGCCAGGGAAGGTTCTAGAACCTTCTGGCTGGTGCCAGTACTTCAGGGCTCTGGCTATATAAAGCCCAGACCCTGGCGGCCATTTTATTGAAGAGAGAGGGGAGTTGATTAGACTACTACACCTAGATGCTGATAGCTGCTGAAGAGGTGTGACCCCTATTCCTGACTTGACACCAGAGAAGACACCTGCCCTGCTTACCCTTGAGGTGGCTGAGAGAACAGGCAGTAGTGTGGCAAGGGTTAATATTGTGGATACTGACTGGCGTTCCAGTCAGGCGTAATTTTGAACCCTTGCGCCTACAGCATCCTGTGCCCCCTTCACGTGTAGCGCCAAGCGCGGGGGACTCGGACGTCTCCGAGCCCCACCGGCGTTGCGCGCTTCCTGGTTGGTGCCCAAAGTGAGAAGGTGAGGTGGTGCGCCGGGGCGGGGAGAGGCCGGCCTTTACTGGGCGGGATCTGCGTCCCTGCCCTTTCCGAGACCCGGGAAACTGTTGCCGTGGGCGGGACCAGCCCCCGTGTGAGGAAGTTGGAGGGAGGTCCCGGAAGCCCGTGAATTCCCTGATGCTGGCATAGGAGAATACTGTGCCCGACTGAATCGCTAATCGATCCAGCCGTTGTGAGGAAATCTGATTCCCCTGTTGGTGCGCCGTGGTAAAGTGGAACTGTGCCCGACATTGAGTTAAGTGAGCGCTGAAGGCAAGAACCCCTGTGTACGGCCGTTCGTCCGTCCAGCGACGTCGAACTGAGCCGCCTAGGAGCCCGCAGTAGCACTGCAGGCTCGAGTCAACCCCTACCGGCAGCGGACATCCTTCCCCGGTGGCCGCGTAGGGCCGAATGAAGGACTTACTGGGTTTCCTTGTTTTTCCAGTCATACGCGCATAGTTCCCGAGTGAACTAAAAGGAGACCCCGCTCACCGTGTGACCGCAGGCAGTCCTCAGAACTCCACAAGTACTGTAAACAACCATTTACTAAAAGTGTGTTACTTACCAGAGTCAACTGCATGACTTTCTCTAATTGGTGCCAGCGTTATTAAAATGGAAATGTGGCTTTGAAGCCTAAATGAACTAGAAAGTAATGCGCTATGTACAAGTGGTATTTAATTCATGTAATGGTGACAGTTGAGCCTGCTATTTAATCTATTTATTGAACAGAGCTAATCTAAATATTTATGCAATACCAGTATTCCTGAATTCCTATGTATTGTATTTATTCCCTGTATTCATTCTTAACCTGAATCCCAGAGTTTTGTGAAAAGTGAAATGTAACTGTGCTTTCCAATTTATCCCTATTCACAAGCAGAGAACTTTTACATAAATGAATCGTATTTTTCTACAGCAGTGGTGTGGTGTCCTTCTTTTTAGTGTGACTGTGCAGGGGGTTATTATTGGGTCAGAGCCGGCTTAGCACTACAGCCTTCACTGCCTTGACACTTGAGCCAAGCTACCCCCCTTTGTGCTGGGCTTGCCCATCGCAGGTCCAACAACAGGTAAACATTAAAAACATCAAATTAGACACGTACGTTTTTTCTAATCCTAAAACCCACACTCAGGAAACTTGCAATGTTAAAATAGATTGAAGGACTTGTCAGCATTTGTAAGTAAACCAACACTGGTCTAACTTCCACAGGTATATGGTCCTTGAGCAAGAGCATTCTGTAGTGATGCCAAAGAGCTCAATGTTGGTCACGCAAAAAAATAAAATGCAAAGTGTCCTGTAAGGAAAAGTGATCAAACAAACAAGGACCTCCCTCTTCCACATTGTGCCTACCTTGTGGTACTGCTAAAGACCAGTGTAAAAGGTTTAATCTGAATCTGGTTAACAAAAATCGATGTTGAGGATAAGATACTATGGTTAAATATGGCTCCACCGAGGGGCACGTTTTTAACATAATCTAAGATTGTATAGTAGATTAATATGTTCCTGCGCCTCCCTATCTAGGCTCATAATACGAAAGAAGTGCTCCCTCGCCCAACTCAGATCCTACTTCATGATATCATGCGGGTTCTCAAATAAATCAGTACATCCCGATTTAGGTGAGATATCCTTGACGTATTTATTCCATGGGATATGTAACACCCGATCTAGTATCAAACAGTCCTCCATATTCACTTGATTACGGGCATGTGCTGGATTATTCCATACCCTAATCCATCTGAGTAATGGGGTGAGTGCTAACTGGTCACTTATGTACCTCAGGCCCAGCTCTTTATGCACTATAAATGCAGGCACTGCCTGTGGAATGGCGAGCAACTTTCTCAAAAACATATGTTTAACTACCTGAAGGCCCCAAGTATCCAAATAACCCCAGATGTCGCTGCCATAGCTGACGATCGGTGTTCATTTGGCCTGTTATACTTTAGTAAGGGCCTGCACCGGTTTGACCCCCAGCCTTTTAGCAAATTCTAACAGTTATATGCAGGCCTGCCTGGTTTCAACAAGAGTGTCACCAACGCATCTTTCATAGGTGTGGGAAGGCTCCCTGTCTCCATGGTGGCTTTGTATAGTACTACGAGTTTTGTGGCCAATTCCTCCTTATATTTGTCATAGACTTCTACGGGAATCCATCGGATCCTGGCGTCTTTCCCTTCGCTAAATCTTTTACAACTGCCATAATTTCCTGTGAAGTGATTTCTTTGCCCAGTCCTTCAGCTTCTTCATGTGTAAGGGGGTGAACTGGTAAAGGGGTTAGGTAGACCCTAAACAACGTCACTGTTATGTGTTATGTGGAACTCTTGTATAGCTTCGTATAGTAGCGGAGAAAGTGTTGGTTATTCTCTTCCTGTCATTACAGACTGGCTGCCTCATCCAATTAAATTTCCACTATCACTGAGCCCCTCTTTGATGGGCTAGCCAGCCATGCCAGCAGGGAATCGCTGCGGTCAAGCTCCGCATGGGCCTCTGCATATGGTTTCTATATTTGAAATACCTGAGTCGCTCCACTTGACTCGCCACCTGCTCCTTACACTCCAGTAGTCTTGGTTGTAGATCTAATCGCCCAGGTCTGCATCTCTCCATCTCCCTCAGTTATAGTTCAGCTGACTGTACTTCTTGCAGTAATATGCCTCTAATACCCAATGACTTGGCTCTACATTTTCCCCTGATTCCTAGTTTAAAAGCATCCCACTCCACTTGGTGGGGGGAGGCTGTGCTGCTATTTTCTGCAAAATATTACCTAATATTGTCACTGATGATTTCTTGGTAATTAGGATCTTCTAGCGAATCAGGTTTTAGTCTCCATGTGGGAATGTGTGGTTTTGATACCTCCCATTTCAGGTGAAGTAGTACTGGGTTGAGGTCTGACGTGGTGCGGGTTGGATATTCCACTTCATGGGCTAGTGCATAGACATCTGGGGTTCATAAGAATTAATCTAGACATATGTGCAGTTCCTGCAGCCTCAAACAAAATGAGTAGTCTCTTTTTTGCGGATTTATCTGCCGCCAAGTATCTCTCAGTCCCCATCTAGTCTGCCAATCTCTGAAGACCCGAGATGTACGAGTTACGGGTGCATCTCTCAGAACGGTATGCAATTGATCTAAGTGGGGGTCTGCCACACAATTGAAATCCCCTCCCATTGAATGAAGGAAAAAAGGGGCTAATGATCCCGAAATATCTGCCAAGAATGCCGTTGGTCGACATTCAGGGCATATATATATATTTATGATCACAATGTCTCGACCCTCTAAGCGGCATGTCACTTCTACATTCCTCCCCTCCGGGTCTATTAAATGTTCTGTGTGTTGGAAGGGCACTCCTGCACAAACCCAATCCAGTGTGCCATGAGCACAGGCTGAAAAAGTGGTCAAATAAGCTTGACCGCTCCATCGTCTCTGTATAGCTGCCCCTTTTTGAGCTGTTAAGTGTTTAAGAGCGCACTACGAATTTCTCTCTGGTTTAAGTAGGAAAATACTTTATACCGTTTTTTCATTGTGTGCATGCCCCTAATGTTCCAGGAGAGGAATTTATACATCATGGGGGCAGCCGCTGCTCCATGTTGCAAACACTCAAGTGCCCCTCATCTCGGAATGCACAGTCACCTCCCTCCAGTGACCTAAAAAAACAAAACCTTGCAATAGGATTCCAATGGACACAACTAATTGTCTTATATGCAACCAGCATAATACATTTATCCCAACTCCCTTGCCCCCGGACGAGTGTGTAACGATCGCCCATCCACACTTGCATATTGTTCACAACCATTCGCAGGAGTACCCATGCATAACTCAGTCTAAGGGTGTAAGGCTGCTCCAGGTCCCATAATCGAGTTCACAAATCCAATCATCTGTGTAGGAAATATGCTCCCCTACTCAGGGGAGAACCGTCAGTCACTTAATTCTCTCTCTCTACATTGCAACATCCTGCAACTCTCCGACCTCAGCCTTCAGTTACCATCCGCCAATCGACTCATATTTTTTCATGAGATGTCCCTGGAGCTACTTTGGGCAGATTAGCAATGTAATCTGCTGACGCCATGAACCCATGGTCAGAGTCTGAGCCTCTGTATCTTTCTCCACTGGCAGAGTCCTGGCCTTATGGCACTCAGGGAGGCCACCACCTCTATCACTTTTCACCACTCCTGTTGAACTTCTTCCGGTGTGGGGACCACTGTGTTTCCGTGCCTGGGCCAGTGTCTCCAACTAGACCTGAGAGAACGTTCACTGCATGATAGTTGGCTGGAGCCAGGTTTCGGGTGCGGATCCAACCAATTCCACACTTCCTGCGGGTTCTGGAAAAACTGTGTGCCCTCCTCTGTTGCATTTTGGCTGGGAAAAGCATTGCATAGGTTATACCCTGCTGTCTGAGTTTTTTCTTTGCTACGAAGAAGGAAGATCTTTGCCTTTGCACTTTCCTCAAGAAGTCTGAAGGATCCTCGCCGTACTTTTCTCCATAGTAAGGTCTCCTTTGCACCTGGCCTATTTCAAATATATTCTCTGTCTTTGTAATATAACAAAGGTGCTACCATAGGTCATGGTGGGGCCCCTGGGAATTGAGGTCTCGCTGGCACTCTGTGTGCCCTCTCCATGGCCGAGAATGGGGAGATGCCCTCTTCTGCTACTTCCTCCAGCGTTCTAAGTAGTCCATCATGCTGGTCCCTTCAGTTTTCTCTGGCAAGCCTATTACACAGATATTATTCAAACGCAATAGATTTTCAGCATCTTCTGCCCATAGTTCCAATGTTCGGACATTAGCCTAAGTCGCTCAGTCGAAGTTGTCAACACTGGCAGCAAGTCTGCTATGTCTCTCTGCTGTGGTGACCCGCTCAGCCAAGAAGTGATGGTCATCCCGCAGTATTCTCAGGTACGTCACCAGAGCGTCTATTTTGGTTTCAAGTGCCTCACAAGGGCTGTTATGGCTTGCATGATGTCTTGTATGATGGGGCCCTCAGGGGGTCCCGATCTCCTGGTTCTGTCGCCTTCCTCAGGCCTATTATTTTTGATGACATCCATTGGTATATTGTCTGTCTCCTTGTCTCTTTTCCTGGAAGTTTTCCCCATCTCAGGTGGGGGGGCAGGCGGTGCTTATTGACTGGTAGTCTGTAACATAATGGCATTTGCCAGGTCCCACTGCAATAACCAGGAAAGCTGTGTGGTCGTTAGTACCCATCATTCGTTAAACTGCCAGGCTTGAATGTGTATCAGGTTGGTGGGTAACAGAGATATCCTGGCCTCTCAGGGGGTGCGGTTGGCTCCTCTGGAGCTTCACAACCATTATGACCTACTCAAGGAATGTTCCATTCACACAGGTCTCAAAACTCAGGTATGCACCTGGGGAGTTCTGCTGTTCAGTCTCTTGCCCCTTGTATGTGTTGCAGCTTTAGGTGGTCTCCCCCTTAGATGTGCCCAGGGTGTACAGACTCTGAATTGACAGTTCCTGTTCTCTGTCCAGAGCCTACCGCCAATTGCGGACAGTTCTTCAGTTCCAGCAGTCAACATTTCTGGGAAGAATAAGGGAGGAGAGAAGGATGCACCAATGCCCTCTCGTGGGGGCTTTCTCACTAGCTTGGTCTGATGTGGCGTAGAGGCTTATTCAGCAGCACCATCAACCGGTCTGGCCTCTGTTTTGAAGCGTCCAGTATTCGGAAATGGGGATTTTGATACATATGCCCCCTGGGCTCCACAAAAGCTTCTGAGGAGCCTGGTGACTGGAACAGCAGTTTCGAAGTGTTGATGACGCCAATACTAAACACCTTGGGGCCCATTAGGATAGCGGGCGGAAAACCACCCCGACCGCCATGGAGGCGGAAAACAACCGCCCGCCATGACCGTGGAAAAACCGGCGGTCGAATTAGGATCAACCGCCACAAAAAACCGACCGCGGCGGTAGCGGGCGAAACAAAACCACCCGACGCGTGCGGTGATGCCAAAACTCCGATCACGGCGGCCGGAGAAGCAGCGGAAAAGACATAACCGTCCACAGGTACAGCGGAGACACCGCACAGGAAATTACGATATCACCGAGGGTGTCGCGGCCGGAACCGCCGACACCGACCGCCGCGGTCGCACCCAGGAGTGAATGGGAGAAATGGAGGTCAAGCAGCAGCAAAGCCACCGCTGCGGACGAACATGATAAACATGGCGGTCGATGTGAAAACACCGCAGTGATGCCTAACACTGCATAAACAAAGTAGCCCTGCACCCAAAATATACAACACACATACACAGAAACATAAATACCGATAATAAATATACAGAACCACAGAACCACTCCCACAACACACCAGACAACCTAAATCCTATTGGACACACCCACACAGCTGAGTACAAAGCCACCCCCTGCACTGACCACAATCCTTTGCATCACTCCAGAAGAGTAGGCCATACAACACATCTGACAGGAGAGGAAAAAAAGAGCACAGCATACCCACCCACCCACCACCACCATCAACACCACCATCACACCATCACAAACAAACCCCCACCACACAACACACCTCACACATCATCACCACACCCCTGCACCCACACACCCCTGCACCCACAAACACCTCAACCCCCACACACCATGACATCACAAAAAATGCCCAAATTCACCGAGAGTGAGTTGACAGTCATGGTCAACGAGATTGTAAGAGTAGAGCCACAAATATTTGGTAGCCTGGTCCAACAGACACCATTAGCCACCAGGAAAGGATAATCCAAAGGGTGAATGCAGTTGGGGCCACCCCAAGATCCAAGAAGGAGATCATGAAGCGGTGGCATGATCTCAAGAGGGTTGTCAAGGAGAGGAGGAGCAAGAACTGGACGCTGGCAAACGTGACTGGCAGTGGCCCTCCCATCCCACAGAAGACATTCACACCATGGGAGGAGAAGGTGCTTGCCATCCTGCTTCCTGAGAGTCTCACAGGAGTAGCCGGGGGAGCGGAGGCTGGTAAGTACAGACAAATGTTTAACACCACAATGAGAATTACCTCCTTGCAATACCCAAACACCATTACACTGTCCATCCCCACCCAACATGTAGCCAGCCACCCTGCTTAGGAGGCCTGTATGGGGGAGGGAGGTCTGTACAACAACTCACACCATAGCCCCTGTACCATAGCTGAGCAGCATGGAGGCCTCCCCCACCCAGGAGCATGTGTCAGCCATTGCACTGTTTAACAAACAGACTTACAGGTTGGTAGCCATCTTGCATTGGAGCACTGTTTGGGGGTGGGAGGGTTGTATTACAACTCCCAGCATACCCCCTGGCCCACACCCCAGCAGCATGGTGGCCTCCCCCACGGAAGAGCATGTGCCAGCCATTGCACTGTTTAACAAACAGACTTACAGGTTGGTAGCCATGTTGCATTGGAGCACTGTTTGGGGGTGGGAGGGTTGTATCACAACTCCCAGCATACCCCCTGGCCCACACCCCAGCAGCATGGAGGCCTTCCCCACCCAGGAGCATGTGTCAGCCATTGCACTGTTTAACAAACAGACTTACAGGTCAGTAGCCATCTTGCATTGGAGCACTGTTTGGGGGTGGGAGGGTTGTATCACAACTCCCAGCATACCCCCTGGCCCACACCCCAGCAGCATGGAGGCCTCCCCCACCCAGAAGCATGTGTCAGCCATTGCACTGTTTAACAAACAGACTTACAGGTTGGTAGCCATATTCACAGGGAGGGAGGCCTGCACTACTACTACCACCATACCCCCTG
This sequence comes from Lissotriton helveticus, assembly GCF_964261635.1. Lineage (NCBI taxonomy): Eukaryota > Metazoa > Chordata > Amphibia > Caudata > Salamandridae > Lissotriton > Lissotriton helveticus. The sequence continues at coordinate 1,071,946,575 of NC_136072.1, read as the reverse complement.
GCCCACACCCCAGCAGCATGGAGGCCTCCCCCACCCAGGAGCATGTGTCAGCCATTGCACTGTTTAACAAACAGACTTACAGGTTGGTAGCCATCTTCACAGGGAGGGTGTGTGGGGGAGGGAGGCCTGCACTACTACTACCACCATACCCCCTGGCCCACACCCCAGCAGCATGGAGGCCTCCCCCACCCAGGAGCATGTGTCAGCCATTGCACTGTGCACACTCACCTAACAGGTACGTACCTACCGTAAATCTTCATGAAGTGTGTGTGGGGGACGTGCATCTAGAAAACCAACAACAACTGCACGCAATGCATCGACATTCAACATGTATGACTTCATGTGGTCCCTCAGCACTATGAAACGTTACACGATGTTGCCATAAATTGTACTACTGATGACTGCATATATAACTAGTGTACAGACAGATGATGACATTCAGATGACACAAACACTGACCACTCCCCATCTACTCCACAGGTGATGAAGAACTCACTGCTGAGGACCACACCAACAACCAGCAGAGCCAGTCTCCACCCCCGGCACATGGACTCTCAGATGTGGACTCCCAGGACAGTTTGGATGATGAGCTCCAGCCCGGCCCATCTGGTGTGCCACAGACCCAGAGGTCCCAGGCCCCCATTCTCCCCACCACCACCTCTGCTGCAACAACAACGCAGCAGACCCCTGCTGTCACGGCCTCTGCCTCCACCACAACAACCACCGCCACCACTGCCACTGCCACCAACACCACCAGTACCACCAGTACCACCTGCAGCACCCTCCCTGTCCCTAGGGATGACCATCCCACAGCAACACCTGTGGAGGCCAGGGAGAGAGTGCGTGGCCCCCTAGTGGTGAGGGAAGATGTCCGTGGCAGCAGAGCAGGTGGGAGGGCCAGGGACAACACCAGACCTCGGGAGGAGTGGACACCATCCCTGGACCACTTCACCAGAGTTGTGCAGGCCTATCAAGAGGTCCAGGGACAAAGTGGCCGGTCTGATGAACTATTAAGGGAGCTCATCCTGCTGATGAGGTCCATCGATAACCGCCTGGGACAGATGGTGGACCTCATGGGCCAGCAAGTGGCGTTGCAGAGAGACAGGCCTGTGTCCCAACCACCACCTCCGTCCCCTCCTGTTGTGCCGCAGGATGACAGTCCACCATCCTCCCCTGCGCCAACAGAGAGGGGTGAGTCCTCTGACGCCCCTGGCCATTCAGCAGGCCCCCCACTGCCAAAAAGATCTAGGGGGCGTCCAAAGAAGAGCCTGGGAGTCTCTGGAGGCAAAGCACCTGCCACACGCCAGTCACGGAGCCAGCCGTGAAGACAACCCTCTCCCCAACTGCATTCACTGTTTGGACTGTCTTTCCCCACATTGCCTTGGCAATGGCACCTCTCTCTGTTGGACTGGGTCACCACATCCATGTGGTGTCTACTCTTGCATCTCTGCGGCCATGACTGTCAACTCACTGCTCATTCCCCACCTTCCTGTAAATATTCCCGCACAATTCACATGTCCACTCGAAAAATAAAATACCTGACACTCCAGATTTTGTGTAGTGAATTCTTTAGTGCAGTATTTACATTGTTGATAATGTCCATGATGTGTAAAAATGATGTACAGTATGCAGGGCAGGAACACTCTGTAGCACCTAGGGAGACACAACAGGACAACAGTCACTGGTGTCATTGTGGCAACACACACAGATCACTGCACAAAAAATATCCAAGACATCACAGGCATACTACACAATGTCTAGCAGATGTGCACAAATACGGTCCAGCATACATCTCCGTACGGAACATCAATTTCACCAATACCACACATAGGTGACAGAACATGTGCCTATCGGTTACATCCGCGCATAGCCATACACAACAAAAGCAACCACACCAGACAATGTACACGTTGTACCTCGTCACCCACCTTCAAGTGAAGTAGCGTTCGATGAGCTGCTGGCGCAGGTCAACTCCTTCCTCCTCTCCACTGTCCTCATCACTGGATTCAGGTCCCTGAGCAGGTTGTGGCCTTGGTTCCTCACCATCGACCAGGAGCAGGGGGATCCCCTTGTGGATGGCCAGGTTGTGCAGCATACAGCATGCCATAACGATCTTGCACACCTTCCCAGGCGAGTATGCCAGTGCGCCTACGGTCCTGTCAAGGCACCGGAACCTTGACATCAGCAGGCCGAAAGTCCGCTCGATTACCCATCGGGTCCTGCCATGGGCCTCTTTGCAGCGGATGTCTGCTAGTCTGCTGGTGTCCGGGGATTCCGGAGTGGGCTCAACAGCCATGGCCGACTGGGATATGCTGAGTCACCTGTGAATGACAAACACACATTGCAATGTTGTACAGCCAGAGTGCAGCAAGTGACACACAGCACGCCATAGCAGTAGTGAAACTCACCCACAATCCAGGCACGTTCTGGATGCAGATTCTCCATCATCCGTGGCACAATGCGGTTCCTCATGATGTACGAATCATGGGCCGAACCGGGATACTTTGCACACACATGTGATATGGTCATGTCCGCAAGGCACACCACCTGCACATTCATGGAGTGGTAGTGTTTGCGGTTCCGATAAATGTGCTCCGTCGCCTGCGGTGGCAACAGACCTACATGGGTGCAATCGATGGCACCGACTACATGTGGGATGCGCCCAAGGGGATAGAAGTCACCCTTCACAGCAGCCAATTCACGTCCCTTGGGGAAATGTATGTAACGATTGCGATATAACATCATGGCCGCAAGAACATCCCTCAGCACCATGGTGAACATGGGCTGCGACATCCCCCCAGCGTTAGCCACGGTCTCCTGGAAGGAACCAGTCGCACCTGTGGGTGTGAATGCCGTAGGATAGTGATGGCGAGGCTGCAGGTGGGGCTCCAATAGATCACACAGGATCTTCAGTGTTGGTCTGTCCAGCCTGAATTTCCTGATGATTGCCTCATTCTCCATGTCCCGCAGCACTGTCAGGTGACGTAGTAGATTCGGCCTCCTCCTAGTTGAGGAGTGAAATGAATATGTCAGTGACAAGCATCATGAGATGAGCATAGCACAAAGCATCAATGATGTAATGGGAAAACAACGAGTTCCAGAGAGATGCATGGCACATCAGGTTACATGGCTGGCCAATAGCTACACACAGAGGGCACGCCTCTCCAGTGACAATACACAAGTGCCACAAACACATCTGGGACAGTGAATATAATGGATGAACAATTCACATGTGCAGACAAGGTGCAGCAAGAGCCGCCAATGTATTGTGAATTACCATGTCTATCATACCCATCTGCTGTACCTGCCACACCTCAATGCATCATGCAAAGTCGGAACACATTAATCAACATAATGATCACAGTAGCAGGGACACTTCCGGTTGTGTGCATGAGCAGTTGTGAATGCACACGTCTGGTCTGATACAATGCAGTGACACCATCCAGGTCATGGTCTGCACTGACCCACAACACATTAAACGTCACAACATCATTTACACCAGCTGAAGTCTGTCAATCATCATCAGCCATCAAATTTCTTACTAAAATGGCTGAACCACAGGCCAAAGTGTCTCACACTGAACGTGCGTCCACCTGTGGATGACATGGCTGTGTGGCATCGTGTGTACAATGATGTGCCCTTCACCATGTTGCTGCAGGGTGCTGATACAGTGTCCTTGATTGACATACACAGCAATGTGTACGAACATGGCAGTACCTACCGCCGGTCCCCTGCGGTGTGACCCCAGCACCACTCCCTTCACAAGTGCGGTAGCCATTGGCATATGGACATGTGTATATGGCGGTGGGTATGCTCCCCCGCATGAGTCGCGGTAGCGCACCCCGGGCACCCGCTGTGCGTCACCGCCGTGGAACATTGCATACAGCCAATGGCAGCGATGATCGCGGTGGCATGATGCATATTTGGAAATCGCGGAAGGTGAGCTCCGCTACCGCGGAGGCGGTCATTGGGTGCTTTTGAATAAGGCAGACCCGGACAACCAATTGTAGCAGCTTTTAAGCTTCCTAACGACCCCAGGGGGCTATGAATCTGTGGGAGTGAGCCTCACATTCCCACTGCTCACAGAGCCTGTTGCCTGGGACCATCTCCTGCTGCTGCTGCTTCAAGAGCCTGCTGCCTGGGACCCTGTCATGCTGCCTGGGACCCTGTCCTGCTGCTTCAAGAGCCTGCTGCCTGGGACCCTGTCCTGCTGCTTCAAGAGCCTGCTGCCTGGGACCCTGTCCTGCTGCCTGGGACCCTGTCCTGCTGCTTCAAGAGCCTGCTGCCTGGGACCCTGTCCTGCTGCTTCAAGAGCCTGCTGCCTGGGACCCTGTCCTGCTGCTTCAAGAGCCTGCTGCCTGTGACCCTGTCCTGCTGCCTGGGACCCTGTCCTGCTGCTTCAAGAGCCTGCTGCCTGGGACCCCTCACAACTCACTTCGGCAACAGGTCTGCCATATCCACAGGGATGTCAAGAACAGATAAGATCCGTGCCAGTCCATTCACGAGTGAGGAGCTGGATGTCCTTGTGGACGAGGTGCTGGCACAGTACCCACGGCTGTTTGGTGGTCCCAATGTTGTGGTAAGTTGTGGTAAGTCACCATGAAGGGAGCTGTAGGGCAGGGTGGTGTCAGACGTGTAGTCGTGATGCTGCAGTATATGCTTGTGGATGTGGGGTGATGACATACACTGACAGACAAGCTGTATCCAGGTCGAGGGAGTGTGTGTGTTGCAATGTGACTCTTTCCTAGGCCTGTACTCATATGTGTGAGTGGGGTGTGTTACATTCCCGGGCATACAGTACCAACGGTTGTTAGCCTTTTAGATGCCAGGACAGTGAACGCTTGTGAGGACATTTCAGGGTGCCCCTCTAGTCAGAGTGAGTGTGTCCCACAGAGTAGGTTCAGTGGCTGCACAGCCAAACGTTGAACATCAGCCAACTTACATGCTACAGTTGCTTCACACTGATTAGTAGATATGCCCCATCAGTGCCCTGTACAATTTCTGAATTACACACTGCTGTCGATACATTTGTGTTGAGGCATCAGGCATATGTGTGAATATCATGGGGACTAGGAACCACAATGTGTGCATGCATTCACTAATGTTTATGCCATGCAGAGTGCCCTTGTGAGGGTACCCCCAGTTCTGGAGGGAGGGAGGTCACTGTGAGTCCTGAGTCTGTGTCTGGCTGCTGTAATGATAGATGCTGACATCTGACATTGTGTAATTGTTCATTTGCCTTTCTTTACTCTCATACCTGCAGCTCAAGGTACACCAACGTAAGGCCGTGTGGAGGGCCATAGCAGCAAAGGTGCGAGCCCTGGGGGTATCAAACAGACGACACACACACTGTCACAAGAGGTGGAACGACATCAGCCGGCTGGCTAAGCAAGTGGCAGAGATGACCTTGGGGATGGTACCACGCACAGGGCGTTTGGTACGGCGCACCATGACTCCGCTGATGGGACGCATACTGGCAGTGACCAATCCAGACCTGGATGCACGTCTGAAGGTGCATCAGCAGCAAGACAGAGATGGTGAGTATCTGGGGAGGGAGAGTTTGTCTGGGAGTGAATGCATGTGTACAGGGCCTGTGGCAGCGGTGACACATGTGATGTGCGTGTGTTTCCATGCTGTGATATGTGATGTGAGTGGCGACTGTGATGTGTGCCTGTATGAGGCATTGGGCCACCATGGCCTTACTGTTCTGCTCATGCATGCAGTTCTCAGTCCTTGACAGATTTTTTGTGTACACATGGTCACTCTTCTTTGTGATGGTGTGGGGAGTCCATATTGTGGTGAACTGCAGTATCCACTTAATGAGTGTTAGACCATGTCTGTCTACTTTGCATGCACCATGATGGTTGAGGCCCACACATCCAACGACAATGTGAACCCTGATTGGCACATGGTGATTGCTATGGCCTAGTTGGCATTGTGGCATGTGTAGTCAATACAGGTGTGTGTGGTCCCCTCTGGTTCCCTGTAGGGCTGTAAGCGGTGATGTGTGTTGTAGCTACATCATGTCCATGGGGCAGGTCAATGTGGGCTGGGGGAACACCATCCATGGGCAGGGTGTAGTGCTGTGTGGCATGGACATGCCTCACTCATGGCAGTTTGTCTACATGACAGGCACTGTTGTGGTCTATATAGGGTGTAGCTGCAGAGTGATTGCAGGGTGTGGTGGTTACCATGTAGCTCTAGGCCTCTACTGTGCTGCATTGATCTGAAATCGTGTGACCATATGATGACACTTACACAACCCTGTTTCTCTCACTAATGCAGATTCGCAAGACGCCATGGCGGTACATGATCCTGAAACAAGTGTAAATGTAAATGTATTTGAGCTTGTAAAGCGCACTGCTACCCGTCCGTAGGTTTCCTGGCGCTGTATCACTCTGGGGAACCCGTCCTGGCTTTCCCTGTGGGATGGTCCCTGCTGGGAGTCCCCAAGGTGGAGCCAGGCATCCCCGGAATTGATGGGGCCATTGTGGAGATTAGGCAAGCTAATGCCCAGAGTTGCCGAGTGGAACCCCTGATTAGAGTAAGCACTGAAGCGAGAATTATCGAGTCCGCTGACCCAAGTCCACGACCCTGCCGCGTCGGGAATTGAACCCTGGTCCCAAGCCAACTTCTGCTCCCGGGTCTGCCGCCTCTAACCAGTGAGCCACACTACTCCAGTGGTGGCGAGACCAGCACGACAGCGGCAGCGGAGGCAAGTGAGACTGAGCCAAGTGACACTGAGCACACTAGCGCTCCTGAGGGTGACAGGAGTGTGCATGAGGAATCTGTGGCTGAGACACAGAGTACCACTTCATCTGATGCCAGCCGGGATGCGTCCCTGTTGGCAGGCACAGGGGATGGGGAGTCTGCTGCAGCATCTGACACCCAGCGGCCAGTGCCCAGCCTCCCATCCACTTCCTCTGGTGCTGGCCGTATCCGTGTTACTAAAAGGGGACGTGTAACATTCACACATGGCACCGCTGCCCCTGCACCTGTCCCCCCTGCTGCCCTCAGTGCAGAGTGCGTAGAGCTCCTGCAACAACTTTGCGTGGGCCAGACTGCCCTGCTCAATGCCTTCAGTGCCCACGAGCACAAATTAGGCCAGGTTCTAGCATTCATGGAGGGCATACACTCTGACGTGGGTGGACTACACCGTACTGTCCAGTCATTGTCAGGCACAGTCACGTCAGCCCTCCAACAGGCACATGCTCCCATTGCAGCTCAGGTACCTGTGACGTGCACCCATTCAGTGGCCACATCAGATGACAGTGACCACTTGGGACCTACGTCAACTAAACGTTACAACACTAGGAGCACAGGTCAGATCCAAACCAAACAATCCCGTTCACAGACTCCATCCCCAAAGAAGAGCAGGCCCCCCCCAAAATGCTCAGACAAGGTGAAGTCACAGAAGAGAAAGGCCAGAAGATCATTGTGGCAGACATCAGGCTCACATGATGCAGCGGCATCACCAGAAATGGACTCACCTATGCCCACAGAGGATGTGTGGCATGTCATGGCTACACCTGGGGAGAGCACAGGGACACAACCACCCACCACATCAACCCCAAAACAAAGTACATCGAGGCAGGTGGAGGAGAGCCCTGTTGTGACCAGCCCAGTCATTGAGGCAGAGGGGAGCCCTGTTGTGACCAGCCCAGTCATTGAGGCAGAGAAGAGCCCTGTTGTGACCAGCCCAGTCATTGATGCAGAGGAGTCAAGTCAAGTCAAGTGAAAGATTTATATAGCGCACTACATACCCGTAGGGTCCCAAGGCGCTTGAGGAGGGTGGGGAATTACTTGTCAAATATCCAAGTTTTGAGTTGCTTTCTGAATGCTAGGTGGTTCTGAGTGAGACGAAGGTGAGTGGGGAGTGAGTTCCAGGTTTTCGCAGCGAGGTAGGAGAAGGATCTACCTCCCATGGTGGTTTTGTTGATGCGAGGTATGGTAGCAAGGGCTTGGTTGGAGGAACGAAGCTGGCGGGAGGGGGTGTAGAAGGAAAGTCGTGTGTTGAGGCATTCGGGACCAAGTTCGTAAAGTGCTTTGTGTGCGTGGGTTAGGAGGCGGAAAGTGATCCTCTTATTGACGGGAAGCCAGTGGAGGTTTTTCAGGTGACTAGAGATGTGGTCTTTACGCGGGATGTCTAGTATGAGTCTGGCTGATGCGTTCTGGATGCGTTGGAGTTTTTTCTGGAGTTTTGCGGTGATACCGGCGTAAAGGGTGTTTCCGTAGTCCAGGCGGCTTGTAACCAGTGCATGGGTGACCGTTTTTCTGGTTTCGGTGGGGATCCAGCGAAATGTTTTTTTGAGCATGCGGAGAATGTTGAAGCAAGATGATGAAACGGCGTTGACTTGTCTGTTCATAGAGAGTGAGGAGTCGAGGATGACGCCCGGGTTCCGTGCGTGGTCCGTCGGGATGGGTGCTTTTCCAAGGGCCTCTGGCCACCAAGAGTCATCCCAGGAGGAGGGGGAGGTACCTAGGATAAGGACTTCTGTTTTGTCTGAGTTTAGTTTCAGACGGCTGTGCTTCATCCACTCGGCCACTTCTTTCATTCCTTCATGTAGGTTGGTTTTGGCAGTGTTAGGGTCTTTGGTGAGTGAGAGGATCAGTTGAGTGTCGTCAGCGTAGGAGATGATGTTGAGGTTGTGTTGGCGTGCGATGGCCGCGAGGGGGCTCATGTATACGTTGAAGAGGGTGGAGCTGAGTGAAGATCCTTGTGGCACGCCGCAGATGACTTCAGTGGCCTCTGACTTGAATGGTGGGAGGCGGACTCTCTGGGTTCTTCCGGTGAGGAACGAGGTGATCCATTCTAGTGCTTTTCCTTGGATTCCGATGTTTCTGAGGCGCTGTAGAAGGGTGCTATGGCAGACTGTGTCGAAGGCTGCGGAGAGGTCGAGGAGGATGAGGGCGACTGTGTCTCCATTGTCCAGTAGAGTTCGAATGTCGTCTGTTGCTGCGATGAGGGCGGTCTCCGTGCTGTGTTTTGCTCGGAAGCCGGACTGTGAGGAGTCGAGGGATTTGTTGGCTTCGAGGAAGGCGGCGAGCTGGTTGTTGACAGCTTTCTCGATGACTTTGGCCGGGAATGGAAGGAGCGAGATGGGACGGTAGTTTTTGAGTTCGTTGGGGTCCGCTGTGGGTTTTTTCAGAAGGGCGCTGAGTTCAGCGTGTTTCCAGCTTTCCGGGAAGGTGGCAGAGTTGAGGGAGCAGTTGATGACGTCTCGGAGGTGCGGTGCTATGATGGAGTCTGCTTTGTTGAAGATGTGGTGAGGGCAGGGGTCTGTGGGGCATCCTGAGTGGATGGAGTTCATCAGGCGGATGGTGTCCTCAGTGGAGATTGGGTTCCAGTCATTAAGGATGTTCAAGGGGGGTGAAGGACCAGCAGATGGTTGGGTGGGTTGGTCTCCGGGTCGGTTGTCGAAGCTGTTGTGGATGTCTGCGATTTTGTTGTGGAAGAACGAAGCTAGGGAGTCGCAGAGGGCTTGAGAGGGGGTGATGTCGTTGGAGTTGGCTGAGGGGTTGGTAAACTCTTTGACGATGTTGAATAATTCCTTGCTGTTGTGGGCGTTGTTGTCAAGTCGGTCTTTGAATGCGGCTTTCTTGGCAGACCGGATTAGTTGATGGTGTATGCGGGTGGCGTTTTTGAAGGCGTCTCTGGTGCTGGTGTTAGGGTCTTTTTTCCAGGCCTTCTCGAGGGTGCGACAGAGTTTTTTCGATTTCTTAAGATCATCGTTGAACCAGGAGGCGTATTTGCTGCCTAGTTTGATTTGACGTTTTTTCAACGGTGCTAGGATGTCGGCGCTGTTGGATAGCCATTGGGTGAGGTTAATGGCTGCTTGGTCGGGGTTAGAGGAGTGGGCAGGGGGGTTTTGAAGAAGCGATGAGGAGATCTGGTCGATGGTGATTCTGTTCCAGTTTCTTCGCAAAGTCGGTTGAGGATGGTTGTGAGTTGTGGTCTTATTGTAGATAAAGTGTACGCAGCTGTGGTCCGTCCAATGGAGAGCTGTGGTGTGACTGAAGGAGACATGTTTGCTGGAGGTGAAGATAGGGTCGAGCGTGTGACCTGCGATGTGGGTGGACGTAGTGACAAGTTGTTTGAGTCCGAGGTTGGTGAGATTGTTCAGAAGGGAGGTGGCGTTGCTGTCATTGCTCTTTTCCAGGTGAAAGTTGAGGTCTCCCAGAAGAATGTAATCCTCGGAGGGGAGGGCATGTGGAGTGATAAAGTCAGTGATATCGTCGCTGAATTGTGCACGGGGTCCAGGTGGCCTGTAGAGGAGGGTGCCTCTGAGTGTGGTCTTGGGGTCGGTGTGGATCTGGAAGTGAAGGTGTTCGGCGTTGGCAAGGTTGACGTCCGAGCTGGTTGAGATGCGGATGGAGTTCTTATGGACAATAGCGATGCCTCCTCCTGTTTGGCCGGCGCGGTCCTTACGAATGATCTTGTATCCTTCCGGGATGGCAATGGTGATGTCTGGGGCTGAGGAGGCGTTCATCCATGTTTCTGTTAGGAAGGCGACGTCGGGGGAAATGGTGTCTAGTAAGTTCCAGAGGTCGATGGCGTGTCTGTGGACTGAGCGGGTGTTGAGCAGGATGCATTTTAGGTGGTTGGTGTCAGGTCTCTGTTTGGTGTTCGTGGATGAGGAGTTTTTCTTGGTGCCGTCGAACTTGCAGGAGTAGCATGTGAAGGGTCCATGGGTGTGTCCAGGAGCGGCTTGGGCGCAGTTGGAGGATCGGCCGGGGTTAAGGGCTAGGAGGGTGGAGGCGTCATATGTAATGCGGGTGGGGTGGGTGGTACGGGGGCCAGGGGGTCGGGCGCTGGGCGCGGTCCAGGCGCGGACGGGCGTAGACGGGCTTACCTTTGGCGCACCTTCGGCGCGACTGGGGCGCGATCGCTGCGCGTGATCGCTGCGCGAAAAGGCGTAAGTCATATGTGGATAGAGGAAGGGGAGGGGCGAGGGAGGGTCAGCAGGGAGGCGGGGTGGAGATCGGTGGAAGGAGGCACAAACAACAAACAAAATGGCAGCAAGCAGTCGAACTGCAAACAACACTGGGGCACAGAGTAGGCGATCGCAATGACAAAGGCGATGACAGGTACACAATGAAATTACGGGCGCAGGTCAAACACAGGCAGATAAATGCTAAATGACAGTACAACTAGCGCACTAAACTCGTAAATCGTTATGGGTCAGATGGACTCGCAAAATGTAAGCAGAGCTGCTCGGCGGGCGGGGCACTGTAGCGCTACGCTCTGGCTGCAAAGGAGTTAAAATGAGCAGGATATTAGAAGAGGTAGATCTTAGCGTGGTAACGATACCGCTTTTTCAGAGGCTTCTGTGAAGCTGGGAGCTGCGTGATGAGCGGCCGCTTCTGCTGAGAGCAGGGCGGTCACAGCGCAAGCAAGGAGGGGCTGCGAGGTCAGTATCAGTGGGAGGGAGGGTCAGCAGGGAGGCGGGGTGGAGATCGGTGGAAGGAGGCACAAACAACAAACAAAATAGTCGCAAGCAGTCGAACTGCAAACAACACTGGGGCACAGAGTAGGCGATCGCAATGACAAAGGCGATGACAGGTACACAATGAAATTACGGGCGCAGGTCAAACACAGGCAGATAAATGCTAAATGACAGTACAACTAGCGCACTAAACTCGTAAATCGTTATGGGTCAGATGGACTCGCAAAATGTAAGCAGAGCTGCTCGGCGGGCGGGGCACTGTAGCGCTACGCTCTGGCTGCAAAGGAGTTAAAATGAGCAGGATATTAGAAGAGGTAGATCTTAGCGTGGTAACGATACCGCTTTTTCAGAGGCTTCTGTGAAGCTGGGAGCTGCGTGATGAGCGGCCGCTTCTGCTGAGAGGAGAGCCCTGTTGTGACCAGCCCAGTCATTGAGGCAGAGGAGAGCCCTGTTGTGACCAGCCCAGTGATTCAGGAAAAGGAGGGCAGTGTAGACACCACCTCTGGGGGGATTGGGAAGGTAGGCACTGTAGGGGGTACAGGTCCGGAGGCATAGCCAGCCCAAGCGTTCTGCAGGATCAAGCACATCACTAGAGGGGGTGCCAGTGTCTGCCCCTGATGTGGGACAGTTGGTGTGTGTGCCTGTTGTGTCCTCACCACTTCCCATCAACACCAAGACAGGGAAGCCATTTCATGTTCCCAAAAAGTGGAAGGGCACCCCTCCAACCTCTCCCACCCACACTGTGTCAGGGGTGTGCATGACTCCACCTCCACGTGCCACAGTGCCACCTGGTCCACACAGCCCTCCACCTTGCAGGCCCTCTGTTATTTCCACATCACATGGGCCTCTGTCACACCAGTCAAGTGGGCCTGCTGTCCCTGACACACAGCCAGGTCCCAGTCCGCATGACAGCCAGGAGTGAGTTGTCAACACCCTCATACACCTGTGCCCCACACAGGTGTGCTAGTCAAGACCATTGTTTGCGACCTGGGTGTGTTGCTAACCCTGTTGCTCTGATGTGCTGTACTCTCCCCTGTGCAGCCTCTCATGTACTTGCTGTCTCCCCTGCCAAGGACTCTGGGCCTGTTGCTCTGATGTGCTGTACTCTCCCCTGCCAAGGACTCTGGGCCTGTTGCTCTGATGTGCTGTACTCTCCCCTGCCAAGGACTCTGGGCCTGTTGCTCTGATGTGCTGTACTCTACCCTGTGCAGCCTCTCATGTACTTGCTGTCTCCCCTGCCAAGGACTCTGGGCCTGTTGCTCTGATGTGCTGTACTCTCCTCTGCCAAGGACTCTGGGCCTGTTGCTCTGATGTGCTGTACTCTCCCCTGCCAAGGACTCTGGACCTGTTGCTCTGATGTGCTGTACTCTCCCCTGTGCAGCCTCTCATGTACTTGCTGTCTACCCTGCCAAGGACTCTGGGCCTGTTGCTCTGATGTGCTGTACTCTCGCCTGCCAAGGACTCTGGGCCTGCTGCTCTGATGTGCTGTACTCTCCCCTGTGCAGCCTCTCATGTACTTTCTGTGTCACCTGCCATGGACTCTTCCCTTCCTGTTTGTGTTTGACCTGTGCATAGTCTCTTCCATTTGTACATGATTTTGTGGTTTGCTGTTGTCTACTAATGTTGTATTGCTACATCTGTGCAATATATGAATAAATACCGATACTTCTGGTGTGTGTTTTATCAGTCTCCATGCTGATTAAAGTCCTTTTCTTGTTTGCATTTGCTTGACTGTGTACCATGCTCTACTTTTCAGTTCACCATTGGTAGGCTCTTTGTGGCCATCTTATTTTTAGACAGGGGTGACAGGGTCTTCAGTCCATTCTGGCCCAGCTGATGTTGTACTCTGTGATGGCTATTTTACAGGCCATGCAGTTTTCTTGTTGGTGATTTGCTATTGCTGCATACACTGTTCACTGGTCACCTTGGGGGACACTGGCAGCACAGGGTGTGCAGCTGTTCAGTGGTTTTGTAGCTGTCTGTGATGTCATGAGGTATGTGTGTGTTTTCCTTTCTGTGTGCCCAGGCGTGTATGTGTATGGTCATCTTGTGTTGGCCCTTAGTCCTGGTGGCATGGCTTACATGGCATGTGTGGTGTTGGGTGTGGCAGAGGTGTGCAGTGTGAAGGGTGTTAGTTTGTAGTGTATGTATGTGTGCCCCTGTACGGTGTGAGACACACATGTGTCAGCCAGGAGTTGTATGCCTGTTGTTTATTTTGTCTTGCCCGGTGTGGATGATTGTATGCAATTGTGTGGGCTGTGGGGAGTGCACTGGTGTTGTGTGTTCTTGTCAGCCAATCCTGAAGTGCCTGTGTCCCTGGTTGTGTGTTGTGTGTTGCAGTGTGTGTGTATTGTGCTTGTTGTTACAGTGCTTGTTGGTGTGCCTGGGGGTGCATGGGATAAGCACCTGGCCTGTGGCTAGCTCGGGTGGGGTGCAGTGTGGTTTGGGGTGGTGTGTCCCTGTGATATTGGTACCCTGCCCATGCCTTGGTGTGGCCTTGCCGTCTGCATAGTGCGCATGTGTTGACCGCGGCGGTGACGTGACCGTGGCCGGAGCGTTGCTGCTGGTTGGCGGACGTTGTGTGTTCCGGATGCTGTGGGGTGCCTTGTTGTGAGGTGGGTGATGTGTGGGTGCCCATGTGGATGTGTTGTGCCCCCCAGCAGGATGCCAGTGTGGTGCTTGGGCCCTGTGTCGGCATGTGTGTTGTGTGGTGCATATGTGTAGTGGCGTACCTGCGGCGGTGGCCGCGGCGGCCCATCTGGCGATAGTGTTGCAGCAGGTACATGACCGGATGCATGTGGAGGGCTGGGTCCATGGGGTTCATGTCGGGTCTCGGCGTTCGTGCTCCGCTGTCGACTTTCCGCCTGCTTCGACTGTGCGGTGTCTCCGCTGCGGTGCGTCTGCTTGTTTGGGCCATCCTAATTTGTCGAGCGGGGCGGACGTCATCGGGCACGGCGGAGGGTCTTGATAGGCTGCCGCCGCCGCGGTGGCGGGCGCACTTTGATGGCGGTGCGCGGCGCTCCGCGGCGGACGGGAAATTACCTTTGTTTACCTATCCTAATGTGGCGGACGTGAGTTCCGCTGCTCGCGGGCGGAAAAAGCTGTTTTTCCGCCCCGCCACCACCACGGTGGTGCCACCGCCCGACATCCTAATGGACCCCCTTGCGTGGAAACAGTCCATCTTCTCTGGAGACACCCCCTGTGCCCTTCCACAGGAAATGAACTCCCCCTGCCCCAACTCCCAAATCACCCAGGAGGATGCACTGTCATTCATGTTGCCATCCACCAGTAAGGTGTCAGCGCAATACTAACAGCTCTCTGCCTCTCACAGTATCACAGTAGAAGGCTGGCACCTCCCGGTGCACGTCTGTAATTGCCTATTTGGAAATGCTGTCCTGCTGTTCTTTTAAAAGGACGTGTTCCTCTTCTTGGCTCAAGATAAGAGCTGCAAAGTTCAAAGCATGCTTTCTGTTTTTCAGAAATGCCAACATCAAACAAAGCACAGCCAGTCCCTCTTTTGTTGTGGCGGTGCCACTGCACTGGGGCTATCAGATTATAACCCAAACTTGCTCTGGTGCTCGGAAAAGGACCCATAGGGATCTGCTTTGCATTGGCGAGATGAAGTGGCCTTTTGTTATATCGTAGCCTTTAAAACTCGCATCCCACAAAAACACAGAGTGCGTGCGCGAACCTTTTGATGAACTCGGCATGGAAAATGTGGTCACAGCCCTGAGAGTGTTCTCTGTTATGGAGCAGCGTGTCCGAGGGACCTGTGGAACACTCCGGGCCAAAAGGAGGCGTTCTACTTCAACTGTAAACATGGTGCATGTTCAGCCGCCCCCCGACACCACTTGGTAAAGGGTTGACTTTAACTCTTGTGATTCTACACACTGACAGCCATGTTGTCAAGTTGACACAAGGATTCTGATGCAGCCAGGCATGGATTTTGAGGGAAAACCTTGCAGACATGCACTTGACAAGCATGCTTCCAAGTCCTGGGGTGTTGTAGTGCAAGCTATTCAATATGACGAGTTTAGGAGTTTATGTGAGAACTCTACAAACTTAACTCTCTCTTTAGTATGATTTATGTTTGACATAAATAATATGCTGAAGCTGCCCGAATATAGGGGCCGATTACGATGGGGGGAAATCTGCGACCGCCGGACCGGCAGTGAGGACCGCCGGCCCAGCGGTTGCGGATTTGCCGCCATCGTCCTGATTATTCCCACCGTCAAATTAGGATGGCGGTGGGAATAGGAAAGGTACCCCGGCGGACGGAAAGACCATCCGCCGCTTTTCCGCCGATTGACGAGTCGACCGGCGTAAAAAGGTGTTTAATATGGGGCGGTGTTTGGAAGACACCGCCATCCATATTATGATGCAGGCTCAGAGCAGCCTTTCCATGGCATTGCCGCCATGGAAAGGCTGGCGGTTCCTGCTGGTGGGGGCCGGTGTGGGGTGCACATGGGGGGGTACCCATGGTACCCCCATGCTTTTACATGTACAATGAGGCAGGCACTGCGTGGTGTCTGTCACGTTGTCCATGTAAAAGCACAACTTGTATATTTTACATTGCGAGGGTGCTGCTAGCAGCACCGCCTGCCGCAATGTAAAATATACAGGATGCGCCCGCCACACTGGCGGGCGCATCATAATTGAATTGGTGGGACCGCCGCAGCTATTGCGAGCGGTCCCTTTAGGAGGTGCGATGGCGGCCAGACTTTGTCCGCCCGCCATCGTAATCGGCCCCCTAATGCGATCAACTGTGCACACTTCAATACTTGAGGTTTCAAATTTTGAGCAAATTCTAATTTTTGGTTTGAATGTGGCGGGCATGGTAGAACTTGGGAGGTACCAAGTGCTATTGATAGAGCAAGATTTCGCATCGCGACTTGCTCGAGTCAAGAACCTCGAAAAATCTATTATAATCTCGTAACTTCAATTGTTCGTTTTACTAATTTATGTATTTTGAATGTGCGTGGGTATCATAGAGATGCTTGCCTATGTGTTTTACTAATACGATTAATCCTTGTTCCTAAAATGGCCGCTGCTTGACTTTCCTCTTCTGCGCATGCGTCAGTCACACTCACGTGACTTCACGTAGAGATAGTTTTGGAGGGAAAGGGTGCGCATGCGTAATCGCCATAAAATGGCAGCTTAATGTGATAATGAAGTAAAGCTCGTGCTATTGCTCATCGTGTCGTTATGTGTAGCACTTACCCGTAATTGCATAGTATATTTTTTTTATGATAAACCTGAAGTGTGAAATTATGACATGTAATACATTCATTCATTTCTATGTTTTAATTTGTTTTCGCTTACTTTTCATGTACCACGATAATTGGGGGTCTGACTGAGCCAAGAACCATCTTGAAGGTCCCTTCTGCACATGTCATGCAGCCCGGGGAAATTCAGCCTTGAACAGTGGAACTCAGCCAGCTGGCAGAGACGGGGAAGATGCTCCTGAGAAAGTGACCTGCGACCCAGCAGGACGGAGTCATCTGTACTCGTATTGAAACAAATGTTAACAATTCATTGTATTCCATTGTATTCATTGTATTGTGGGAGAGGTGTGGCGCCGCGGCCAGGGCGACTGACTCCGGAATCAGGGGATCATAGTTCGATCCCCGGCTCCGGCGGCAGGTTAGCCCAGCACCATGCGACTCTGGGCAATAGCTTGCTTAATCTTCCCGACGGCCCCCCAGCGCCTAGAGACCCTAACGGGTGATTGTGCGCTATACAAATGAGGATTATTATTATTATTATTATTATTATTATTATTATTATTATTATTATTATTATTCACTGGCTAGTCTCATGAGAACCCCAATCTTGCTAGGCGGTACCTTAGAATGCAAAATAGGTCTTACAATAGTCTGTTCTGATTGGTGTGTTAACCAAATCCTACCTTAGGACCAATCGAAATTGGGGATTCTGACACTTTGCAACATTTGGGGGGGTGGTACACTGTCCCAAAACAGTATATCTAGCCTAGGTTCACCTAGGGAATTTGTCCGACTTGTCTGAATAGCTGACCTGTCACTGACCCAACGCACTCAATAGGTGACTTGATACAGAGGTGCTGCGGAGCTCTCTGTCCGAAATTTGACCATAGACTCTGAAGGTTTTACTGAACCTTAAGTGCTGGCGGAGCACTTTGCTGGGGAATTCGCTGACCCAATCGGGGTCCTGACTAATAGCTGCAGAGAGGGTGGAGCGCTGGCGTTGCTTCCGAACTGTGGGTGCTGGTCGTATCCTGGTGGTCCAGTCCTGATCCTAATCTGGGTTTCCTGTCCTGTCCTGGGGTGTCCATTCTGCACCTGCTGTCCCATTGATGACTGCTATTCCTTGGGGTATTTCCTGTCCTTAACTGGCCCGTGGCCAGGGTTGGTTTTCACACCAGTCTAGGTAAATATCTTGCCGAAAACCCTAAACTGCACCTTTCTATTTTCTGTCTTTGCTTCAATAAAGACATACCTTTGCATATGATAATTTTCCATGCTTTTTCTCACGCAACCATTGCATCTCATTAAAGTCATTTGCCTTTAATTCCATAGCATGTTCCTATGTTCCCCTGCCTTTTTCAGTACAAATCTCTCCATACTGTTTATGAATTAAATATGTTTTACAATTTTCTCTTAAATATTGAATTGAAGTAATAACGTTAGAATTATAGCGTGTTGCACTTTCTACCCTTCCATAGATGTATAGTTTCCCTGGTGTCTTTTCTCTCGAAATATGACCCAATGATAAAATCTTAAAACGTGCATAAAAATTCCTAGCATTAAGAACACTCCCTTGAATTCCATTTCCTTTATTTTCTGAATTCCCTCATTATAGGGTTAGATGGTGGCCTGTATACTCTTCCTATATGGTTATGTGCTCTTCGTTATTCTAATTATAGATTGCATCATTACTATAAACTGTATGATTGCAGAATCTGAAATCTAAGATAAACTTTTAAAACTTCTCAGTTGTCCGTGGTCATTTTATGAAAAAGTAAAGGTTTTAATGTTGGGTTTGTATTTTTCCTGCCTTTCTTTTTACAGCTAGCTCCCTGACCCATCGTGGTCATAGGTACCCGTATCTGTGGATGGTAAGTCGGGTACACTGGAAATAGTAGAAAACAGGGACTCACAATTATTGGTAGAAGATTGTAAGGTCATCTGATCAATGTGGATGGTGAATTGAAGTATATGGGCCCAAAGCCTGAGTGGTGAAAATATTGGTCGGGTGACCTGCGATCTCTATCAGTAATTTTCTGGTAGCGGAGAGGATGGTTAGGGAATAGCTAAAGGTTAGGTAGGACTAGTTAAGATTAACTAAGTTGGATGCTGCTAAAGAGAGTATTTACAACAAGGGGTGGTGATGGACAGAGTCTCTGAATTAAGCAGAGTACTCTCACCCAGTCAAGAGATCAGGGCTAGATCCAACACCGTTTTTTAGCTCATTGCACCATCCCAGTTTCAGAACCTGGCTGTATGCAAATTAGTCTGTCCCTGGCCCAGTGCATCATGGGAACAGGGCAGACCAGACTACAAAAGCCAATTCTTACACTGGGAAGGAAACAAGCTTCCGGGGACCAGTTTCTGCCATTTCAGGCGTCTTCGGCCCGACTTGCTTGAATCCTGATGGTGCAATGAGCAAGGGACTCACATCTGAGTATACCCTTCCACGCTTAGGGTGGACAAAATTATTTACAACAAGGGGTGGTGATGGACAGAGTCTCTGAATTAAGCAGAGTACTCTCACCCAGTCAAGAGATCAGGGCTAGATCCAACACCGTTTTTTAGCTCATTGCACCATCCCAGTTTCAGAACCTGGCTGTATGCAAATTAGTCTGTCCCTGGCCCAGTGCATCATGGGAACAGGGCAGACCAGACTACAAAAGCCAATTCTTACACTGGGAAGGAAACACGCTTCCGGGGACCGGTTTCTCCCATTTCAGGCGTCTTCGGCCCGGCTTGCTTGAATCCTGATGGTGCAATGAGCAAGGGACTCACATCTGAGTATACCCTTCCACGCTTAGGGTGGACAAAATTATTTACAACAAGGGGTGGTGATGGACAGAGTCTCTGAATTAAGCAGAGTACTCTCACCCAGTCAAGAGATCAGGGCTAGATCCAACACCGTTTTTTAGCTCATTGCACCATCCCAGTTTCAGAACCTGGCTGTATGCAAATTAGTCTGTCCCTGGCCCAGTGCATCATGGGAACAGGGCAGACCAGACTACAAAAGCCAATTCTTACACTGGGAAGGAAACAAGCTTCCGGGGACCGGTTTCTGCCATTTCAGGCGTCTTCGGCCCGGCTTGCTTGAATCCTGATGGTGCAATGAGCAAGGGACTCACATCTGAGTATACCCTTCCACGCTTAGGGTGGACAAAATTATTTACAACAAGGGGTGGTGATGGACAGAGTCTCTGAATTAAGCAGAGTACTCTCACCCAGTCAAGAGATCAGGGCTAGATCCAACACCGTTTTTTAGCTCATTGCACCATCCCAGTTTCAGAACCTGGCTGTATGCAAATTAGTCTGTCCCTGGCCCAGTGCATCATGGGAACAGGGCAGACCAGACTACAAAAGCCAATTCTTACACTGGGAAGGAAACAAGCTTCCGGGGACCGGTTTCTGCCATTTCAGGCGTCTTCGGCCCGGCTTGCTTGAATCCTGATGGTGCAATGAGCAAGGGACTCACATCTGAGTATACCCTTCCACGCTTAGGGTGGACAAAATTATTTACAACAAGGGGTGGTGATGGACAGAGTCTCTGAATTAAGCAGAGTACTCTCACCCAGTCAAGAGATCAGGGCTAGATCCAACACCGTTTTTTAGCTCATTGCACCATCCCAGTTTCAGAACCTGGCTGTATGCAAATTAGTCTGTCCCTGGCCCAGTGCATCATGGGAACAGGGCAGACCAGACTACAAAAGTCAATTCTTACACTGGGAAGGAAACAAGCTTCCGGGGACCGGTTTCTGCCATTTCAGGCGTCTTCGGCCAGGCTTGCTTGAATCCTGATGGTGCAATGAGCAAGGGACTCACATCTGAGTATACCCTTCCACGCTTAGGGTGGACAAAATTATTTACAACAAGGGGTGGTGATGGACAGAGTCTCTGAATTAAGAAGAGTACTCTCACCCAGTCAAGAGATCAGGGCTAGATCCAACACCGTTTTTTAGCTCATTGCACCATCCCAGTTTCAGAACCTGGCTGTATGCAAATTAGTCTGTCCCTGGCCCAGTGCATCATGGGAACAGGGCAGACCAGACTACAAAAGCCAATTCTTACACTGGGAAGGAAACAAGCTTCTGGGGACCGGTTTCTGCCATTTCAGGCGTCTTCGGCCCGGCTTGCTTGAATCCTGATGGTGCAATGAGCAAGGGACTCACATCTGAGTATACCCTTCCACGCTTAGGGTGGACAAAATTATTTACAACAAGGGGTGGTGATGGACAGAGTCTCTGAATTAAGCAGAGTACTCTCACCCAGTCAAGAGATCAGGGCTAGATCCAACACCGTTTTTTAGCTCATTGCACCATCCCAGTTTCAGAACCTGGCTGTATGCAAATTAGTCTGTCCCTGGCCCAGTGCATCATGGGAACAGGGCAGACCAGACTACAAAAGCCAATTCTTACACTGGGAAGGAAACAAGCTTCCGGGGACCGGTTTCTGCCATTTCAGGCGTCTTCGGCCCGGCTTGCTTGAATCCTGATGGTGCAATGAGCAAGGGACTCACATCTGAGTATACCCTTCCACGCTTAGGGTGGACAAAATTATTTACAACAAGGGGTGGTGATGGACAGAGTCTCTGAATTAAGCAGAGTACTCTCACCCAGTCAAGAGATCAGGGCTAGATCCAACACCGTTTTTTAGCTCATTGCACCATCCCAGTTTCAGAACCTGGCTGTATGCAAATTAGTCTGTCCCTGGCCCAGTGCATCATGGGAACAGGGCAGACCAGACTACAAAAGCCAATTCTTACACTGGGAAGGAAGCAAGCTTCCGGGGACCAGTTTCTGCCATTTCAGGCGTCTTCGGCCCGGCTTGCTTGAATCCTGATGGTGCAATGAGCAAGGGACTCACATCTGAGTATACCCTTCCACGCTTAGGGTGGACAAAATTATTTACAACAAGGGGTGGTGATGGACAGAGTCTCTGAATTAAGCAGAGTACTCTCACCCAGTCAAGAGATCAGGGCTAGATCCAACACCGTTTTTTAGCTCATTGCACCATCCCAGTTTCAGAACCTGGCTGTATGCAAATTAGTCTGTCCCTGGCCCAGTGCATCATGGGAACAGGGCAGACCAGACTACAAAAGCCAATTCTTACACTGGGAAGGAAACAAGCTTCCGGGGACCGGTTTCTGCCATTTCAGGCGTCTTCGGCCCGGCTTGCTTGAATCCTGATGGTGCAATGAGCAAGGGACTCACATCTGAGTATACCCTTCCACGCTTAGGGTGGACAAAATTATTTACAACAAGGGGTGGTGATGGACAGAGTCTCTGAATTAAGCAGAGTACTCTCACCCAGTCAAGAGATCAGGGCTAGATCCAACACCGTTTTTTAGCTCATTGCACCATCCCAGTTTCAGAACCTGGCTGTATGCAAATTAGTCTGTCCCTGGCCCAGTGCATCATGGGAACAGGGCAGACCAGACTACAAAAGCCAATTCTTACACTGGGAAGGAAACAAGCTTCCGGGGACCGGTTTCTGCCATTTCAGGCGTCTTCGGCCCGGCTTGCTTGAATCCTGATGGTGCAATGAGCAAGGGACTCACATCTGAGTATACCCTTCCACGCTTAGGGTGGACAAAATTATTTACAACAAGGGGTGGTGATGGACAGAGTCTCTGAATTAAGCAGAGTACTCTCACCCAGTCAAGAGATCAGGGCTAGATCCAACACTGTTTTTTAGCTCATTGCACCATCCCAGTTTCAGAACCTGGCTGTATGCAAATTAGTCTGTCCCTGGCCCAGTGCATCATGGGAACAGGGCAGACCAGACTACAAAAGCCAATTCTTACACTGGGAAGGAAACATGCTTCCGGGGACCGGTTTCTGCCATTTCAGGCGTCTTCGGCCCGGCTTGCTTGAATCCTGATAGTGCAATGAGCAAGGGACTCACATCTGAGTATACCCTTCCACGCTTAGGGTGGACAAAATTATTTACAACAAGGGGTGGTGATGGACAGAGTCTCTGAATTAAGCAGAGTACTCTCACCCAGTCAAGAGATCAGGGCTAGATCCAACACCGTTTTTTAGCTCATTGCACCATCCCAGTTTCAGAACCTGGCTGTATGCAAATTAGTCTGTCCCTGGCCCAGTGCATCATGGGAACAGGGCAGACCAGACTACAAAAGCCAATTCTTACACTGGGAAGGAAACAAGCTTCCGGGGACCAGTTTCTGCCATTTCAGGCGTCTTCGGCCCGGCTTGCTTGAATCCTGATGGTGCAATGAGCAAGGGACTCACATCTGAGTATACCCTTCCACGCTTAGGGTGGACAAAATTATTTACAACAAGGGGTGGTGATGGACAGAGTCTCTGAATTAAGCAGAGTACTCTCACCCAGTCAAGAGATCAGGGCTAGATCCAACACCGTTTTTTAGCTCATTGCACCATCCCAGTTTCAGAACCTGGCTGTATGCAAATTAGTCTGTCCCTGGCCCAGTGCATCATGGGAACAGGGCAGACCAGACTACAAAAGCCAATTCTTACACTGGGAAGGAAACAAGCTTCCGGGGACCGGTTTCTGCCATTTCAGGCGTCTTCGGCCAGGCTTGCTTGAATCCTGATGGTGCAATGAGCAAGGGACTCACATCTGAGTATACCCTTCCACGCTTAGGGTGGACAAAATTATTTACAACAAGGGGTGGTGATGGACAGAGTCTCTGAATTAAGCAGAGTACTCTCACACAGTCAAGAGATCAGGGCTAGATCCAACACCGTTTTTTAGCTCATTGCACCATCCCAGTTTCAGAACCTGGCTGTATGCAAATTAGTCTGTCCCTGGCCCAGTGCATCATGGGAACAGGGCAGACCAGACTACAAAAGCCAATTCTTACACTGGGAAGGAAACAAGCTTCCGGGGACCGGTTTCTGCCATTTCAGGCGTCTTCGGCCCGGCTTGCTTGAATCCTGATGGTGCAATGAGCAAGGGACTCACATCTGAGTATACCCTTCCACGCTTAGGGTGGACAAAATTATTTACAACAAGGGGTGGTGATGGACAGAGTCTCTGAATTAAGCAGAGTACTCTCACCCAGTCAAGAGATCAGGGCTAGATCCAACACCGTTTTTTAGCTCATTGCACCATCCCAGTTTCAGAACCTGGCTGTATGCAAATTAGTCTGTCCCTGGCCCAGTGCATCATGGGAACAGGGCAGACCAGACTACAAAAGCCAATTCTTACACTGGGAAGGAAACAAGCTTCTGGGGACCGGTTTCTGCCATTTCAGGCGTCTTCGGCCCGGCTTGCTTGAATCCTGATGGTGCAATGAGCAAGGGACTCACATCTGAGTATACCCTTCCACGCTTAGGGTGAACAAAATTATTTACAACAAGGGGTGGTGATGGACAGAGTCTCTGAATTAAGCAGAGTACTCTCACCCAGTCAAGAGATCAGGGCTAGATCCAACACCGTTTTTTAGCTCATTGCACCATCCCAGTTTCAGAACCTGGCTGTATGCAAATTAGTCTGTCCCTGGCCCAGTGCATCATGGGAACAGGGCAGACCAGACTACAAAAGCCAATTCTTACACTGGGAAGGAAACAAGCTTCCGGGGACCGGTTTCTGCCATTTCAGGCGTCTTCGGCCCGGCTTGCTTGAATCCTGATGGTGCAATGAGCAAGGGACTCACATCTGAGTATACCCTTCCACGCTTAGGGTGGACAAAATTATTTACAACAAGGGGTGGTGATGGACAGAGTCTCTGAATTAAGCAGAGTACTCTCACCCAGTCAAGAGATCAGGGCTAGATCCAACACCGTTTTTTAGCTCATTGCACCATCCCAGTTTCAGAACCTGGCTGTATGCAAATTAGTCTGTCCCTGGCCCAGTGCATCATGGGAACAGGGCAGACCAGACTACAAAAGCCAATTCTTACACTGGGAAGGAAACAAGCTTCCGGGGACCGGTTTCTGCCATTTCAGGCGTCTTCGGCCCGGCTTGCTTGAATCCTGATGGTGCAATGAGCAAGGGACTCACATCTGAGTATACCCTTCCACGCTTAGGGTGGACAAAATTATTTACAACAAGGGGTGGTGATGGACAGAGTCTCTGAATTAAGCAGAGTACTCTCACCCAGTCAAGAGATCAGGGCTAGATCCAACACCGTTTTTTAGCTCATTGCACCATCCCAGTTTCAGAACCTGGCTGTATGCAAATTAGTCTGTCCCTGGCCCAGTGCATCATGGGAACAGGGCAGACCAGACTACAAAAGCCAATTCTTACACTGGGAAGGAAACAAGCTTCCGGGGACCGGTTTCTGCCATTTCAGGCGTCTTCGGCCCGGCTTGCTTGAATCCTGATGGTGCAATGAGCAAGGGACTCACATCTGAGTATACCCTTCCACGCTTAGGGTGGACAAAATTATTTACAACAAGGGGTGGTAATGGACAGAGTCTCTGAATTAAGCAGAGTACTCTCACCCAGTCAAGAGATCAGGGCTAGATCCAACACCGTTTTTTAGCTCATTGCACCATCCCAGTTTCAGAACCTGGCTGTATGCAAATTAGTCTGTCCCTGGCCCAGTGCATCATGGGAACAGGGCAGACCAGACTACAAAAGCTAATTCTTACACTGGGAAGGAAACATGCTTCCGGGGACCGGTTTCTGCCATTTCAGGCGTCTTCGGCCCGGCTTGCTTGAATCCTGATGGTGCAATGAGCAAGGGACTCACATCTGAGTATACCCTTCCACGCTTAGGGTGGACAAAATTATTTACAACAAGGGGTGGTGATGGACAGAGTCTCTGAATTAAGCAGAGTACTCTCACCCAGTCAAGAGATCAGGGCTAGATCCAACACCGTTTTTTAGCTCATTGCACCATCCCAGTTTCAGAACCTGGCTGTATGCAAATTAGTCTGTCCCTGGCCCAGTGCATCATGGGAACAGGGCAGACCAGACTACAAAAGCCAATTCTTACACTGGGAAGGAAACAAGCTTCCGGGGACCGGTTTCTGCCATTTCAGGCGTCTTCGGCCCGGCTTGCTTGAATCCTGATGGTGCAATGAGCAAGGGACTCACATCTGAGTATACCCTTCCACGCTTAGGGTGGACAAAATTATTTACAACAAGGGGTGGTGATGGACAGAGTCTCTGAATTAAGCAGAGTACTCTCACCCAGTCAAGAGATCAGGGCTAGATCCAACACCGTTTTTTAGCTCATTGCACCATCCCAGTTTCAGAACCTGGCTGTATGCAAATTAGTCTGTCCCTGGCCCAGTGCATCATGGGAACAGGGCAGACCAGACTACAAAAGCCAATTCTTACACTGGGAAGGAAACAAGCTTCCGGGGACCGGTTTCTGCCATTTCAGGCGTCTTCGGCCCGGCTTGCTTGAATCCTGATGGTGCAATGAGCAAGGGACTCACATCTGAGTATACCCTTCCACGCTTAGGGTGGACAAAATTATTTACAACAAGGGGTGGTGATGGACAGAGTCTCTGAATTAAGCAGAGTACTCTCACCCAGTCAAGAGATCAGGGCTAGATCCAACACCGTTTTTTAGCTCATTGCACCATCCCAGTTTCAGAACCTGGCTGTATGCAAATTAGTCTGTCCCTGGCCCAGTGCATCATGGGAACAGGGCAGACCAGACTACAAAAGCCAATTCTTACACTGGGAAGGAAACAAGCTTCCGGGGACCGGTTTCTGCCATTTCAGGCGTCTTCGGCCCGGCTTGCTTGAATCCTGATGGTGCAATGAGCAAGGGACTCACATCTGAGTATACCCTTCCACGCTTAGGGTGGACAAAATTATTTACAACAAGGGGTGGTGATGGACAGAGTCTCTGAATTAAGCAGAGTACTCTCACCCAGTCAAGAGATCAGGGCTAGATCCAACACCGTTTTTTAGCTCATTGCACCATCCCAGTTTCAGAACCTGGCTGTATGCAAATTAGTCTGTCCCTGGCCCAGTGCATCATGGGAACAGGGCAGACCAGACTACAAAAGCTAATTCTTACACTGGGAAGGAAACATGCTTCCGGGGACCGGTTTCTGCCATTTCAGGCGTCTTCGGCCCGGCTTGCTTGAATCCTGATGGTGCAATGAGCAAGGGACTCACATCTGAGTATACCCTTCCACGCTTAGGGTGGACAAAATTATTTACAACAAGGGGTGGTGATGGACAGAGTCTCTGAATTAAGCAGAGTACTCTCACCCAGTCAAGAGATCAGGGCTAGATCCAACACCGTTTTTTAGCTCATTGCACCATCCCAGTTTCAGAACCTGGCTGTATGCAAATTAGTCTGTCCCTGGCCCAGTGCATCATGGGAACAGGGCAGACCAGACTACAAAAGCCAATTCTTACACTGGGAAGGAAACAAGCTTCCGGGGACCGGTTTCTGCCATTTCAGGCGTCTTCGGCCCGGCTTGCTTGAATCCTGATGGTGCAATGAGCAAGGGACTCACATCTGAGTATACCCTTCCACGCTTAGGGTGGACAAAATTATTTACAACAAGGGGTGGTGATGGACAGAGTCTCTGAATTAAGCAGAGTACTCTCACCCAGTCAAGAGATCAGGGCTAGATCCAACACCGTTTTTTAGCTCATTGCACCATCCCAGTTTCAGAACCTGGCTGTATGCAAATTAGTCTGTCCCTGGCCCAGTGCATCATGGGAACAGGGCAGACCAGACTACAAAAGCCAATTCTTACACTGGGAAGGAAACAAGCTTCCGGGGACCGGTTTCTGCCATTTCAGGCGTCTTCGGCCCGGCTTGCTTGAATCCTGATGGTGCAATGAGCAAGGGACTCACATCTGAGTATACCCTTCCACGCTTAGGGTGGACAAAATTATTTACAACAAGGGGTGGTGATGGACAGAGTCTCTGAATTAAGCAGAGTACTCTCACCCAGTCAAGAGATCAGGGCTAGATCCAACACCGTTTTTTAGCTCATTGCACCATCCCAGTTTCAGAACCTGGCTGTATGCAAATTAGTCTGTCCCTGGCCCAGTGCATCATGGGAACAGGGCAGACCAGACTACAAAAGCCAATTCTTAGACTGGGAAGGAAACAAGCTTCCGGGGACCGGTTTCTGCCATTTCAGGCGTCTTCGGCCCGGCTTGCTTGAATCCTGATGGTGCAATCAGCAAGGGACTCACATCTGAGTATACCCTTCCACGCTTAGGGTGGACAAAATTATTTACAACAAGGGGTGGTGATGGACAGAGTCTCTGAATTAAGCAGAGTACTCTCACCCAGTCAAGAGATCAGGGCTAGATCCAACACTGTTTTTTTAGCTCATTGCACCATCCCAGTTTCAGAACCTGGCTGTATGCAAATTAGTCTGTCCCTGGCCCAGTGCATCATGGGAACAGGGCAGACCAGACTACAAAAGCCAATTCTTACACTGGGAAGGAAACAAGCTTCCGGGGACCGGTTTCTGCCATTTCAGGCGTCTTCGGCCCGGCTTGCTTGAATCCTGATGGTGCAATGAGCAAGGGACTCACATCTGAGTATACCCTTCCACGCTTAGGGTGGACAAAATTATTTACAACAAGGGGTGGTGATGGACAGAGTCTCTGAATTAAGCAGAGTACTCTCACCCAGTCAAGAGATCAGGGCTAGATCCAACACCGTTTTTTAGCTCATTGCACCATCCCAGTTTCAGAACCTGGCTGTATGCAAATTAGTCTGTCCCTGGCCCAGTGCATCATGGGAACAGGGCAGACCAGACTACAAAAGCCAATTCTTACACTGGGAAGGAAACAAGCTTCCGGGGACCGGTTTCTGCCATTTCAGGCGTCTTCGGCCCGGCTTGCTTGAATCCTGATGGTGCAATGAGCAAGGGACTCACATCTGAGTATACCCTTCCACGCTTAGGGTGGACAAAATTATTTACAACAAGGGGTGGTGATGGACAGAGTCTCTGAATTAAGCAGAGTACTCTCACCCAGTCAAGAGATCAGGGCTAGATCCAACACCGTTTTTTAGCTCATTGCACCATCCCAGTTTCAGAACCTGGCTGTATGCAAATTAGTCTGTCCCTGGCCCAGTGCATCATGGGAACAGGGCAGACCAGACTACAAAAGCCAATTCTTACACTGGGAAGGAAACAAGCTTCTGGGGACCGGTTTCTGCCATTTCAGGCGTCTTCGGCCCGGCTTGCTTGAATCCTGATGGTGCAATGAGCAAGGGACTCACATCTGAGTATACCCTTCCACGCTTAGGGTGGACAAAATTATTTACAACAAGGGGTGGTGATGGACAGAGTCTCTGAATTAAGCAGAGTACTCTCACCCAGTCAAGAGATCAGGGCTAGATCCAACACCGTTTTTTAGCTCATTGCACCATCCCAGTTTCAGAACCTGGCTGTATGCAAATTAGTCTGTCCCTGGCCCAGTGCATCATGGGAACAGGGCAGACCAGACTACAAAAGCCAATTCTTACACTGGGAAGGAAACAAGCTTCCGGGGACCGGTTTCTGCCATTTCAGGCGTCTTCGGCCCGGCTTGCTTGAATCCTGATGGTGCAATGAGCAAGGGACTCACATCTGAGTATACCCTTCCACGCTTAGGGTGGACAAAATTATTTACAACAAGGGGTGGTGATGGACAGAGTCTCTGAATTAAGCAGAGTACTCTCACCCAGTCAAGAGATCAGGGCTAGATCCAACACCGTTTTTTAGCTCATTGCACCATCCCAGTTTCAGAACCTGGCTGTATGCAAATTAGTCTGTCCCTGGCCCAGTGCATCATGGGAACAGGGCAGACCAGACTACAAAAGCCAATTCTTACACTGGGAAGGAAGCAAGCTTCCGGGGACCGGTTTCTGCCATTTCAGGTGTCTTCGGCCCGGCTTGCTTGAATCCTGATGGTGCAATGAGCAAGGGACTCACATCTGAGTATACCCTTCCACGCTTAGGGTGGACAAAATTATTTACAACAAGGGGTGGTGATGGACAGAGTCTCTGAATTAAGCAGAGTACTCTCACCCAGTCAAGAGATCAGGGCTAGATCCAACACCGTTTTTTAGCTCATTGCACCATCCCAGTTTCAGAACCTGGCTGTATGCAAATTAGTCTGTCCCTGGCCCAGTGCATCATGGGAACAGGGCAGACCAGACTACAAAAGCCAATTCTTACACTGGGAAGGAAACAAGCTTCCGGGGACCGGTTTCTGCCATTTCAGGCGTCTTCGGCCCGGCTTGCTTGAATCCTGATGGTGCAATGAGCAAGGGACTCACATCTGAGTATACCCTTCCACGCTTAGGGTGGACAAAATTATTTACAACAAGGGGTGGTGATGGACAGAGTCTCTGAATTAAGCAGAGTACTCTCACCCAGTCAAGAGATCAGGGCTAGATCCAACACCGTTTTTTAGCTCATTGCACCATCCCAGTTTCAGAACCTGGCTGTATGCAAATTAGTCTGTCCCTGGCCCAGTGCATCATGGGAACAGGGCAGACCAGACTACAAAAGCCAATTCTTACACTGGGAAGGAAACAAGCTTCCGGGGACCGGTTTCTGCCATTTCAGGCGTCTTCGGCCCGGCTTGCTTGAATCCTGATGGTGCAATGAGCAAGGGACTCACATCTGAGTATACCCTTCCACGCTTAGGGTGGACAAAATTATTTACAACAAGGGGTGGTGATGGACAGAGTCTCTGAATTAAGCAGAGTACTCTCACCCAGTCAAGAGATCAGGGCTAGATCCAACACCGTTTTTTAGCTCATTGCACCATCCCAGTTTCAGAACCTGGCTGTATGCAAATTAGTCTGTCCCTGGCCCAGTGCATCATGGGAACAGGGCAGACCAGACTACAAAAGCCAATTCTTAGACTGGGAAGGAAACAAGCTTCCGGGGACCGGTTTCTGCCATTTCAGGCGTCTTCGGCCCGGCTTGCTTGAATCCTGATGGTGCAATCAGCAAGGGACTCACATCTGAGTATACCCTTCCACGCTTAGGGTGGACAAAATTATTTACAACAAGGGGTGGTGATGGACAGAGTCTCTGAATTAAGCAGAGTACTCTCACCCAGTCAAGAGATCAGGGCTAGATCCAACACTGTTTTTTTAGCTCATTGCACCATCCCAGTTTCAGAACCTGGCTGTATGCAAATTAGTCTGTCCCTGGCCCAGTGCATCATGGGAACAGGGCAGACCAGACTACAAAAGCCAATTCTTACACTGGGAAGGAAACAAGCTTCCGGGGACCGGTTTCTGCCATTTCAGGCGTCTTCGGCCCGGCTTGCTTGAATCCTGATGGTGCAATGAGCAAGGGACTCACATCTGAGTATACCCTTCCACGCTTAGGGTGGACAAAATTATTTACAACAAGGGGTGGTGATGGACAGAGTCTCTGAATTAAGCAGAGTACTCTCACCCAGTCAAGAGATCAGGGCTAGATCCAACACCGTTTTTTAGCTCATTGCACCATCCCAGTTTCAGAACCTGGCTGTATGCAAATTAGTCTGTCCCTGGCCCAGTGCATCATGGGAACAGGGCAGACCAGACTACAAAAGCCAATTCTTACACTGGGAAGGAAACAAGCTTCCGGGGACCGGTTTCTGCCATTTCAGGCGTCTTCGGCCCGGCTTGCTTGAATCCTGATGGTGCAATGAGCAAGGGACTCACATCTGAGTATACCCTTCCACGCTTAGGGTGGACAAAATTATTTACAACAAGGGGTGGTGATGGACAGAGTCTCTGAATTAAGCAGAGTACTCTCACCCAGTCAAGAGATCAGGGCTAGATCCAACACCGTTTTTTAGCTCATTGCACCATCCCAGTTTCAGAACCTGGCTGTATGCAAATTAGTCTGTCCCTGGCCCAGTGCATCATGGGAACAGGGCAGACCAGACTACAAAAGCCAATTCTTACACTGGGAAGGAAACAAGCTTCTGGGGACCGGTTTCTGCCATTTCAGGCGTCTTCGGCCCGGCTTGCTTGAATCCTGATGGTGCAATGAGCAAGGGACTCACATCTGAGTATACCCTTCCACGCTTAGGGTGGACAAAATTATTTACAACAAGGGGTGGTGATGGACAGAGTCTCTGAATTAAGCAGAGTACTCTCACCCAGTCAAGAGATCAGGGCTAGATCCAACACCGTTTTTTAGCTCATTGCACCATCCCAGTTTCAGAACCTGGCTGTATGCAAATTAGTCTGTCCCTGGCCCAGTGCATCATGGGAACAGGGCAGACCAGACTACAAAAGCCAATTCTTACACTGGGAAGGAAACAAGCTTCCGGGGACCGGTTTCTGCCATTTCAGGCGTCTTCGGCCCGGCTTGCTTGAATCCTGATGGTGCAATGAGCAAGGGACTCACATCTGAGTATACCCTTCCACGCTTAGGGTGGACAAAATTATTTACAACAAGGGGTGGTGATGGACAGAGTCTCTGAATTAAGCAGAGTACTCTCACCCAGTCAAGAGATCAGGGCTAGATCCAACACCGTTTTTTAGCTCATTGCACCATCCCAGTTTCAGAACCTGGCTGTATGCAAATTAGTCTGTCCCTGGCCCAGTGCATCATGGGAACAGGGCAGACCAGACTACAAAAGCCAATTCTTACACTGGGAAGGAAGCAAGCTTCCGGGGACCGGTTTCTGCCATTTCAGGTGTCTTCGGCCCGGCTTGCTTGAATCCTGATGGTGCAATGAGCAAGGGACTCACATCTGAGTATACCCTTCCACGCTTAGGGTGGACAAAATTATTTACAACAAGGGGTGGTGATGGACAGAGTCTCTGAATTAAGCAGAGTACTCTCACCCAGTCAAGAGATCAGGGCTAGATCCAACACCGTTTTTTAGCTCATTGCACCATCCCAGTTTCAGAACCTGGCTGTATGCAAATTAGTCTGTCCCTGGCCCAGTGCATCATGGGAACAGGGCAGACCAGACTACAAAAGCCAATTCTTACACTGGGAAGGAAACAAGCTTCCGGGGACCGGTTTCTGCCATTTCAGGCGTCTTCGGCCCGGCTTGCTTGAATCCTGATGGTGCAATGAGCAAGGGACTCACATCTGAGTATACCCTTCCACGCTTAGGGTGGACAAAATTATTTACAACAAGGGGTGGTGATGGACAGAGTCTCTGAATTAAGCAGAGTACTCTCACCCAGTCAAGAGATCAGGGCTAGATCCAACACCGTTTTTTAGCTCATTGCACCATCCCAGTTTCAGAACCTGCTGTATGCAAATTAGTCTGTCCCTGGCCCAGTGCATCATGGGAACAGGGCAGACCAGACTACAAAAGCCAATTCTTACACTGGGAAGGAAACAAGCTTCCGGGGACCGGTTTCTGCAATTTCAGGCGTCTTCGGCCCGGCTTGCTTGAATCCTGATGGTGCAATGAGCAAGGGACTCACATCTGAGTATACCCTTCCACGCTTAGGGTGGACAAAATTATTTACAACAAGGGGTGGTGATGGACAGAGTCTCTGAATTAAGCAGAGTACTCTCACCCAGTCAAGAGATCAGGGCTAGATCCAACACCGTTTTTTAGCTCATTGCACCATCCCAGTTTCAGAACCTGGCTGTATGCAAATTAGTCTGTCCCTGGCCCAGTGCATCATGGGAACAGGGCAGACCAGACTACAAAAGCCAATTCTTACACTGGGAAGGAAACAAGCTTCCGGGGACCGGTTTCTGCCATTTCAGGCGTCTTCGGCCCGGCTTGCTTGAATCCTGATGGTGCAATGAGCAAGGGACTCACATCTGAGTATACCCTTCCACGCTTAGGGTGGACAAAATTATTTACAACAAGGGGTGGTGATGGACAGAGTCTCTGAATTAAGCAGAGTACTCTCACCCAGTCAAGAGATCAGGGCTAGATCCAACACCGTTTTTTAGCTCATTGCACCATCCCAGTTTCAGAACCTGGCTGTATGCAAATTAGTCTGTCCCTGGCCCAGTGCATCATGGGAACAGGGCAGACCAGACTACAAAAGCCAATTCTTACACTGGGAAGAAAACATGCTTCCGGGGACCGGTTTCTGCCATTTCAGGCGTCTTCGGCCCGGCTTGCTTGAATCCTGATGGTGCAATGAGCAAGGGACTCACATCTGAGTATACCCTTCCACGCTTAGGGTGGACAAAATTATTTACAACAAGGGGTGGTGATGGACAGAGTCTCTGAATTAAGCAGAGTACTCTCACCCAGTCAAGAGATCAGGGCTAGATCCAACACCGTTTTTTAGCTCATTGCACCATCCCAGTTTCAGAACCTGGCTGTATGCAAATTAGTCTGTCCCTGGCCCAGTGCATCATGGGAACAGGGCAGACCAGACTACAAAAGCCAATTCTTACACTGGGAAGGAAACAAGCTTCCGGGGACCGGTTTCTGCCATTTCAGGCGTCTTCGGCCCGGCTTGCTTGAATCCTGATGGTGCAATGAGCAAGGGACTCACATCTGAGTATACCTTTCCACGCTTAGGGTGGACAAAATTATTTACAACAAGGGGTGGTGATGGACAGAGTCTCTGAATTAAGCAGAGTACTCTCACCCAGTCAAGAGATCAGGGCTAGATCCAACACCGTTTTTTAGCTCATTGCACCATCCCAGTTTCAGAACCTGGCTGTATGCAAATTAGTCTGTCCCTGGCCCAGTGCATCATGGGAACAGGGCAGACCAGACTACAAAAGCCAATTCTTACACTGGGAAGGAAACAAGCTTCCGGGGACCGGTTTCTGCCATTTCAGGCGTCTTCGGCCCGGCTTGCTTGAATCCTGATGGTGCAATGAGCAAGGGACTCACATCTGAGTATACCCTTCCACGCTTAGGGTGGACAAAATTATTTACAACAAGGGGTGGTGATGGACAGAGTCTCTGAATTAAGCAGAGTACTCTCACCCAGTCAAGAGATCAGGGCTAGATCCAACACCGTTTTTTAGCTCATTGCACCATCCCAGTTTCAGAACCTGGCTGTATGCAAATTAGTCTGTCCCTGGCCCAGTGCATCATGGGAACAGGGCAGACCAGACTACAAAAGCCAATTCTTACACTGGGAAGGAAACAAGCTTCCGGGGACCGGTTTCTGCCATTTCAGGCGTCTTCGGCCCGGCTTGCTTGAATCCTGATGGTGCAATGAGCAAGGGACTCACATCTGAGTATACCCTTCCACGCTTAGGGTGGACAAAATTATTTACAACAAGGGGTGGTGATGGACAGAGTCTCTGAATTAAGCAGAGTACTCTCACCCAGTCAAGAGATCAGGGCTAGATCCAACACCGTTTTTTAGCTCATTGCACCATCCCAGTTTCAGAACCTGGCTGTATGCAAATTAGTCTGTCCCTGGCCCAGTGCATCATGGGAACAGGGCAGACCAGACTACAAAAGCCAATTCTTACACTGGGAAGGAAACAAGCTTCCGGGGA
Organism: Lissotriton helveticus; assembly: GCF_964261635.1. Lineage (NCBI taxonomy): Eukaryota > Metazoa > Chordata > Amphibia > Caudata > Salamandridae > Lissotriton > Lissotriton helveticus. Next base: position 1,071,911,583 of record NC_136072.1, on the reverse strand, counting down.
CCGGTTTCTGCCATTTCAGGCGTCTTCGGCCCGGCTTGCTTGAATCCTGATGGTGCAATGAGCAAGGGACTCACATCTGAGTATACCCTTCCACGCTTAGGGTGGACAAAATTATTTACAACAAGGGGTGGTGATGGACAGAGTCTCTGAATTAAGCAGAGTACTCTCACCCAGTCAAGAGATCAGGGCTAGATCCAACACCGTTTTTTAGCTCATTGCACCATCCCAGTTTCAGAACCTGGCTGTATGCAAATTAGTCTGTCCCTGGCCCAGTGCATCATGGGAACAGGGCAGACCAGACTACAAAAGCCAATTCTTACACTGGGAAGGAAACAAGCTTCCGGGGACCGGTTTCTGCCATTTCAGGCATCTTCGGCCCGGCTTGCTTGAATCCTGATGGTGCAATGAGCAAGGGACTCACATCTGAGTATACCCTTCCACGCTTAGGGTGGACAAAATTATTTACAACAAGGGGTGGTGATGGACAGAGTCTCTGAATTAAGCAGAGTACTCTCACCCAGTCAAGAGATCAGGGCTAGATCCAACACCGTTTTTTAGCTCATTGCACCATCCCAGTTTCAGAACCTGGCTGTATGCAAATTAGTCTGTCCCTGGCCCAGTGCATCATGGGAACAGGGCAGACCAGACTACAAAAGCCAATTCTTACACTGGGAAGGAAACAAGCTTCCGGGGACCGGTTTCTGCCATTTCAGGCGTCTTCGGCCCGGCTTGCTTGAATCCTGATGGTGCAATGAGCAAGGGACTCACATCTGAGTATACCCTTCCACGCTTAGGGTGGACAAAATTATTTACAACAAGGGGTGGTGATGGACAGAGTCTCTGAATTAAGCAGAGTACTCTCACCCAGTCAAGAGATCAGGGCTAGATCCAACACCGTTTTTTAGCTCATTGCACCATCCCAGTTTCAGAACCTGGCTGTATGCAAATTAGTCTGTCCCTGGCCCAGTGCATCATGGGAACAGGGCAGACCAGACTACAAAAGCCAATTCTTACACTGGGAAGGAAACAAGCTTCCGGGGACCGGTTTCTGCCATTTCAGGCGTCTTCGGCCCGGCTTGCTTGAATCCTGATGGTGCAATGAGCAAGGGACTCACATCTGAGTATACCCTTCCACGCTTAGGGTGGACAAAATTATTTACAACAAGGGGTGGTGATGGACAGAGTCTCTGAATTAAGCAGAGTACTCTCACCCAGTCAAGAGATCAGGGCTAGATCCAACACCGTTTTTTAGCTCATAGCACCATCCCAGTTTCAGAACCTGGCTGTATGCAAATTAGTCTGTCCCTGGCCCAGTGCATCATGGGAACAGGGCAGACCAGACTACAAAAGCCAATTCTTACACTGGGAAGGAAACAAGCTTCCAGGGACCGGTTTCTGCCACTTCAGGCGTCTTCGGCCCGGCTTGCTTGAATCCTGATGGTGCAATGAGCAAGGGACTCACATCTGAGTATACCCTTCCACGCTTAGGGTGGACAAAATTATTTACAACAAGGGGTGGTGATGGACAGAGTCTCTGAATTAAGCAGAGTACTCTCACCCAGTCAAGAGATCAGGGCTAGATCCAACACCGTTTTTTAGCTCATTGCACCATCCCAGTTTCAGAACCTGGCTGTATGCAAATTAGTCTGTCCCTGGCCCAGTGCATCATGGGAACAGGGCAGACCAGACTACAAAAGCCAATTCTTACACTGGGAAGGAAACAAGCTTCCGGGGACCGGTTTCTGCCATTTCAGGCGTCTTCGGCTCGGCTTGCTTGAATCCTGATGGTGCAATGAGCAAGGGACTCACATCTGAGTATACCCTTCCACGCTTAGGGTGGACAAAATTATTTACAACAAGGGGTGGTGATGGACAGAGTCTCTGAATTAAGCAGAGTACTCTCACCCAGTCAAGAGATCAGGGCTAGATCCAACACCGTTTTTTAGCTCATTGCACCATCCCAGTTTCAGAACCTGGCTGTATGCAAATTAGTCTGTCCCTGGCCCAGTGCATCATGGGAACAGGGCAGACCAGACTACAAAAGCCAATTCTTACACTGGGAAGGAAACAAGCTTCCGGGGACCGGTTTCTGCCATTTCAGGCATCTTCGGCCCGGCTTGCTTGAATCCTGATGGTGCAATGAGCAAGGGACTCACATCTGAGTATACCCTTCCACGCTTAGGGTGGACAAAATTATTTACAACAAGGGGTGGTGATGGACAGAGTCTCTGAATTAAGCAGAGTACTCTCACCCAGTCAAGAGATCAGGGCTAGATCCAACACCGTTTTTTAGCTCATTGCACCATCCCAGTTTCAGAACCTGGCTGTATGCAAATTAGTCTGTCCCTGGCCCAGTGCATCATGGGAACAGGGCAGACCAGACTACAAAAGCCAATTCTTACACTGGGAAGGAAACAAGCTTCCGGGGACCGGTTTCTGCCATTTCAGGCGTCTTCGGCCCGGCTTGCTTGAATCCTGATGGTGCAATGAGCAAGGGACTCACATCTGAGTATACCCTTCCACGCTTAGGGTGGACAAAATTATTTACAACAAGGGGTGGTGATGGACAGAGTCTCTGAATTAAGCAGAGTACTCTCACCCAGTCAAGAGATCAGGGCTAGATCCAACACCGTTTTTTAGCTCATTGCACCATCCCAGTTTCAGAACCTGGCTGTATGCAAATTAGTCTGTCCCTGGCCCAGTGCATCATGGGAACAGGGCAGACCAGACTACAAAAGCCAATTCTTACACTGGGAAGGAAACAAGCTTCCGGGGACCGGTTTCTGCCATTTCAGGCGTCTTCGGCCCGGCTTGCTTGAATCCTGATGGTGCAATGAGCAAGGGACTCACATCTGAGTATACCCTTCCACGCTTAGGGTGGACAAAATTATTTACAACAAGGGGTGGTGATGGACAGAGTCTCTGAATTAAGCAGAGTACTCTCACCCAGTCAAGAGATCAGGGCTAGATCCAACACCGTTTTTTAGTTCATTGCACCATCCCAGTTTCAGAACCTGGCTGTATGCAAATTAGTCTGTCCCTGGCCCAGTGCATCATGGGAACAGGGCAGACCAGACTACAAAAGCCAATTCTTACACTGGGAAGGAAACAAGCTTCCGGGGACCGGTTTCTGCCATTTCAGGCGTCTTCGGCCCGGCTTGCTTGAATCCTGATGGTGCAATGAGCAAGGGACTCACATCTGAGTATACCCTTCCACGCTTAGGGTGGACAAAATTATTTACAACAAGGGGTGGTGATGGACAGAGTCTCTGAATTAAGCAGAGTACTCTCACCCAGTCAAGAGATCAGGGCTAGATCCAACACCGTTTTTTAGCTCATTGCACCATCCCAGTTTCAGAACCTGGCTGTATGCAAATTAGTCTGTCCCTGGCCCAGTGCATCATGGGAACAGGGCAGACCAGACTACAAAAGCCAATTCTTACACTGGGAAGGAAACAAGCTTCCGGGGACCGGTTTCTGCCATTTCAGGCGTCTTCGGCCCGGCTTGCTTGAATCCTGATGGTGCAATGAGCAAGGGACTCACATCTGAGTATACCCTTCCACGCTTAGGGTGGACAAAATTATTTACAACAAGGGGTGGTGATGGACAGAGTCTCTGAATTAAGCAGAGTACTCTCACCCAGTCAAGAGATCAGGGCTAGATCCAACACCGTTTTTTAGCTCATTGCACCATCCCAGTTTCAGAACCTGGCTGTATGCAAATTAGTCTGTCCCTGGACTCACATCTGAGTATACCCTTCCACGCTTAGGGTGGACAAAATTATTTACAACAAGGGGTGGTGTTGGACAGAGTCTCTGAATTAAGCAGAGTACTCTCACCCAGTCAAGAGATCAGGGCTAGATCCAACACCGTTTTTTAGCTCAGGCCGAAGACGGCTGTAATGCCAGAAACCGGTCCCCGGAAGCTTGTTTCCTTCCCAGTGTAAGAATTGGCTTTTGTAGTTTGGTTTGCCCTGTTCCCATCATGCACTGGGACAGGAACAGACTAATTTGCATACAGCCGGGTTCTGAAACTGGGATGGTGCAATGAGCTAAAAAACGGTGTTGGATCTAGCCCTGATCTTTTGACTGGGTGAGAGTATTCTGCTTAATTCAGAGACTCTGTCCCTCACCACCCCTTGTTGCTAAAGAGAGTAAGCAATTCGGGTGATCTGATCACTCACTTGAAAAGTTTGCTTTGAAAAATTATGAAATGTTTTAAATTTGTTGTTCTTGTTATTATACTGTTATATGTACTAATCCATTCGTATGTAAAGAGCTATCTATGTTGTCGGAAATCCCCGGGGAATTGAATAGCGAGTGGTGAATAGAATCCACTTGTTTTGAGGTCACTGGCTTTCAAGGAAAGTTGGTGCAGGTTAAGCAGAACTGGAAGCACTAACTAGGGTTTTTTCTGAATGTATGATTGAATAAATGTTAGTAACGAGGTTCATTGGCAAAATTCCTACTGTGGCATAACCTAGTGAGGGTCACACCGGAAGAGTAGCAGGTTCATCGGAGCTTGAGTGAAAGCAAAAGGGCTTGCTGGTGAAACTTTAGACTTGAATATATCCCGGAAAGGTGGATGAGTCTAGGGAAGTAGCAGGTGCTCCAATGCTAGTGTGAAGGGTAGGCAGAAGAGATCTACTCGTAGAGTGTGAAAAGTAAATGGAAGTAGTTTACTTGCAGTGAAACCAAACTCTTTACTGTCTAGACACTTGAGCACAGTGGCGAATGTGTATTCGTTGTTAAATAACAAAGCACTAAGCACTTTAGAAAGAAAGAAAGTTTCCGTTACCTTGTGAAGGAGGGAGTCAGTCGCGAAGCTGCTCTGACGTCACTCCGTGCCGCGCTGGGATTGGTAGGCGTAGCGAGCTGGTAGCAGAGCTGAAAATTGTAAAGGAGGGGTGAGCGCCGGAGCGTGGGAACTGTCTCGCGAAAGGGCCGCGCACCCATTGGTCGAGATTATTTGAACTCGTGCATTTCATTGGTCGCACGAAAATAATAGACGCACACGGATTGGAAGTGATTTTGTAAACAAAGTCACTCGTAAAAATCGTATGTGGCATTCGTATAGACCGCATACCAGACCTGATCCACGGCATATGGGATTTGAGAAGATCAGTGGAAAGGCGTTAAAAACGACATTATGTACGGAAATAAGAGAAAAGTGTCTCTTGTAAACAAAGTGAAAAATTATTTCAAAAAGGGCAAGCCGATTAAAACTAGAGAAGGTGTTGTCATACCGCAACTCAACACTCCCGCATCTTTCATGATGTTCGATAAAGGGTACAACACATGTGTATGGTTGGAGAATTGGGTGGAATACACGAAGGATGACGGAGTGTTGGCCTTTCCGTTAGAAGGTACCTTTAACAGTAGGATTCTATTCAATCTGAGAACCCGAATGAATGACTTACATCCCAGACCTAGGTTAACGCAGTATGAAGCACTAGAGGAATGGGAAATCGAGGCTTTTGAAAGGGATAAGCCCCGAATGGATAAAGGGTTAACTAAATTTTATCCAAAAATGAAACAGGAAGCCCGAGCCAAAAAGATGAAACAGTGGAGACAGAACATGATTGTAGAAGGACTGTTTCCCATGTTGCCAGCATGTGGTCCTCCTGGGGGGGAGAAGAAAACAGAAAAGTGCAAACATTGGGTACCTATTGGAGAGTCGGATGATGAATTATTAGATGACCTGTGTATGAGAAGTCCGCCTCCTTATAATGAAAGAAATAGACCTTCCAGTGAGGGGGATAATTCCCGAAGACTTCATCTTCAGGATGAGGCCCGATCAGCCAGTGCAGGAGGGGGTTGGCCCATACCTCCTTATACCGAGAGCTTAGGTCCTGTAGATACAAGAGATATCTATCCAAGAATATCAGCTGGTGGGGATGCCAGACACTCCTGTGAAAGCGATTTTTCCCCGAGACCTCCCTACGAGGGTGAGCCAAGACCCTCAGGTTCAGGAATGCCATTTTTACAGCCTTTGTATGAAAGAGAACCAAGGTCCCTAGGTACAGGAAGTTTGTTCCCAAGACCAAATTATGGTGAAGGGCCTAGTGAAACTCATCCCACTGCCCCGAGTTATGCTCCCACTCTGACCCCACAGGTGTTACATGACAAATCCGTAGAAAGATTATTGGAAGAAAAGGAGCGAGAAATTCTAGCAAGGCAGAGAGCTGAGATAATTCAGAAAATGTCCCAGTTAAATACCAGTCCTGAGGCATTGACAATCCCAGTGACAATCGGACCTGTGGTTCCATTGTACGGGGATCGGCATGAAAGTCCAAACCCTCCAGTCATTTCCCCAGTAATAACCCAGCCAAGACCAGAACCCTTAATAGTAGATGACCAGACAAACGAGTGCGAGTCTGAGGCCTCGCTATTGGATCTGCCCAATAGAAATACAGGAAAAAGGATGCAGAAAAGACATAACCCTTTTAACACGAGGGAGATTCAGATGGAATCGACTTCGGGTACAAAGAGTGTCACGTTAGTGACTCCTGAAGAAATTGAAAGATGGAGTCAAGAATTAGAGAAACAAACTTCGCAGACGAAACCATTAGATCTCTACAAATTGAGAGTAGAAATAGAAGAACTTATGGCAGGAAATGTAGGATTAGACCGATTAAATACCTACTCTGAAGAAGAGCTGTTGTTTATTTGCAAAAGTCTTACCAGAAATGCCCGAGTACTTCATGAAAAATTGACAGATACTGCTGCTAGCATGGGAATAGATATTTCAAAATCGAAACCCTTGCAGAAACCATACAGAGCAGAATTTTCAGACAAGATTTGGAAAACCTGAATATATCGGGGAAAAAGGCACAGGTCAAAGAACTATTGACAGTGTTACAGAAATGGGGAGACGTAGAAAGATGGAAAGCCAGATGGGCTAGGAAAAAAGATGAGGCCAGATCTAAGCAGGTAACTCCCGAATTCGTCCTAAAGGAAGTTGACAAACCAGAACAGTTATGCCCTATGCGCGAAGTGCCAGGAGGAAAATATGTACATGTTCCATGGTCCCGACAGGATATTGTGTCCTTTACCAATGACTTCCCGAAATTACGAGAAAAGCCAGTCGATTGGTACCGGCAGGTAGAAAGATTTGTAAAGGTGCAGAAATGCTTGTGGAAGGACCTGGATGGGTTCTTCGACATAGTGGTCCCTGTAGATCTGTGGACTGAGTGTAAAATAGCCATAGCTTGGCCTAGTGAGGAATACCCGAGGGACTCCAAAACAGGTGAACCCTCTATTGAGGTAATGAGGAAATATGAACAAGTAATTCAGCATCTGAAGCTAAAAGTGCCCGCAAAGGAAACCGATTGGACCAAGATAGATAGAACCACGCAGGAAAGGGACGAGACTGTGCATTCCTTTTATGAAAGGCTGTTGCAGGTGTTCAAAACATACAGTGGTATAGATAACATCGAAATGAAGGACATGACGCATTTCATTTACAGGTTTGTAAACGGTTTAAGACCAGAAATTTGTCAGTGGATAAAAGATAACAAAATCTGTTGGCAGTCCAAGAAAATGGACGAGGTCCTACGGTACGCGAAGTACTGTGAGGACGAAATGGCAGAAAAGAAAAAGGCCCTGAAGGAAAAGGTGATGTGGGCTCAAGTAAAACTCGCAGAACAGCAAGAAAAACAATTGAATAAGCTAAATAAAACTACTCAGAACCAAAGCCCTGGGGGTGGGGTGGAGGAAAGCCCCGAGCAAAAATGAGCAGAGAGGAAGCCAAAAAGAAATTTCCCTGCCACCAGTGCGGGGAAATTGGACATTGGAGAGACGAGTGTCCGTATTTACAGTCCGATAATACCCAAACCCCTGATTTAATTCCACAGACGCAGAATGAAAAGCCAAGAAAGACCCAGCAGCAGGTAAAAACGATTCAAATACCCCGAGCGCCAAAGCCAACTTTTAAGGGAAAATCACCGCAGGGAGATGATATAGAGATTTGGGGGGGCAATGAGAACAGAAATGCAGCAACTTCGCAATATCTGTTAAATGACACTTTTTTCTGTGACGACGAGTACTGGCGGGGCCTGAGAGGGGAGGACAAGGAGTGCGTACTTGGCGCCTCTTTGCCGGTAGACCAGTCAGGGCCATACATTGAAGGAAAGGTTGATGGAAATGATGTCACCTTTCTATTGGACACTGGTGCTACCCGTTCTACTGTAAGAACAGCAGACGTTCCAAACCTACCCCTCTCGGGAGAAGCAATCCAAGTAGTGGGAGTATCTAATCAATTGATTAGTACCCCCGTTACCGAGCCCATGGAGATCTCAATAGGGAACTTCAAAGAAATGCACAGATTTGTCGTATGTGATACCAGTCCAGTGAACTTACTGGGACGTGATTTGCTGTGCAAAATGAACTGCACTATCTTTTGCACACCAAAGGGCGTTGAGATTCAAACTCCAGACGAAGATGGTATTTACAAGCTAATGTTAGTCAGACCTGACTCAGAAATTAAGCGAATGACTATACAAGACTTACCTGAAGAACTCCAACAGACAGTAAAGCCAGAAGTATGGGACTTTACTGGAAAGGATGTAGGATTAATGGCCAATGTAGACCCAATACAAATAGCCATAAAGGAAAATGCAGCCTACCCCAATACTAAGCCTTACAGAATGAGTGCCGAAGTGAGAGCAGGAGTTGCCATTGAAATACAGAAATTGCTAGAAGCAAACATCATACAAGAAGTGATGAGTAGCCCGTGTAATTCCCCAATAATTGGAATCAAGAAACCTAGTGGCAAGTACAGAGTAGTGCAGGACCTGAGAAAGGTAAACAAAATTGTGGTTCCTTGCTGTCCTATTGTCCCAAACCCAGCTGTGATTCTGTATCAGATTCCCTGGGATGCTGAATGGTTTACTGTGATAGACCTATGTCATGCATTCTTTTCAATCCCATTGCATCCAGATAGCAAATGTCTTTTCTCATTTGCTTTCAACAGTCACGTGTACGTTTGGAACAGGGTCCCCCAGGGGTACACAGAAAGCCCCTCTATCTTTAATCAGATCTTGAAAAAATGCCTGGAAACTTTAGTCTTACCTAGAAAGTCTGTTTTGGTGCAATACATTGACGACCTCTTGGTGGCGTCCAAAAGTCATAGGGATTGCGTGATTGACACCATTGCTCTACTAAATCACCTAAGTGAAAAGGGACATAAAGTGGCCCCTGAAAAATTACAGTTCTGTTCAAAGTCAGTGAAATATCTGGGGCACCAGATAGAAAAGGGAATCAGAAAAGTCACCTCAGAGAGAGTCAGAATAATTCAAAAGATGCAGTTACCCCGTACTCAGAAAGAAATCAGAATGTTCCTTGGAGTTGTAGGTTACTGCAGGCAATGGATTGTGGGATTCGCAGTCCATGCAAAGCCTTTAATAAAAATGACAAAGAAAGGAGCACCGGACCCTGCGGAATGGGATGATGAAAGCTTAACGGCATTTACAAAATTACGAGATTGTCTGTGTACTGCTCCTGCTTTGGGAATGCCAGATTATTCCAAGGAGTTTGCTTTATTCTGTGACACACGAGACAATTGTGCATTGTCGGTCCTAACACAGGAACATGGCTTAACTAGACGGCCCGTGGCATATTTTTCTGCCACTTTAGATCCAGTGGCTGCTGGATTACCTGGATGTTTGAAAGCAGTGGCTGCAACATGCACAAGTTTAGAACAGAGTGAATCTATTGTCATGGGACATCCTGTAACTGTGTATGTTCCACACGCAGTTGTGATTTTACTAACAAGAACCAAGACTCAGTATCTCACCCCTAGTCGGCTGACTAAATACGAGAGGATTCTCGTGGGTGCTGCAAATGTGGCCATCACTCGGTGTAATATACTGAACCCAGCCACTCTACTCCCTGACTCAATGGTTTTAGAAGACCAGGGGGAGAACGAGCATGACTGCATTGACCTGACAGAATTCAGTACTAAACCCCGCCCAGACATTAAAGAAACGCCCTTGCCTGTACATGATGAAGAATGGTTTGTGGATGGTTCATGCATGAGACACAAACTTGTAGGCCTAAGTGCTGCCTACGCTGTGGTTGCGTTAGACAAAGTCAAAGAAGCATCCTGTTTATTTGGAATAAAGTCTGCACAAGTAGCCGAACTAATTGCCTTGATAAGAGCTTGCAAATTGGGAAAAGACCAAAGAATAACAGTGTATACTGACAGCCAGTACTGTTATGGGGTTGTGCATGACTTTGGCCAATTATGGCTACAAAGAGAATTCCTGACTTCATCAGGTACCCCCATCCGAAATGGAAAAGTTATCCAAGACCTTCTAGAGGCAATCCAATTACCAAAGAAATTGGCAGTGGTCAAATATGTTGCTCATAAAAAGGGCCTTGACCCTGTGTCATTGGGAAATGATTTTGCTGATCGGGTAGCAAAACAATGTGCTATGGATCGCATGTCAATGAACATCAGACGGGGTGGGACTGGAAACAGCTGCAAACTTATGGTGTTTGAAGAAGTGCCTACCTGGGATGAAGTGAGAGAATGGCAGCATGCTGTGCCTTGGGAAGAGAAAGAGAAGTGGAAGGGACTTGGTTGTCGACCAAGACGTGAGGATGGTGTCATGGTGGGCCCAGATGGTATGCCTGTGTTACCTAGGAACCTGCTTGCCCCTATGGCCAGACTGATACATGAAGGATCACACATTGGTAGGGATGCCATGGTTCTGGTATTTCAACAAACCTGGTATAACCCGAAATTCAGGAAAGTAGCAGAATCCCTTTGCCAGAGGTGCATGACGTGTCAACAGTTCAACGCTGGCAAAAGAACAGTAGTTGAACTGGGGAAAATTGGAAAATCAGGGGGTCCCTTTGTAAGAATACAAATTGACTTCATCACCATGCCACGCTGCGAGGGAAAAAGATATGTCCTTGTAGTGGTCTGCCTATTTTCAAAATGGGTGGAAGCTTACCCTGTCCCACAGAGTGATGCCTTAACAGTAGCCAAATTGTTACTACGAGAATTGATACCTAGGTTCGGGGTGCCAGTCACTATTGAATCAGATAGAGGCGGACATTTTCAGAATGAGGTGTTGGACCAACTCTGTAAAGCGTTTGGAATCACACAAAAATTGCACTGTGCACATCGTCCAGAGGCTTCCGGAGTGGTAGAGCAGATAAATGGCACTATTAAATCAAGGTTGGCCAAAATGTGTGACTCAACTGGAATGAATTGGATTACTGCTTTGCCTCTTGTTCTGATGGGACTCCGAAGTATTCCTGATCGGAGAACAGGCCTGAGCCCCCATGAAATATTGATGGGAAGAGTGATGAGACAAGCATGGGTACCAGGAAACAAACTGTTAAGCATTTCTGATGATTTGGTACTTGAGTATTGCAGGAAACTGGGTGACCAAGTGCGTTCTATCTCTCGCCAGATTGGGGAAGACGCCGTCGCCAACCCGACAACTCCAGTTCACAAATTGGTTCCGGGTGTCTGGGTTAGAATAAAGAAGCACACTCGTTTGAGTTGCCTTGCACCGAGGTGGGGAGAAAAACGCCAAGTAATTCTGGTGACCACGACAGCAGTGAAGTGTGCAGGCGTTCCCAGGTGGATCCATGCCAGCCATACTCAAAAGGTAATTCCAGACAAGGAGCCTGGAGCTGAAGGTTGTCCAGCTGAGGGATCTGCGGATGTGGGTCCTGAAGTAGCTGAAGACGAACAACCAAGCACCAGTCCAGCTGAGGGTCCTGTAAACGTCGGTCCGGAAGTAGCTGATGACGAGCAACCGAGCACCAGCCAAGATGATTGGATACCTATAATCGATTTCATTGAAGACCCAATCAGAACAAGAGAGCGAATCTACGAAGATAGAGAGTGGATTAGAGAGGTCGAGACAGGCACAGGCGAAGACCCTCAGATCATTGAGATTCACATCAAATCTGAGGACAAAGAGGGAGGTCAGACAGGGACAGAACAAGTGATCGATACTCCTCCATTGACTCCTGATATTGAAAAGGGACAGACTAGAACTAGTGCAAAGGTTCGAGCAGAAGAAAATCAAGAGATCAAAGTGCTTGAACAGGATCAGACAGAACTAGAAGAACGCGTTCAGGACATAGAAACAGAGACATTTAAAAGCCAAAACCAAATTTCACCTGAACAAGGCCAGTTTAGTAACCAGGCGGAAGAATTAGATACAAGACCTGGGACTAGTAAGACAGGAAGGGAAGAGACAGAGGAAGTGCCACAAACGAATGAAAACAAAAGAGCATTAGAAGAAAGTCAAATAACAGTGCCAACCAAAAGACTAAAGAAAAAGAAAAATATCGAACCAAGATACATTAAGAGACTAAGACTGAGAATAAAAACAGTAGAAGAAAAACTTGCTGACAGAAGAAAAAGCATACGAATAGCAGAGCAAGCTGGAGAAAGCTCCAACAGAAGGAGTGATCGAATAAAAAGACTGAATGAGAAATACCAGGATCCTAAGTGGACATATCTGATTCTGGAAAATTTTGAGGATCTTGAAATTACTGACGAAAGCGACAGGGAACAGATTACTGATTACTCTACAGAGGAAGAGGACGAACCGCTGTGAAATTGCTCAGCATAAAGGTACCGGTACAAGTCCACAAAGAGGGGTTGAAAACTTCTTCTGAGCCAAAATGTCTGATTCAAGCGTGAGTGGTAGACCTAGCCGCAGTTGTTGCAAAACATGCTGTAAGGTATGTATATGTAGTATAGTTATAGTAATATTAGTTTGGATAGGACTAACAGTTTTCATTCCCTTTATGGTAAGCAAAAATACTAATATTGACCCTACTCAGATTACCGACACTGAAGAACTGACAACACGAAGTGTAGAAAGACGTAAAAAAGCACTCAGACAGACAAAACGAGACTTAGAAGCATCAGATGAGGAAGGACTACATTACCATGGAGTTAGAAACCAGACACACTTAAATGTTTTCGCAAATCTGTTAGTGCATTATGTAGAAACTATGGAAATAGAAGATTGCTATGTCTGCATGAAGCTACCTACTTCTGTGGCTGAAGGCGTGACATATCATCACCTACCTCTGACCTATGGAATCTCCTGTAGTATTTTAGCAAGCTTATTTTACAAAAGAGGACCGTTACAGTACTATTACTCTAACAATGACGTGATCTTTTCTGAACTTCCTATACGTGGAAATCTGAATCCTGTACATACCAAAAGTGACGTTACACGTTATATGGGAGAATACTTTCTGACTATAGGTACCATAGACTTAAATGAAGCACACAGAGACAACTTGACCTGAAAAATCTATTATAATCTCGTAACTTCAATTGTTCGTTTTACTAATTTATGTATTTTGAATGTGCGTGGGTATCATAGAGATGCTTGCCTATGTGTTTTACTAATACCATTAATCCTTGTTCCTAAAATGGCCGCTGCTTGACTTTCCTCTTCTGCGCATGCGTCAGTCACACTCACGTGACTTCACGTAGAGATAGTTTTGGAGGGAAAGGGTGCGCATGCGTAATCGCCATAAAATGGCAGCTTAATGTGATAATGAAGTAAAGCTCGTGCTATTGCTCATCGTGTCGTTATGTGTAGCACTTACCCGTAATTGCATAGTATATTTTTTTTATGATAAACCTGAAGTGTGAAATTATGACATGTAATACATTCATTCATTTCTATGTTTTAATTTGTTTTCGCTTACTTTTCATGTACCACGATAATTGGGGGTCTGACTGAGCCAAGAACCATCTTGAAGGTCCCTTCTGCGCATGTCATGCAGCCCGGGGAAATTCAGCCTTGAACAGTGGAACTCAGCCAGCTGGCAGAGACGGGCAAGATGCTCCTGAGAAAGTGACCTGCGACCCAGCAGGACGGAGTCATCTGTACTCGTATTGAAACAAATGTTAACAATTCATTGTATTCCACTGGCTAGTCGCATGAGAACCCCAATCTTGCTAGGCGGTACCTTAGAATGCAAAATAGGTCTTACAATAGTCTGTTCTGATTGGTGTGTTAACCAAATCCTACCTTAGGACCAATCGAAATTGGGGATTCTGACACTTTGCAACATTTGGGGGTTGGTACACTGTCCCAAAACAGTATATCTAGCCTAGGTTCACCTAGGGAATTTGTCCGACTTGTCTGAATAGCTGACCTGTCACTGACCCAACGCACTCAATAGGTGACTTGATACAGAGGTGCTGCGGAGCTCTCTGTCCGAAATTTGACCATAGACTCTGAAGGTTTTACTGAACCTTAAGTGCTGGCGGAGCACTTTGCTGGGGAATTCGCTGACCCAATCGGGGTCCTGACTAATAGCTGCAGAGAGGGTGGAGCGCTGGCGTTGCTTCCGAACTGTGGGTGCTGGTCGTATCCTGGTGGTCCAGTCCTGATCCTAATCTGGGTTTCCTGTCCTGTCCTGGGGTGTCCATTCTGCACCTGCTGTCCCATTGATGACTGCTATTCCTTGGGGTATTTCCTGTCCTTAACTGACCCGTGGCCAGGGTTGGTTTTCACACCAGTCTAGGTAAATATCTTGCCGAAAACCCTAAACTGCACCTTTCTATTTTCTGTCTTTGCTTCAATAAAGACATACCTTTGCATATGATAATTTTCCATGCTTTTTCTCACGCAACCATTGCGTCTCATTAAAGTCATTTGCCTTTAATTCCATAGCATGTTCCTATGTTCCCCTGCCTTTTTCAGTACAAATCTCTCCATACTGTTTATGAATTAAATATGTTTTACAATTTTCTCTTAAATATTGAATTGAAGTAATAACGTTAGAATTATAGCGTGTTGCACTTTCTACCCTTCCATAGATGTATAGTTTTCCCTGGTGTCTTTTCTCTCGAAATATGACCCAATGATAAAATCCTAAAACGTGCATAAAAATTCCTAGCATTAAGAACACTCCCTTGAATTCCATTTCCTTTATTTTCTGAATTCCCTCATTATAGGGTTAGATGGTGGCCTGTATACTCTTCCTATATGGTTATGTGCTCTTCGTTATTCTAATTATAGATTGCCTCATTACTATAAACTGTATGATTGCAGAATCTGAAATCTAAGATAAACTTTTAAAACTTCTCAGTTGTCCGTGGTCATTTTATGAAAAAGTAAAGGTTTTAATGTTGGGTTTGTATTTTTCCTGCCTTTCTTTTTACAGCTAGCTCCCTGACCCATCGTGGTCATAGGTACCCGTATCTGTGGATGGTAAGTCGGGTACACTGGAAATAGTAGAAAACAGGGACTCACAATTATTGGTAGAAGATTGTAAGGTCATCTGATCAATGTGGATGGTGAATTGAAGTATATGGGCCCAAAGCCTGAGTGGTGAAAATATTGGTCGGGTGACTTGCGATCTCTATCCCTAACACGGACAGAAAGTAGGTAGGAAAAAATGGCAGGCAGCTGCATTGCCATTTTACATGATTGTCAACATGCTCTTCAACCGTTGGCATTATATGGCTGTCGGTCTTGGTAACCTCACTGAGGCGGCAATAGTTTATGCAAAATCCCAGCTTCTAAACCAGCAACACTAGGCTTGCCCTTGACAGGGTTATTCACAGGGGTAACTCACACTTGTGAGAAATCTATACCTGTACATTTGCTCTTACACTTTTCAGTAACTTTAGTCCTTTTGGTTATTCACAACATCCAAGTAGAAAGTTACTCAAAAGTGTAGACTTACACTTTTCCACCTCTGAAAAATGGGGTGGAGCCTAACTTACGAATGTACGCTACTACAAAAAAAAACAGCACTAAGAGGCCTATTATCATGGCAGGCCGCACCTCTGGCAGTCAGTCCTGTTTACCGTTACAGTGGCGGGCAGACTTCGTCTACATGCTCTTCAACTTCGTCTGCCCGCCATCGTAATGGGCCCCTATGTCTAGCACTACACATGACCAACCTGAATCACTGACAGAATATCGAAGTTCATAATATCGACCTACAGAAATATCAACGCAAGAATATCGAAGTCAGAAATATCGACATCCTATCTATATTATGGTAAGTACAAAAATATTGGAAAAAATATTATTAAAATGTTGTTAAAAATATCGTTTTTTATTTAAGATAAAAAAATGTAAAATAAAGTAAATAATACATATAATTAAAATAAGCCTAGTTAAAAATATTTTAAAATGTTTACAAATTATAAGTAATATATATAATATAAAAATAAATTGAACATATACATATAATATATAATAAATATACTTACTTATTAATATTGTTTAATAATTAATACAACCTGATATAATATGCATACAAGAGACGCATATACCATGGGTGAAAAGACAAGTATTAACTGATCTTGGATTTATAGTGCTTGCTGCCTCGCAACAATCAACCACGAATAGAGGGGTGGCTATCCTAGGTCAACGTTCTGTAAGTACAACGGGGAAGGTTAAAGTAGATAGTCTTGGTCGATGGGCAATTGTGGAATGTGTAATTGGTAATGTTGTGACAACGATTTGTACAGTATACGGATCTAATGTGGATGACATCTCAGTAATAGAATATTTAAATGTAGAATTAGCCCTGTGGAGTACTCCATTATTTCTATTGGGCGATTTCAATATCCATGGGGAATTAAATACATGGGACCCAAACTTTACTAGATATTTAGGTAGGAAACCCAGGGTTTTTAAGGCATTACGCCTACTTTTATCTCAACATGGGTTGATTGATGGATGGCCTGTGACCCATTTGAAAGATCCTGGATATACCTTTTTTTCTTCACCACATAAGAAATTTGTTCGAATAGATTATATTTTTATATTTTTTATATTTTTATACCTATATTTTTATACCTAGAAATTTGGCACAAGGAACTAATATGTTCGTTAAACCACGTATCACCTCAGATCATGCTCCAATTGTTATGGACTTACCTATATCTAATAAATATAGAACACATAGATCTTTCACTTTTAATAAGAAATTGTTACTAGATGAAACATATGTGAATCAAATTATGGATTGGGCCCTGCAATTTTTTGATCATAACAGAGCCTCTACATCTTATGCAATGGTATGGGATTGCTTTAAGGCAAGGCTACGTGGCGAGACTTCTAGTTATAATTGGAGTATACAGAAGAAAAGGAAAAATATAATGAAAGAATTAATACGAGATTTAGCTAATGCAGAGCTTGATTTAATTCATGATATTAGATTACAACGCAATAGTGAAACATCACAAAATGAAGTCGCGAAACATAAAGCGAAGATAAATGGGATCTGGAGTCAGGATATAGCATTACAATATAAGGTGTTCAGCGCAGAGAGATATGAATATGGGGAAAACGTAGGCAGATGTTTAGCACAGAGAATGCGCGGGAGACAGAATATGCAGCGCATAAATTCTATAGAAAATAATCAGGGAACTCGTGTAGAATCACCAGAGGGGATACTTCCGGTGTTCTATGAATACTATACAACTCTTTATACTCAAGAAGATTCCTCTCTTGAATCACGTAATCAATATATAGATAATTTGGAATTGCCCCATCTAAATTTAGCACAGCAGGAACAATTAGAGCTCCCTATTACAATTGAAGAACTTGAGATCTCTTTGAAAGAATTAGCTCTGGGGAAGGCCTCTGGTCCTGATAAACTTCCACTAGAAATTTACAAAATCCTATTCCCTATAATAAAAACAGACATGCTTGCAACGTTTCTAGAAGCTCAAAAGGGCCACTCCCCACCATCATGGGAAGATGCCAGCATAGTTGTATTTCATAAAAAAGATAAACCTCTGCATCTACCTGGCTCGTACCGCCCAATCTCCCTTATAAATGCGGACGTAAAAATATATTCTAAAATTTTCGCCAATCGATTGAGCCAAATTGTCCCAATCTTAGTTTCTCAACAACAACATGGCTTTCTTCCGGAACGCGGCACTATTAATCATATACACCGGGTTATTGCAACATTAGACTATGCCACTGCGCAACATAAAGACGTCGGACTGATACTTTTAGATGCTGAAAAAGCATTCGACAGCGTCTCATGGGCTTTTCTGTGGGCTGTTATGGGGAAAATGGGATTTGGTACACGACTTATATCTTCACTACAAATTATGTATAGGCACCCGAGGGCTAAGATCTGTATATCTGGACAAGAATCTATGGCGGTTAATATCACGCGGGGTACACGACAGGGGTGTCCCTGCTCACCATTATTATTTGCTATTTATATAGAACCCTTGTTAAAGGCACTAATGTCATCTCAACAAATCCAATCTATGGTTCTACCAGGAGGTGATATAAAGGTGTTAGCTTATGCTGACGATATTGCAGTGGTAACCTCGGAGCCGGAATCTGCACTAATTGCAATAGAAAACCTTACAGGTCTGTTCGGCAATGTGTCCGGATACAAATTAAATAGCCAAAAGACACAGATTATATGTTCACCAGGCCTATGTACTAACAATAGCAGGGTCTCTATAGAGGCCAAATACTTAGGTATTAAAATTAGACTCATACCTCAACAGTTAGTTTCGTCAAATTGGGCTGATATATTAGTATCAGTAAAAAATCAACTTGATAAAATAGAATGCCTGCACCTATCGTTAGTAGGGAGACGTAATGTCCTCAAAATGACCATTCTTCCGAAAGTTTTATATTATTTCCGAGCAATACCACTGGAAATACCCACACTAGAGTTAAAAAAATTGCAATCTATTACTGATCGATTTTTGTGGAGCGGGAAAGCAACACGGAGAGCATCCAAATTTATGACTTTACCAATTTTAAGGGGGGGTTGGGGAGTCCCGAACTTCGCACTTTATTATCTGGCATGCCTTATACAAAATCTTAAATATTTTTCAATTGGTGGAATTCCACCCTCATATGAAAGCCCTGATATTTTCTCTCTTTTATTAGGCCCACAATCTCGTCAAATGCTACTTCGCTTCACAGAACCTAGCTATTATAAGAGAACGAGATTCAAACTTATATTGTCCGCTTTTAAAGGATGGCGTTCTATTCGTAAACTCATTTCATTAGGTCGTGTCAATTTCTACACTCCGTGTAACTCCATAGAACTTCTCCCGGAAATTTTCAGGGATCACATTATGGGCACTTGGCGCGAGAAGGGTATAATAGCTATTGGCGATATGGTTAAAAATGGTATCATTGTCTCATTTCAGGAGCTAAGAGATCAATTCAGTCTTTCTAAAAATGATTTCTTTAAGTACTTGCAAATAAGGGATTTTTTTTCATCACATCCATATATTGTACCATTATGTCCCAACGAATTTATGGAAATATTAAAAAAACCAACACGCATAGGGACTATTTATAATTATCTTTTAAACCTGCATCAAGATGATATGGATCAACAAGCATCAAAATGGTGTATAAGACTAGGCACATTAGTAGTTCCATTTCAAGAATCAATTGTTATGGCCGACAAAATTATTCTTTCTGCCAATTTATATTCTCAACATTATAAAACTTTATTTAATCTCTATCATACACCACTTAAAATGCTAAAATGGAGTAATGCATATGATGGGAAATGCTATAGGTGCCAAGGTGACTTGGCAGATATTATACATATATTTTCAGACTGCCTCATATTAAAACCATTCTTCGTATCCATAGAACTTTTTTTAGCATATATTACAAAATGTGATGTAAAAATCTCTAGAGAGATGATTATTTTTGGTTTATCGAATGATAATGAATTTTTTTCAGGCTATCAAGAGCATAGGTATATTATTTTTATGGCTATGGCTGTAGCTCGCCTTTGTATATCATCGATGTGGTTAAAACCTGAGGCACCTACATATGAAATGTGGCGAGCTAAATTTTATAATATCTTTAATTTGGAGTTTAACCTTTATCGAGTCAAATCAATCAGGAAAAAGAGAAGAGGGTACAAAATTTGGTGGACTTTGATAGATCATTTGGATCATTAGTTATTTTTATGTATGCCATTTATGAATTTGAAGCATTTGCCTAGATCGTACTTATCTGTTGTTAAAAACATTTTATGAATCTGTATCTCTATTTATGTCGAATACTCGGCGTCTCTGTATTTTCTTTGTGTATACATGACTTTGAACTGAATCAATAAAAAAAAAATAAAAAATATATTGTTTAATAATTATTTGAAAAATGTATACATTGTTTAAAAAATCTTATAAATTATAAATACCTCTATATACATAAAACAATACTAAAAATTAAAATTCTATAAATATATATAACAAATAAAAAAATATTTTTAATCTTTTTAAAAATAAATATACACTACATTAGCTAAAATAATAAAAAAATATTAGATAGCAGATGGAATAAAATTACTATTCCAACTCAAACAGTGCAACAGTAGGGAAAATGTTGGATAGCGTAGGGGTAAAAATTACTATTCCCCCAACCACCCAGTGAGTGCAACAGTGGGGAGAGTGTTGGATAGCTTAGGGTTTAAAATTACTATTCCCACTCCAGGGAGTGCAACAGTAGGGAAAGTGTTGGATAGCGAGGTGTAAAAATTACTATTCACACTCCAGTGAGTGCAACAGTAGGGAAAGTGTTGGATAGCATAGCGCTTAAAATTACTATTCCCACTCCAGTGAGTGCAACAGTAGGGAAAGTTTTGGATAGCGTAGGGGTAAAAATTACTATTCCCATTCCAGTGAGTGCAACAGTAGGGAATTTATTTATTTATTTATTTATGTTCTTATATAGCGCCAGAATTCAACCCCCGAAGGGGTATCTCCGCGCTTCCGCTTTAACAAAGGAACTTAGACCTAGTTCTGAGCTGTGAGGAGGCTTGAGTGAGTATCTTAACAGGTAGTAAATAGAAAGGTTTTTAAGGTCTTCTTAAAAGATTGAAAGTTGGTGGTATTTTTAAGGGTTGGGGTAGTGAATTCCATAAAATGGGGCCTTTGTAGGACAGGGCTCGCCCTCCCTGCCTAGCCTTTTTTATCCTTGGAACCTGGAGCTGCTGCTGACTGCTAGAGCGCAGGGTGCGCATAGGTTTATAGGGAATTAATTTTTCTTTTAAGTATTTGGGTCGATTGCCAAACAGACATTTGTGAATTCTGCAACAGATTTTGAATTTTACACGCTGCCTAATTGGCAACCAGTGAAGTTTGACCAAGAGAGGGCGTGAGGCAGACCTTGGCAGAGCTTTGAGAACTAGTCTCGCTGCGGTGTTCTGGACTACCTGTAGTCTCTGTAGTTGTTCTTCATTGGCCAAGATTAGCAAGCCATCACAATAGTCCAGTCTACTGACTACCAAGGCCTGGACGAGAGTTTTCCTGTAGGAGTCTGATAAAAACGGGAAGACGCGTCGTAGCAGTCCAATGACCCGGAAGCAAGATCCTGCTACTTGATTTGTATGCTCTTTAAGCAAGAGTGTTTTGTCTAACCGCACACCAAGGTTTTTTACGGTCTGTTTGGGGCTTGGTGTTGGTCCCAAATCCGGGGGCCGCCTTTCAAAAGTGTGGCCTCCCCGAACAGCATGACCTCTGTCTTGCCTACATTACACTGGAGGCAGATTATGGCCATCCAGTCCGATATTGCCCTCATTCTGTCCGCAAAAGATTTTTGTATTGTGGGCGTTAGGTTTTTAAAGGGGAACAGAAGCTGAGTGTCGTCAGCATACGACACAGGGGTGTACCCATGAGTTCTTACGATGTCTGCTAAGGGGGCCACATACACGTTAAAAAGTGTGGGGCTTAGGCATGAGCCCTGTGGCACTCCCTTGGTGAGCTCCCTTAAGATGGAATGAAGGGAGCCCAGTCTGACCCCTTGTTGTCGATCCGAAAGAAAGTTTTCCAACCAGGACAGAGCCACACCTTCTATGTGTTGGATAGCGTAGCAGTTACAATTACTATTCACGCTCCAGTGAGTGCAACAGTAGGGAAAGTGTTGGATAGCATAGGGGCAAAAATTACTATTCCCTCTCCAGTGAGTGCAACAGTAGGTAAAGTGTTTGATAGCGTAGGGGTAAAAATTACTATTCCCACTCTAGGGAGTGCAACAGTAGGGAAAGTGTTGGATAGCATATGGGTAAAAATTACTATTCCCACTCCAGTGAGTGCAACAGTAGTGAAAATGTTGGATAGCGTTGGGGTTAAAATTACTATTCCAACTCCAGTGATTGTAACGGTGTGAAACTGTAGGATGGCGTAGGGGTTAAATTAACATACGTATTAATTAAATAATTTTAGTAAAATAAATAACATAATTATTGCTTAACAATTTTTTTTATAATAAATACTAATAAAATGAAGTTAATATTTACTTAACTAACATTGAATTACTTCCCACCCAGTCCCCCTTAAACACACAACTCGCTACACATAAAAAATAACACACTTAATTTATCAATTAATCAATAAAATAAAAATTAATTACCAATGAAAAATTAACTGACAATAAATTAATAATCCATACCAATTAAGAAAAATGAATAATTACTTAATTATAATAAATGACTTCCCACCCTATTCCTGGGTAAACCCACAACCCGCTACAGATAAAAAATAACAGAATTAATTTACAAAATTAATCACCAATGAATAATTAATTAACAATAAATTAATTAACAATAATAATCACTAAAAATAATAATCAAATATTATAATTAATATAATGATGAATTTATCAATTAATAAAAAATTAATTACCAACTAATAGTTAATTAATAATGAATTAATAATCAATACCAATAAATAAAAACATATTAATTAATAAATTATAATTACATTACTTCCCACCCTATTCCCCTATAAACCCACAACCCGCTCTGATACTAAAACGCAAAATTTACTCTAAAAAACGTACTAATTTCCAAACATTTAATGCATATAGTTGAAAATAATAAAAATACATTACAAAAAATGTTAAACATACATGTAATATACATACTAAAATACATAACACTAATATAAATATCGATATTATTAACAACTATATTTTTGCTAACGATATTACTTCGATATTACTTATTTCGATATTAAAAAAACAATATTACGTACCTTAAGGTCGATATTCTGGTCACTGCCCTTACGATACTAAAAACTCAATATTAGTGTGGATGGATATAAAAAAATCGATACCGACCAACATTTGCAGCGGGGCAGGGTGGGAACGCGACTGGGCGATGGGGAGGGGAAGTCGGCAGAGGACGGGATAGGTACAATTGAATAGATGAAGCCACTTGCCTTGCCCTCACTGCATCACCGACTCGGTGATGCGGCAGGCGCAAGGTAAGTGGTTTTGTTTGTTTATCTTATTTTGCCTGTCCTTTCATCTGTCGACTCCCCTCCCACTGCCCTGCCCCAGCCCACCGCCCCACTGCTCTTAGTATTGTCGGCCGCGCTTGATCTAGGCGCTAGTACAGATTGGTGCAGTTGCTTTATCGAAACCCATGTGATACTTTGGAGCCACATGAGTAATTTATTTATCTCAGAATGTCCAGCGTGAAGCGATCTGAACCCAGGTGTCTTATTGTGAGAGGTCTATGTGTGACATTGAAGGACTTTTTTGTGAGCTGCCTCTTTAGGCTACGACAACATACCCCTCACATGAAATCTTACATTTAGTATTCGGTATTAGATGTTTAGGAAAACTGCGCGATGCATCAGCCCTTATGTATTTTTCATAATGTGCATAACACGTAGGTGAAGAGCCTGTGTCATTCCCTTCTGTATATGATTATTTCACTTACTCCCCTTATATCACTATGCTCCATCATATAGCCCACTCCTCGTTCACTAAGGTTTTTATAAATGAGCTGTTATGTGTGCACTATTTGATTCAATGCCTATTATACTCCCCATGTTTGACACATTTTTTGATTTGTTACCTTTCCCTATAATTGTAAAGCGCTCTGATATCCTTCAGGATCGAGTTCGCGCTATATAAAACTTTATAAATAAATAAATAAATAAATTTGGTAGTGCACCACCACCCCGTAGAAAATAATGGACACAGGGACTTAAATGTAAACCTGCAGTAAATAATGTTAACCCCTTCAGTGCTCCGGTCGGCGGCTGGCCGTCGCGAGCACTACCTGGCTGGTGCTGCGAACGGCCAACGGCAGACGCGGCCCTGCCCACTCTTAAGAACGCCCGCACTGTGCCGAAATAACGGTAAACGGGTTAAATTAAATTACATGAAATTAATCTAATTAGTAAAAAGTATAAATAAGTCTAACATAGGGGCAGAGGGACCGTCCGCAGGGGCAGCGGCGGTCCCTCCGTGCAAATTACGATCACCCTGGCGGTCACATTCTGTATTAATAACATTGCGGCGGGTGCTGCTTCAAGCAGCACCGACCGCAATGTTAAAAATGCATGTATTACATTTACATGCACAAAGCGGCAGGCACCGCGCGGTGCCTGCCGCTTTGTGCATGTAAATGTTGGGGGGTACCATAGGTACCCCCCATGTGCACCCCCCACCCCCCGACACCATGGGGGCCGGCAACGGGCCCCCAAAAGCCAAAGTCCACATGCATTTCCACGGCGGAAAATCCGCCGCGGAAAAGCATGTCTCTGTGCAAATCCTAATTTGGCTGACGGTGTCTTGCAGACACCGTCACCAAATAGCCCTCCCCACCCCGCGGATCAGCGGCGGATGGACCTGCCGTCCGCCGCTGGTCCAACCGCAATCCCACCGCCATCCTAATCTGGCGGTGGGTGTTCTATGTGGCTGCTGCGGTGAATCCGCATACTCCGGGCCGCCGGAAGCCACCGCCGGCCCGGAGTATGCCGATTCACCGCAATCATAATGAGGCCCTTGATGTTGAATAAGCTATACAAAAATGCACATATCTGAAAATTATGTCATATTTTAATAAGCCTGTTTGCATTTCATAATAATGTAATGATACATGTTATTAAATACAATTAAATTACATTGAGTTAATTATGTACATAACTCTTAATAATTATAAGTGCATCGTGAAAATAATATTTTTATGTTAGGTGGGATTTTATTTTGTAATTTAACCTTGACAAAAATAATTGTACTGTAATTTAATTTATTTTAAATAATTACATTTTTAAGTCAAACTGTAGTTAATACTGCTGTCACATGTTTTCTTTAGGTCTGCATTTAAAATAATATGTTTATTTAAAGCATATTCAATTACATTACAATTATTTTTCTCAGGGTTAAATTACAAAAAATAATTCCCACTTAAAGTAATAAAATTAAAACACAGGATTTACTTGCCTCTGTCCACCAGCCCTCTGTGATGCGCTACACCACAGATTGCAAGTTTTCAGCAGCAAAGGAGGATGGAGTGTGCACAGAGTGTGAGCACCCTCTAGACAGAAGCCATGCGTCTCAGAGTTATGTGCTACATTAAACATCTGAGTAAATGAAGGAAGGAATACTTGTTCCATGGAGCAACACAACTTTCACAGTGCTTGCCAAAGGTGGCATTGATGATAAGTTTCTCATGGTCCCTGGCGGCTGTACCGGGCAATCGTGATACGCAGATGCTGCAGCCAGGGCTTGCTGTTGGAGTGCTTGAAACATGACTCACACTTGCAAAGTATATAGACTTATACTTTGCTGTTTTCCTTAAGGAGTCCTCCATTAGGAGTAGGGTCTACTTTGCACTTATTTAAATTAACAAGAAGTCTTCCATTAGGATTAGAAACCCTAGCTTATTTTCACAAGGATTTATCTGTTTGGGTTATGAACTAAACTTTATTGTAAAGCTTCTATGAGACGCTAGTGGAATTATGTTGGAAAGAATTATTGTTATTACATAGGTATGGTATTCAAATATTGATAATTGCAAGTATATAATTACCAAGACTTTAGATACATTTTATGATAAAGTGAGCGTTTTTCATATTAGAGTTATCCATTTATCACATTGAACGTAAATGGAACCACAGGAAGTAATTTAATAATATTTAGTGCAGCATCAATTTTAATTGTATTTTGGCTCATAAGAAAGATCAAGTTTCATTCAAGTGTAGATTTGAGAACTATAGAGTATCATCATGTATGGTATAAACAATAGCAAGGCCAATTCTTGTAGTACTGGAAGTTTCCTCTTGTTTTCAGGTATCAAAAGGGGTGGGCTGTCAACTCCGCTCCACTGGTGGGGTTCACAGAGTTTTGTCCACTCCAAACTCCAGGTTTGGTAAAAATTCTGCCACTGCTGCTTGACGGAGTTTACCGCCCACCTAAGTTATAACTTATATATGTTGGTTTTTTTTAAATTAACTTTAATGCCATTTTCTGAAAAACAAAGAGACATGACATCTGATGATAATGTGACACGTAATATAAAGTAAGCAAAAAGCAAATAAAAAGGATAACGGAAGAATCATTCTCAGCAGTATGCCTCAAAGCCTTCCACGTCAGCTACCTCATAATCATGTACAGCATCGACCAACACCTCCTGTTACAATAGCATTTTGTGGTGGCAAGTTCCCAACCCAATCTATTGTCATCTCAATACAAAGTCACTTCAGTGCTCACAATGTCCGCAAACCTAGTTATTATTGGTAATCTAACACACAACACCCATCTATGTATCGAGTAACTGAGTGAGGTAATTTCCCCTACCCCTCCACTTCATCGCTTATAGTAGCGTTAGCGCCTGGGATCGTATTTTCTTTGACCATTTGGTATGTCTTATATAACACCCAGACATTTTTGGGACGACTGCATGGGGGGAGAAGTTTGGTGGAGTTCTCAGTTTGCATGCTGCAGTAGATCATGTCCCTAGACCACTCCTTGATGGCAGGGTCGGGCCTCTCATCCAACACATCTCCACCCTGCGCCTAGCAATCAGCACACCCATGTCTACAAGTTTGCGAACTGCCTTTGGCAGTTGCCTGGAGTAGCCCAATAGTGCAAGCAGGGGATCAGGGGTAAGTTTCATTTCAATGATATCGCCCAGCTCTTTGAACACCAGCACCCAGAAGCCGGCGACTCGAGGACAGTTCCAGGCTAAGTGTAAGAAGTCCGCCAGTTGTGCTCCACAGCCGTCACATACCGACGTGCCACGCAGCCCGTATCTACATAATCTTTCAGGCGTGTAATACACCCTGTTCAGGAATTTGAAATGTATTAGCCTGTGCCTCCCATTTAGGGATGTTCTATTCGTATTTACGCAGCAATATTGCCAGGTTTCATCATCTAGTTCTCTACCTAAGTCAGCTTGCCATGCTAGTCTCACCTTGGTGTAAAAGTTTTTCCGGTATCCCAGAGTTAATTTGTACATTTTGGACACTAAGAGGTCGATTCCGATTCGGGAAACAAATCCGTACGACGATTCGTATTCGTAGCCGTTTCCGTACGAATCACACAATTCCGTCTGAATCGCGTAGTACGATCCGTAGGAAAAGAATACGTATGAATGTGTGCGAACCGTACGAAAAGCAAGAGAAAATCCATAGGATTAAAGGACGAATCATAAACATGCTGTACAACCCAACAAGCACGATCCGGATCGGGGAACGAGAATGCGATTCGTACGGAAAACGTTGTATGAGCAATTCATATGGAGAACCACGCATTCACATACGCACCGTACCCCTGCAATCATGGGGGTACGCACCGTACACCCATGCACCGTACACCTACGCACCGTACACCCATGCACCGTACCCCGATGCACCGTACCCCTACGCACCGTACCCCTGCAATCATGGGGTGCACTCACGTACCCCTGGGGGTCCGTTTCGCCTGCGGTTTGAGTCAAAATATGATTTTACGGACGTTTTAAACTCCCATACCAAAAGTGTCGTACGGAGTGTTGTCGTAATGAATCGTACTTGATGGTTCGTGAAAAGCTGCTTCAATCCGTACGGTCGTAGCGTACTGCGTGTTCCGAATGCGATTTGTAAGTTTTTTTGAGTCGTATGGTCTTTCGTACGATTCGTACGGAGATCTGCTTTGGGTTCAGATCGTACTTCATCGTACGTACGGGGACAATGAAGGTGTACGATTCATACGGGAAAAATGCTCTGTACAGCGATTCGCAGGGGATTTTACCAAATCGGAATCGGCCCCAAAGTGGGTGGGGGATTTAGTAGGGGTGGGCGGAATTTGCGTAATCGTGTTATGCAAATCTCCGGAAAACTCTAAAAAATCTCCGCAAACACGCAGAAATTCCACGAACACGCGGAATTGCTTGTTCGCAATGCTTTTTTACTGTTCTTGCATTTTGAGAACACGAACAAGCAAAAAATTTTGCAAAGTCGCTAAACGCAGAATTTTGGGCAATTTCGTTCTCCGCGGTATGCGAAATTTCCCAAATTCCGCAAGCAGAACGGAATTTGCTGCCCAGGCATAGGATTTAGTCTTTATGACGTATGTGAGTGCAGCAATCTCAGGTGGTTCCTCCAAGACGCCGCCCAGAATATCTGCCAATGCTTGTCTTCTTCTGTGGAATTGGAGCTTATGCAGAAATGTAGTGCGTAACCTGTCTCCTCTAGCTCCTCTCATGTCACAACCTTTCCCTCCCTGAACAGGTCCCCATTCCTCAATATCTCAAGAGCGCCAAGTGCTCTCGTCACTCCTCTGTCTCTGCACGGGGGAGCCAGCAGCACCACTCCAGAGTGGCTAGGGGGAATAAAGTAACGCTCCAGCCTACAGCTTTAGCAGGTGTTGCCATGCATGCCTAGTCACATTGACTGAATCAAAAATACCTGTCCAGTGATCCGTAGGTGTAAACAGTACAGTAGGTACCGGGTGCGGTAACTTTGCCACTCTCTCTATCTGAATAGGGGGCGTGCCCGGAGGGCTACGCATCCAGTAATGTGCTTGGGCTGCTTGTGCGGCTCTGTAATGCAAGTCTAGGTCAGAGGCCTCTAATCCTCCAAAACTGTAGGGGAGAGTCAAAACATCCCATTTAACCCTGACCTGTTTCCCAGCCCAAGCTAGTTTGATTAGAAGTGACGCGAGAGTACGAAAAAAAGACCCGGAGAGGACCATAGGGATATTAGAGAATAAAAATTAAAAACGGGGGGGTATCACCATTTTCATGATCGAAATCCGGCCCAGTAAGGAGAGGGGGATGCGATTCCATCTTTCAATGTCATCTTCCTGCTTATTTATAGCCACCCCATAGTTCTCGAGAAACACTGCTTCCGAGTCAGTGTGTAGTTTTATACCTAAGTATCGAACTGGCTCCAAAGTCCACTGCAATGGGTAATCGGGCTCAAACGGTACGGTAGTAGGAGTGAGGGGGTAAACTATTGATTTCGTCCAATTAACCCTTAGGCCCGAGTGCGTACCAAACTGTACTACTTCCCTAAGTATGGGGGACAGGTTAATATCGGGTCCCTAACATACAGCAATGTATCGTCAGCATACGCTGATACCATCTCAAGTTGTATTCTGGGAATCGTATGCCCCTGTGGCGATGGTATTCACGTAGAGAGCAAGCCAGCGGTTCCGCCACTAGCACGTATAATATCGGGTATAGGTGGCACCCCTCTCTCATACCTCTAGTAATACGTATAGGGTCAGTAACAAGATTACCGATTTTGACTCTCGCAGTAGGGTTATTTTATAAGAGAGCAAACATCTGTAGAAATATGCCACCCAACCCCATCCGTGCCAGCACTTGTCTCATAAAGGGCCATTCGACAGAGTGGAAAGCCTTTTCCATATCTAAAAGCACCGCTATGGCTTGTACGTCCGGGTGCATATGCTGCATGGCCCGAACACCATTCTTAGATTATAGGACAAGTTCCTACTGGGAACAAACCCTACTTGTTCCGAAGCTACCAGAATAGGGATCAGCGGCGCCAGTCAAGTCTCCAGAATCTTGACGTAGATTTTAGTATCCACATTGAGTAGTGACAATGGCCAGTAAGAGGAGCAGTCTGAAGGTGGTTTGTCCGGCTTCAAAATAGCTACAATAATTGCTTCTCTCATGGAAGCCGGCATAATACCATCTGCATACATCTCCTCGAACAGAGTTGCCAGGTGAGAAACCAACAGGTCTTTAAATTCTTTGTAAACATTAATCGTTAGACCATAAACGCCAGGGGCGCTGCCAGCTTTCATCCAAGCTAGTGCTAAGGAGATTTCCTCAAGCTCCAGTGGTCACATTAAATACTCACGGTGTTCGTTGGTTAGCCAGGGCAACTTTATATGTGACAAATAATCTAAGATCTGAACCTTCCCACACGCACACCGCGAGCCATACAGTGTTGAAATTATTGTCGGAACTGAGCAGCTATCTCAGTCTCCGGTTATAGCCTCCCCCTCCGCCCGTCTGAACTCAGAGATTAGAGTGATCCTCCTACGTTTCTTCAGCAGTGAGGCCAAGACCGCCCCCGGGTGTTCTCCCTCCCCATATGTACACGCTGTTGCATATTTGCCCAAATGCTTAATTTCTGCGTCGTTTGCATCATGGTACTCCTCTAATAACATTTTAAACGTTGCAGCGCCAGTCTTGTTTGAGCTGTCTTCTATTAGGCGTTCTTTTGTTTTAAGCAACCCCTCTAATTCAGATAACCTTTTGTGGATAGAACAGAGTACCCCTGAATGTTTAGACATTGCTATCCCATGAATATAAACGTTAAATGTTTCCCAAACAGTCGCAAAATTATCTACCGATCCTACATTGCAAGTGAAGAAGGTATCTATGGCCTCAGCTAGCTCCGATTTAAAAACTGGATCTAACAATGAGTATGGGGGAAAACGCCATGTATAGGGTAGAATATGTTTCTGTGGAGTATCTACAACCAGAAGGATAGGGGAATGGTCTGAGTAGGTGCGTGGAAGTACCCTGCAGTCTCGCACTTGGAGATAAATATTTCGAGGAGGCCAGCCAATAATCTATTCCTGTGCGTAAATTATGACTTATATATGTTGTTAACATTTATTTTGTGCAGCAGAAACCGCAGAGTTACCCTATGGCCGATCCCGCTCTAGCCGCTCTCCACTCTGGTGTGAGACGAGTGTGATGCTCTATCTTCCACTCCGTCTCCACTGCACCAGCCCCTTCCTGTCATGAATGTTGTGGGTCTTGTAACTTGTAATGGCATCCAGGCTGAAGAAGACCGAGGTGATGAGGGGCAGAGAGATGTTGACAGGAACCACCTGCAGCTCATCCTGTAAGACATGACACTCTAGACATGTTATCATTATTCTTATTGAAAATTTGCAATGCCTGGCATACAGTTGAATGAGCAGCTTTATACCGAAGTAAGATGTGTCAAAGACTAAGCCCATGTATATTTTTGGGGATGTTTATTTTGACCATATGGCTGTTTGTTTTGGCCATTTAGTAGTTGGCTTGGTTTGTAGTTGGCTTGGTTTGGATGTGCTATGGTGTGTTTTCATGCATTTTTGGCACGATTTGGCTTAGTTTTAAATGGGTGGGGGAGGGGTGTGTTTGGGGTGAAAGTCGCATGTGTTCCAGTAATGGCACTGGGAAGCGTCTGATGGAGGGAGTTATGGAGAAATGGGACTGGTGTCCCTGTGAGTTTCAAGAGGATCGGTGAAGTGGAAGTGGACGAAAAAGGCCTGTATCTGAAGTACGCATTGCCAGTGTTATTGAATAGGTCTGATTTGAATGTAGTCGACATTTAATTTTTGTGTGATGTAGCTGGTCCCTGGCTGAAGTGGCTTCTGTCCCTGATAGCTGGTAATATCTACTTTATGCGTGAATAGTTTTGAGAAAATCGATACACAGGAAGGGTTGTTTTTGACCAAGTTCGTAAATGCAAAAACCATGATTTGGGGCACAGCAAATTGAGTGATTTTGCAGGTATTTTGGCTGAAATTGGTGGGTGTTCCTGCTGGTTGGGAGTGGATCTCCTTTTCTTTTAAATCAAGAAAAAGAACAGCAGCATAATAAGCATAATAAATCTCAGTTAACAGAGAGGTTATAAAAAGAAAAGAGAAATTCAACGATTACAATAAACATGCTGTACGGAAAAGGGTAAGGAAGGAAGGGAGAAAGGGGAAAGGGGAAACAATATGATATGTCAGTACACACATTGAAGAAGAAGAAGAAGATGCGAATGTATGTAACACTGTAAGCACAGGAAGATTTAGGAAAGAAATATTACAATAAAAATATACAAGCATGAACAGCAATATCTTAAATTTTAAGAAAAAGACAACATGGTGTATTCAAGGTGGTTTTGTCTGATGTATTTACAACGTTACCAGTAAAAATCGTTGAGGATGCGAACCGGGATAAGTATGTGGTGAGTGGAAGCCATAAAAAGGTCTCTTTTAATTGCCAAAGAAATAGGGGTGACAAAATTGGTGTCAAGTCTGTGATGAAAACACACAGCATTCCACTAAGCTTTAAAACTGACTGTATCCACTTGTTTCCAGTTTGAGGTTTTTAAATGTAAAGCTACAGCTAATAATAAATCTAACAACTTGAAGTTTGATGGAGATGAGGCCATTGAGGTGACAATGAACCTAAGAAAATGTTGGGTAAAGAAAAGGAAACATTAACCCTAAAAATCTTTGTGATTTGGGACTAAACTGAGTACCAAAACATAGAGATAGTAGGACATTCAAATAGCATATGTTTTAAGTCAGCAACTGAGCAGGAATGAGGCCAACAGGTAGATGGAGTCATTAATAAACATTGATAAACAAAATAAAGGGTTTGAGTGGTATTAGCAGCTCTTGAAGTCTTGTGAATCTTAAACCACAATTTGTCCCAGATGATGGAGGTCGGCCAACATTGTGATAAATCTTTCTCCCAAGCCAACTCAGTCTTCAACTTAAGTCTAACCAAAGGTAATAGTAAACGTTTATAAATAGAAGATGCAGAAGGGGAAGTATCTAATAAAGGGGAAATTGTGGAGCAAGTTACAGGAAGATTGTGAGTCATTGGGAGTGTAAGGAGATATTGATTAAGGGAGGGGAGTAAAAGATTGTATTGTGATTTAAAAGAGTTAGGGAGAGAATATTTGGTCTGAACATCAGTGAAGGACAGAGGATCATTATTAGTCAAGAGGTGGGAAATCCAAAGTAAACCCTTGGATTGCCAGGATATGCAACAAATAGTACGATTATTGATACATAGTAATTTATTGTGCCAAATGGGCTGTTGAGAGGGAGACGTGAGAGAGGGATAAGAAGATGGCAGAAGAGGAGTTAAGAGTTTACGAGTGTAAGAAACAACAGAGGGGCACAAGGAAGAGATATTATTAGTGAAGGCAAGAGCTTCCTGAAAGGTAAAAAGGGAGGTGAGAAATTTTTCTATAGATATCCATACTAGAGTGTGTCTAGCGGGATTAGTGGAAAGCCAGCGAGAGGCTTGTTTTAGGAAAAAAGCATAATGGTAATATTTGAAGTCAGGAAATTAAAGGCCCCCTTTAAGTTTGTCTTTTTTTTAGAGGGGACAAAGCTATTCGAGGAGGTTTGTTTTTCCAAAGGAACTTTACTAAAAGAGAATCAATTTTCTCAAAATAGTATCCAGGAATTTGCACAGTAATCCTAGAGAGAGTATATAGAATGAGAGAGGTAAGCATCATCTTAATCAAACCTAATTGTCCCCACCAAGAGATAAAGAGAGGGTGGCAATGTGTAATAGTGCTGTTAAATGTTGTACAAATGTGGTAAAAATTTAATTTTAAAGTTGTCGAGACAGTTGAGGAGAGCCACAGACCTAAATAATTTACCTTGGAATGTTGCCAAGAGAATCCAGTATGAATAAAGTAATGCTTCAGACATAAAACATTGAAAGGAAAGACTTCACATTTATTTGGATTAAGGCGGTAACTTGATAAGTGAGAAAAGATATAAACCTGATGAAGAAAAGGAGGAAGAGAAGTAGCCGGGTTGGAACAATTTAATAGGATGTCGTCCGCGTAAACAGACATTTTGGCTTGGTGTGGGTCTAGTTGGAAACCAGAAATCTGGGCATCTTGTCTAATTTTAGTGAGAAAGGGTTCTAATGCCACTACAAACAATAAAGGTGATAAGGGACAATCTTGTTGTGCCCTCTAGAGAGAGAAAAAAAATCCGAAATGTTGACATTAATGAAAATAGAAGCTCTAGGATCTGAATATAGTAAGGAGATTAAGGAGATCAGTTCAGGGGGAAAACCTATCCATTTTAAAGCATGAAACATAAAATCCCATCCTATCCTGTCAAATGCTTTCTCGGCATCTAAAGCTATAGCGGCAATAGAATAATCTAGGGAAGAAACTTTTCTAAGGATTTTAAAGAAGACTCTAGGACTGTCAGAGGAGAGGCGACCATTTACGAAACCAGATTGTTTAGGTCCTATAAGTTCAGGTAGGAAAGGGTCAGTGCGAAGTGCCAGAATTTTAGCAGACATCTTATAATCAGTATTAGCTAAAGAAATTGGAAGGTACTTTTTACAAAAGGAAGGGTCTTTATTGTCTTTTGGAATTAAACATATCATGGCATCTTGAAAAGTGCCTTGAGAGGAGCTGTTTGCAATAAAGGAATTAAATAGAATTAAAAGATGTTGCAAAAGATGTTTAGCAAAATGTTTATAGAACTCTACAGTAAACCCTTCGGGTCCAAGAGCCTTACCACGTCGTAATGCCAAAAAAGCATGGGCGATTTCTGTCAATGTCTAATGAAGCAAAATCAACATGTTGGGAAGGAGGAGAAGGAATGGAATGAAAATAAGAGGATAAATCGGATTGCGTTGGAGAAGTCTCAGGAGTGTATAGATTTTTATAAAAGGAAACAGATGAATTTAAAATATCGTCATATTTAAAGAGGAAAGATCCAGTAGAGCTCTGCAAAGATTCTACTCTAATTCATTCACATCCTATTTATAAGTAATTAGCCAGTAACTTTCCCATTTTATTTTGACCTCCATAATAACGGGCGCTGCTTTTTAAAAGATAGGAGGAGGCGGCCTCTGTGGATAGTCGATAAAAAGAGAAATTAGCATCAATAAGATCCTTTATGGAAGATTCAGTGTTAGAATGATAATAAGCATATTCTAGGTGTTTAATCCTAGTGAGTAATTGAGTAGTTTGAGATTCAAAAGATTTTTTCTTATGTGACACAAAATTCATCATGAAACCTCTAGCGGCTGCCTTGAAATAATCCTAAATCATTATAGGAGAGGAGTCTGGGGTTGTATTAATGGCAAAAAATTCAGAAGTAAAGAGACTAAATTGGCTTGAGAATTTAGGGTCTACAAGTAATGAGTTATTGAAGCACCATCTACCAGCACGTGGGGCAAAAGGTATTAAAACAAAATCAACAAAAACAAGGGGCGTGGTCAGATATTAAAATGGAACCTATCTCAGACTGAATGACATGTTGAGCTAAGGACTTACTTAAAAAGAGGTAATCAATACAGGATTGTGATTGGTGTGGGGGTGAAAAGTAACTGTATTCTGGAAGATCTGGATGACATAGCCTCCAGATATCGACTAGGGATTTGCGACATATGGGGAGGTAAATTGGGAATGCCTTTTAGTGTTGACGAATTTTACAGGAGAGTGTCTATCTAATATGGGGTCATGAATTTTATTGAAGTCACCACCAAAAATAAGATAATCATCGTTAAACAAAAGTAATTTATCAGAGATCTGTGTCCAAAATACTTTGTCAACGGAGACAGGGCCGTATTCATGAAAGATAACTAATGGTGTATTATCTATAAGCAATTTACAATGACCCAGTGGCCAACAGTCAGTTTCTTGATGAACATCTGAAACATGAAAAAAAAATTATGAATCAAAACAACACTTTTCTTACCTAAATCCGGAGAAGAAAAAACATTGCCAACCCAAAATTTCTTTAACTTAGAAGCTTCGGTTTCAGATAAATGTGATTCTTGGAGTAGAGCAATGATAGATTTCAACTTGGCTAAATGGGTTAGCACCTGTTGTCTTTTAATAGGTTTACTTAATAACTCTGAATGTAACCAAAAGGTAATAGCATGAACATTCATTAAGTATACAGTGAAATAACCAAAGTTGAAATCGGGAAATAATGAAAAAATAGGAGTACAATGAAAAGAGGAATGGTGAGTTAGGAAAGAAGGGAAAAAGGAAGTAGTAGAATAAAAAGCAGAAAGAACGAAGTAAAATAAAAATTTGGTTAGGGAAGAAAGGAAAGGAGGAGTAGTTGGGAAGAAAAAAGAGAGG
This sequence comes from Lissotriton helveticus, assembly GCF_964261635.1. Classification (NCBI taxonomy): domain Eukaryota; kingdom Metazoa; phylum Chordata; class Amphibia; order Caudata; family Salamandridae; genus Lissotriton; species Lissotriton helveticus. The sequence continues at coordinate 1,071,875,504 of NC_136072.1, read as the reverse complement.
AGAAGAAGGAATAGAATAATGGTACAGAAAATCTGAGCGAAAGAAAGAACAGGACAGAAAACAAGAAGACAGTACAAGTCACAAAATAGAACATGAAGACAATAAATGTCATACAAATGACGACTGAAAAATACAGCTACCACACAAGACGAAGGTGAGGGATGGTGACACCAGAAGAGGACAACGACGCCACCAGAACTCCACTGAACTCCAAAAAAAACAGGGGTAAGACTTCAACAGAGGAGAGGTCACATGTGGAGCAAATGACGGAAAAGAACTATACCTGTATGAGAAGTAAAGAAAGCAAATGAGAAAAAGAGAGAAAGGATGAAACATCTTAATACTGGAAGCGGTACAGAAAATACAAGCAATACAAAAATTAAGAATTACATAGGCAGAAAACAGTCAGACAAAACGAAACAAGGAAACATATCAAATAGGTCTTGAGGTGTCCATAGCCATAGCTCCATGTTGACGAAGAAATTCTTGCAATACGGCTGGATCATTGAAAGTTGTAGTCTTATCCTTATAAGTGACTTTGAAGATGCAAGGGTGAATTAATCCAAATATGGCATTTAGAGAACGTAGTTGAGGGCGAAGATCGAGAATTTTTTTGCGACGATTAGCAGTAACTTTAGGTACATCTGAGAGAAAAATATCTGATGACCTTCCCCAAAAACTTGTTTTTTAGACTTGTCTACAGACAGGACTTGCATAAGGTCTGTATATTGTAAGAAAAACATGATGACTCCAGAAGGTTTTGCAAAAATCTTTGGACCTGGTCTGTGAGCTCGCTGAATTTTAAGAGAAGAAAGGGAATATAGTTCCAAGAGTTTAGGCAAGAAAGTCTGAAAGAAAACGGTTGGGTTAGAACCCTCAATATTTTCCTGAAGACCGTAAATTCTAAGGTTGTTCCTGAGGTTTCTGTTTTCCAAATCTTCCGATTGTTTCTCAAGTAGAGAGATTTCAGACTCCAGAATAGAAATATGAGAACAAAAGGTCTGAAGATAATCTGTCTTTTGTTCCACAACAAGCACACGTGACTCTAGTGAAGACCATTTATCGTCCAGATATTGCAAAGTTATTATGGTATCCTCTATGAAAGGTTTTAGAGCACGGATTTCTTCAAGGATGATATCCTTGGATGTTGAGGATGAATTCACTGGAGAAGAGGGTCTTTTTTTGGCCTTTTGGTGGAAATCGCAGGTAGTTTGCTTGCAAGATGCGATTTTGGAATGTGCCGGTCGGGAGATCAGACTTCTGAGAAGAATTGTGCTCCATATCGTTAAGAGGAGAGTCGGAGTCAGACTCCACAGTAGGTTTAGAGGGGGTGTTGATCTTAAGATTTCTTAGTTTCCCCATAGGAGAGTGACTTGGGAGAAAAAAAAAGATTCATGTATGAAGGGAAATCGCAGGAGCCACTCTCTTAACTCCCAAGATCCTTATATACCAGCTACGTGCAGATAAAAAGAAAACTGAAACGCAGAAAAGAACTGCAAAAACAATTTGAAATATGGTGTCAGCACTAATAGGTATTCGATGAAAACTTGAAAAATGAGCAAAGTCTTATATACAGCTGGCAAGACGACAATGCCTTGGACACCCAAAAACCTAGATGTAGATTAAAATCACAAAAAGAGAATCAAATCATGGTGGAAATCTGTGAGAAGTGATGAGGGTACCCACAATAAGGCAGCCGTTGATAGAGATATCACTCCATGTCTCCCACAGTATTAAGGAAGTTGCAAGGTAGGTAGTAAGTGAAAGGGAAAGTCATTTAACCAGGTGGAAGTGATAAACATCAAGCGCTTCCAAAAATGAGGAAGAATTATACTGGAGGAGTGAAAAAAACACAAAATGGTGGCCACTTAATAAAAAATAACCCATTAGCTCTCTCAAAGTGCCAAACAGTTTCCAAATAGGCAAAAAAGTAGATGATAAATCACTTGCCTATCATAAAAATCAGGCACAAGAAAAAAAGGCTGCAAAAAACGCATAAATTAAGCATTCTTGAGATGAATATAGCGTCGGAGTGCAGCACGGACACGGGTGAAAAAGTGTCAAAAACGGAGTAAAAATGTCAAATTTCAGGCTCACCTACATTATTGATGAGGAATGAAAGCGTTCTCCGTTGACAAAAAAGTTGCGCTTGGAGTGCCAGCACGGAGCTCCGGGATCATGCGCCATCTCGGACGGAGTCAAAGCCACGCCCCCCAGGAGTGGATCTCTTTTAATATGCGAAGAGCTGAGATATTCTAGGATGCGTCTAATACAGGACTCAATTTTGTCCTCAGAGTTGGAGTAGAGGGCGCAGCATTTTATGTGGGGATTAGTGAAGGAGCACTAATTTTATGAGCCACATGCTCCGTAATAGATAGATTTAGCCTTAAATCTCTATGGATTTAATGCTCATTGGTGGAGACAGATAATCGATGGCAGCATCTCTGAAGGGACTTGGATATTGATTTTGGCCTACAAAAGACTTTATAATCAATACTAGTCCAGAACTTCATGAGGTGGGTGGATCTATCTTGCAAAATCAAGCAGAATTTTTATGTGACTCTGCAGAATTCCGTGGAGTACAACTCTGAAAGTTCCGCCCACCCCTAGTATCAATGCTCCTTTATTGCAGAATAAGCCCTCAGGGAGAGCAACTCCAGCCAGTGTCTCTGTTTCTTGCTCTTGTCTCATTCCTTTTTCACCAGATCTACTGCTTATCTACACTATACTAGTGTTAGTTTAAAGTACAGAAGCTGCCATTGCTCCGGTAGGCTCCAGATTAGTGCATCTTGACACCACCATCAACCAGCTCCTGATACTCTAGCAGGCGCACTAGGACTAGTACCTGCAGCACTGCTGTTCCCTTCTCTGTATCTCTAGGCACAAGCATCTTCTGAAGGATCTTCTCTACCATTGAGTCTGCTCTGGTAGCAGCCTGTGCTCTGGTTAACACAACCTCCAACAGGACCCAACCCCACAGATAATTTTGCAGCAGACAATTCATACAGAGGTCTTTTCTTGGCTAACCACGATTTTCCATATTTTCCCTATGACCAGTTCCGTGTTGGCCATAGAGATACTAGAAACACTTATTCATTGTGAGGATTCAGTGGCAATTCTGGATGGGTCTACAACATGTATTTTAACCATATTCTGACTGTCGCTGGTGTCTCACATGTCTACAAGCTTGGTGCCATATACGAAGACAGGCTTCTGGTAATCTCGGCTGTTGGCAGGGCTTTGAGGTTTGGTACTGTTCCTTTCCTGCCAGGTATACACAGACATTAACACAACTTCTGAGATCCCACTGGGCCAGTTAGCATCCAAAGTGAACATTAGATTAGTCACATGCTGCATTGGGTATGAGCTTAGGCAGTTACACTTGATGTGAACTTTGTGCCCCACAATTGTTACACCCATCCTTGAGTTTGTCCTGGAGTGCCATTTCAACTACCTCCACCACCCCCTTGCTTGCGACCTTCCTGAGAGTGGTCATTCCCCTTACAAAATCACCTGAAAATTACTGTGCCCATGTTCTAAAGTTTGGGATTGTTGCGAGGTATACTTATGAATTTGCCCAAATCTCCTCCTAACATATCTTTTACCTTCATCAAAAGTGTTAGATTTGACCTTAGGCTCTACCCTCACCTTCACCCCCCATCAATCAAGTGGTTAATTCTGCAAACTTCTGACATCACTCTAGATGTAGTACCTATAAGGCACAAGGGGACTGGGCTGGGAGCTGGGGAGGAAACTTGAGATGGAGGGGTGCCATCAAAACAACTTTTGGTAAAGTCAATAGGTTTTTGTTCAGTGAGCAAACACACACAACCTTAGGACCATGGACTTCGATTCATCAAAAATTCAGATGACGTGCAAGTGACATCACACACCTTTTGACCTCAATGCAATGACATCACAGTTGACTCCGTGTCATATGACCGTTGACCCCGAATCGAAGGAAGTGATGCCACATGAATTCTATCCTGATGGCATCACAGTAGTTCATGTTACTGAAGTGTAGCGTATAAATAAAAGTGAAACTTTATTTATAAAATTTATAAATGACAATACAATTTACAAAAAAGAGATTTATAAACACAGTAGCGGTCATACCCACAGGTATTGATCCATATGGACCATATATTCAATATGAACTATGTTATTGATTTAGTAAACGCCTTATAATTGTTAACAGTTTTTCGCTTATGATCACTTACTTAAAAGAAACCACATTGAGGTGACTGGCACATCATCATTCATTAGGAGTACGTACATAAAAGGGCTTTTGGTCAGTTCTCTTCATCCATAGATCTGTGCAGCAGTCATTCACATATTGCGTCTGCCCACTTCCGCACACAGCATGGAGCAAGGATCAGTCCATTTTATTCCCTTATCCAATGACTGCCCTGTGCTGTGAGTGGAGACATTTTGCCTGATATATATACACACCTGCCTAAGAAGAAGCTCACTTCAGTACCAGGGATGGTGAGCTGATAATTTACTTTTTCAATATTTTGTCCTTTTCGACTATCCTCTTACTGTTTTGTATTCATCCATATGGTTTTAAACTTTGTCTTAAGGTTACAGTAGTTCAGAGCCAATAATGCCTATTCTCTGTGCCAATAAGAAGCGCATTTCCCTGTGACACACATCTAAACTGGATTTCTATGTGTTCTATGTACACTTACCTCCTAGGAAAGGCCAATACTGTTCTATCACAGTTGTATTTGATTGCAATTTTTTTTATTTTAAATTGTTATTGCGAGCATGTTATGCCATGCTTAGGTGGCATTTTTTTTTATTTTTTGTAGCATGCCCTCGCAATAATAGAGAAATAATAATTTCACCATTTTGCTGAGGTCAGGCTTATGTGCTTCACGCATTTACAACAATGAAGCATTGCATCAAGTTTAAAAACGTGTTCATTTTATTTTTTTCATTGTATGATGTATTCTCAAGGGTGCTGCACTCCTGAATGCATTTATTTACCAAACAGAATGTAATGTCCCAGTGGGGGCTGTTTGCCGTCTGTTCTTGGCTCTGCTTTTGTCACCTGTGAGGCCAGGGATCACTAAAGATGTGCTATTGGTTGCATGAGGCAAGCCAGCTGCGAAACCTGACAACCCTCCAAGCTCAGCACGTTAGAGCAAAACACAAAGGCAGGAGTCAGCAGGAGCGGACAGAGAGGACTATACAAGTCCCTCATATGGTTCAATGCAAGCACTCGACTGGCGGTGGAAGGACACACCCAAGTAGTCAACAGTATGGTATAGTGGGCTGTTCAACGGTACATCGCAGGTAAAGACATCGTATGCCTTTACCACATATTTTTTACCATGCATGTTTTTACCATGAACATTCTTTTACAACGCAGGCCATTACCATGCATTGCTTTTATATATCAAAACAATGTATTTGTGGGGGGAGACCCCTACACCCTCAACTCCGTGGTAAAGGCATGCGTTGTAAAGGCATGCATGTGGTAAAAACTTGCGTGCTAAAAAATGAGTGGTAAAGGCACAACAAGGTAAAGACTTTGTTGGAAAGGTAGTTTGCCGGTATGATGTAGGTGAGAAATAATTACTCCACTGGCCCGAGCTGAGTCATGATTCAATTCAATTTCAATGAAAATGTATTTAGTCAATTTTAATCTATGCTTATTCACAGAAATTAAAAGTAGTCTGAGGCCAATTGCCTTGTCCACAAAGAGAATGTCAAGCAGTACACTCATTGCAGGTATTCAAGTCAAAACAGGATTCTTTTAAAAATAAAGACTTTAAAATTTTCCAGCACAAAGTTAAAACATTGCATTAGACAATTCATGAGTGTATGAAAGTGAGTGTATTTGGAATTAAAAATACACTTGCGTTTCACTACATTTGCTGTAATCCGTGCCAAAATACCTGCTCTGTAGCCGGTACCTTGGGCCACAGTAAATGATGTGATGCATTGTCAACAGGCATAGCATGTCCATTGTGGTGCTTACGTCACAGATTTTAGAACGGAGGGCTTTACAGCACATTGTAATGTACCCTATGGAATCTTCCACTACAGCGCATAGCCATACAAATCATTGTTTTACACTACAAAGTAGAGCAACTATTGTTTCCGTGCAGCTGTTTACGTTTTAACCAAATGTATTACCCGGTCTGGTGTGTTTTATGGCAGCGAAAACTCTCTTTCTTATACCACATACTCTTTTAATTTAATTAGCGCCAAACTGTGTCTAAAATATGTTCAGGCGTATCCTTGTAGGCTGTTTTCGGTTAGAAGTTGTGAGAGGATGTGGCGTAAGAGCCAGAGCTACCGACTTGCAAGGGGGAACCAAGGTTCGATTCTCGACCTTGGCTCAACCTCATGCCATTCTGGGTACACCACTTAATAAATCTCTCCGCGCCTATCAAAAATGAAATTGTTTGTCTGTAATGTAAAACTCTCCAATACCTTCGGGAAGAGTTCGCTTTGTACAAAACTGCAAAAGTAATCTGTCTTGCCCGTTTTTTGTTTGTTTTTAGAACAAAATCTTTATTGTACAACCTTAATCTATAGACACGTCCCAGTGCTAGCAGTATGTAGACACTGGGTGTGATATGTCATGTGTGCCACATGTCGCTGTCCTGATGAACAACACAGACACACTAATGCGTGGCCTTGTCACCAGGACTGAGGGCACACCGATCTGTTTTTCTCCAGCTGTCCGATTCGACGTGACACGCGTTCCGTTTACTAACATGAACTGCTGCTCAATAGAAATAGGGAACTTGGTGCCTGGGGGTCTGTTGGTCTGTGTGCCTGGGGGTCTGTTTTTCTGTGTGCCTGGGGGTCTGTTTCTCTGTGTGCATGGGGGTCTGTTCTGTGTGCATGGGGGTCTGTTGTTCTGTGTGCCTGGGGGTCTGTTGTTCTGTCGGCCTGGGGGTCTGTTGTTCTGTCGGCCTGGGGGTCTGTTGTTCTGTGTGTATGGGGGTGTGTTGTTCTGTGTGTGTGGGGGGGGGTCTATTGTTCTGTGTGTGGGGGGTCTGTTCTGTGTTCCTGGGGGTCTCTTGTTCTGTGTTCCTGGGGGTCTCTTGTTCTGTGTGCCTGGGGCGGTATGTTGTTCTGTGTGCATGGGGGTCTGTTGTTCTGTGTGCCTGGGGGTCTGTTGTTCTGTGTGCCTGGGGCGGTCTGTTGTTCTGTGTGCCTGGGGGCCGGTTGGTCTGTGTGCCTGGGGTGGTCTGTTGTTCTGTGTACCAGGGGGCCAGTTGTTCTGTGTGCCAGGGGGCCGGTTGTTCTGTGTCCCTGGGGTGGTCTGTTGTTCTGTGTGCATGGGGGTCTGTTTTTCTGTGTGCCTGGGGGTCTGTTGTTCTGTGTGCCTGGGGGTCTGTTGTTCTGTGTGCCTGGGGGGTCTGTTGTTCTGTGTGCCTGGGGGGGGTCTGTTGTTCTGTGTGCATGGGGGTCTGTTGTTCTGTGTGTGGGGGGGTCTCTTGTTCTGTTTGCCATGGGGTCTGTTGTTCTGTAGGCATGGGGGTCTGCCCGATGGTATGTATGCATGTGGTACTGTAGGTGTGTTAGTCTGAGAGTGCATGGATGTTTACATGCATGTATCATCTATGTCGAGTCAACATGTGCTTGGATGGTGTGTATCTGTATTTACTATAAAAGTCAAACACATTCGCTTTGCCAATATTTGGATTTCATCTCACTTCAAAAGCAAATTTAAAGTCTAATTTTATGCCCACTTTACCTCTCAGCCTTGGTCATTGTTCCTCTAGAGAGATAACGGATGCAGAAATCTGACATTAATAGAAACAGAGTGGCTGGCTTTTATCTGGTATAAATGCTATCCCCAAGGCCTGTAAGTATGAGTTTTTATGAAATTGCATTTCTGCATGTTGCCTAGCTGCAGGGAGGAGGTTAATATTGTTGTGTAGATATCTCAGTGCACAGGAGGCTGTGGCAAATTACTCAGGACATAAATACAGTGGGGAGTTCATTGCATTGATTGTAATTCTTTTCCCAAACACATGTAAACTCAAACATACTCACACATGCAAACAGCCAAAAACACCAGCACATGTAAACGCAAACCTGCTCACACATGCAAACAGCCACAAACACCAGCACATGTAAACTCAACCATACTCACACATGCACACAAACACCAGAGACCAACAAGCAGACAACCACATCCACTCACTTATTCTGAGAATGGGAAGTTCCAGGCTCAAGCATGCGTACCGGAGGTCCATAGAACAGGTGAGGTGCCAAAGATATAAAGACAACACTCCTAGCATTACAGAGTAAAGCTCATTCTCTTTCCGGTTTTTCAAAGCTGTTCCGCTTAGAAAAGGGTCAGTTCCTCTTGAGCATTCCACAAGAGTAACTCGCAGAGTAGCTACAGAAGAGTCACGTGCTGCTTCCTGGGTGTATAGGCCTATGGGGAAGGCATATGAGTCATCAGTCATTGCTTCATAGGTTCCTCGCAGTGACCGTGTGTAGGACCTGTATAATTTGATCATTGAATAGTCATATTGTATGGCTAAGCAGACCTTGAAGTTCAGATTTTTTCTTTTTTTTAGTTTTATATAGCGCGAACTAGACCTGAGACATCGGGTATCAGAGCGCTTTACATGAGCACCAGTTTCGTTATAGATGAACACCTTCAATTTTTTATTGGTAGGCACGGGGAGATTACGTGATTTGCCCTGAATCACAGGATGTAGAGTGTTGTTGCTGAGAGTCTAACCAGGTTACCCAGCTTCGAAGCCGACCGCTCTAGCCGTAAGGCTACATCCTCTCCCCTTGATTGTTGATTGTAGTCAATTGGTCACAATTATGCAGCTCTCCTGTACGGATCGCTCATAGTGTTCTATTTACTTAATAAAAAATGTTTGGGGGAAAACAACAAAAATGTTTGCCCATATAACGTTATTTTGTATTGCACGTTCTTTAAATGCCATTGTCGACATCCGCCATGCCGCTGTGTTTTTTCCTTGAAGCACATGTCTTTTCAATGTCATCTGAAATTCCTGCAGAGATTGGATGGGCCACATATTGGGTGATGTGGAGTTTCAGTGTAGAAGGACAGAGATGTAAAAGTCCCAGAACTAGGAGGCAAACATGGTGGCTTTGGTGTTGTTTGAAGGTTGTGATTGGTGGATCTAAGGTTCTGATCTGGTGTGTAGTATGGTAGAGTGTCAGAGAGGGTGTTGGGAGCCGTGTCATTTGCTGATTTAAAAGTTGTGATTGGTGAATCTAAAGTTCCGAGTTGGCGTGTAGCATGGTGGGTTGTCAGAGAGTAGGTTGAATGCCATGTCATTTGCTGATTTGTATGTCCATGTAAGTGGTTTGAATACGGTCCTGTTCTTGAAAGTGAGCCAGTTGGCCTGGTGACAGGATTCAGTCTGAGCATAATAGGACGGAATGTATGAAGCTCTGTGGTTATACTGAATAAGCAGCTACCTATGTTATGCCATCTATTAATGTAATAACTGCACTTTCACAATTGCTTTATTAACCTTCCTGCTTTCTCAAATTTGCTTGAAAATGCACGATTTTTCTTCTTTTTTTCCAAAATTTTCTTGGGGGGGGTTATCCCCCCAAACCCCCCTTTTGGGGTTCGGGCTCGCTCGATGCGCTCGCTCACTACGGTGCTATATGCAAATCCCTTTGCGCCCCACCACTTTCAAATGTCACCCACCGCCCCTGGAATCTAGTGAGATGAGTCACGTTGTAAAGCCCTGCGCTACATTATACCGGTGTCAGGTATAATGTATGCAGGGTGGGCGTTCCGTCGCAAGGAAGCCCCGTAAAAGTGACACAGTGAAATCGACAAGATTTCATGGAGTCACTTTTACGACCATGCTGCATCAAAACCCTGCACCTGCTTGTAGCAGGCGTAAGGAGTGACGCAGCATGTTAGGTATAGGGCAACCCTGAGCATTTCTGGATCTGCATCATGCTTGCGACACGACTCCAGCAATGCGCTGCCCTTACGCCAGAAGATGCAACACGCATTTGGCTATCCTTGCGCCACAGTGCGTTGCTTTGTAAATGCGACGCATCCGTGGTGGCGCAAGGGTATTTCTGCATGTCGCAGCTTTACTGTCGCGTCCCTGCTAATATGCAGGGATGCGCCAGTCCTTGTAAATCTGCCCCTTAGACTTTGCAACTAGTCTGGGCACTGTAATGAATCATTCAACCAATCACGATGATCCTTTCTGATTTGTTTTGGCTTCTTGTTCTGGCTAGAATCAATTTCAAACTAGGTTGTTTCATCTATCAAGCCATCTATAGAGGAGAATACCAAATTACCCGGCCAATTGTGTCACATTCTGTGAAGGCGAAAGGGAGCACAGGAGTCACAAAACCCTTCAGTTGGAAGATTTTCCTTTTAATACCATCTACACACAGAAACATTTCTTTTCTAGAGCTTCCAGGAATAATTGGAAGGTGTTGTCCCTAGATATGAGGACTAAACCCACTCTACTCTCATTCAGGAAACACCTAAAAGCATTTGAGCCTTTGATAGATTATTTTTGTCAATTTGTTCCCAGTTTCATGCTAATATTTAATAAACTCCAAGTTGCATATTCACAGAGGCAAATATACATGTGTATTTTTACTCATGTGAATGTTCACCTGGTGTACCACTACAGGTTTTTGCTATTCATCATTCCTGAGTGTAGAATTACACCAGGCAAAAGACTGGCATGTCACCAGCCCCTTAAACTGGAGAGGGGAGGAGGCTCATACAACTGAATTTACAAGTGTAGAGATACTACTAGTAATTTTTCACATGTAGGTGGAGAGTTCCATCACTGTGACGGAGATGTCTAAATGGGAAAGCATAAGGAAAAATAATTCAATTGATGAATTTTAAAAACAATGAACATCTTTAAGGAAACATATAAGTGTAAAATTATTTCAAATAATTATTTGTAACCTAGAACACATTAAATAAAATGATGCAGTACATTTACCCTTCAAAATAAATACATGTTTATTAAATTTAAATTGTGTTACATTAACTCGTTTTCTAAATTTTAATTAAAAAACACACTAGCATTTTTATTTTGAATAATGTTTAGCAAATGTAATTGGAAGTTATGTGTTTCATTAATGTAAATTATTTTTTAGTTTTTAATTAACTTGTCGAATATAATTTTATGATTTTTATGTAATGAATTAACTATGGCTTCTTAAAATAATAAAATATTTCATTATTAATTCTGTATTTTAACACTTAAATATGTATATAATTTAAAGTTGAAATAATCTTATTATTTTATTATTACTCTACAGTGTTATTTTAAGTTCCTGCTGACATTATTTTCTAAGTAAATATGTTGCAGTATCTGTGAGGGGCCATGTATAGTGCCTGACTCTCTCAAAGGCTGAACTGCTTTTACCCCTGTTTTTACATCTTTATAGCTATATTAATTTTAGGAGTGTAGTTTATGAATAGCAATGGTCCTAATCTTTTGAGAGGGTGTGTTTGTTTTAGCATGCCCCTCTCTAAACATCTCATTACATTTCCCTACACTCCTCCCATTTTGTAATTATTCCCCATTTTACTTCTACTAGTGCTAGTTCCTTCAACATTTATTCCTAAATCGTAAAATTACATGTGCGGAGATCTGCAGAGAAAAGATAGGAGCAGCGAAGGTCTCTGCATGTTGGTTAGGGAATAGCATGTTGTAGTTCTAGAGTATTACTTCTGTAGTACTACCTCACATACAGCAAAACGCATGTTGTGACTAAAATATTCCTTCTATCCTTACCCTGTATGCTTCCTTGGGTACTCAATGCTGTAACAATGTCCTTTTCCATCTAGTTTTCACCCAGTTGTATGTAAAATGCTGAAACTCTAACCCCCCCACCTCCACCCCACCACCCACCACATTCCGTCCCTCTGAATTGCAGGTGCTGATGTGCTCTACAACATTGTTAAATAAATAAAGAAACTTTGTCATCTGAGTACAGCTCTTAATTTGAGTTGGTGGTTTCCGGTGGTTGGCACACACACTTAATTGCCGGCTCTTAGTTGTGGAAACCTGCACTTATGACAGCTGCCACAAGGTGGCGCTATTTGTGTAATTTAAAGATGAGCAGAAAACAGTTTGTTAATTTAATATACATTAAAAACAAATAATACCTGTCACCCAAGCTGTTCTTGAAGCTTTGACGTCCTCAAACAATCTGAATTATCACACTTGTAGCAGTAAGATGGTTAGTAGTTGTGTAAGTACAATAGCAATGTTTGGTGCAAACTGTGGTGGCCTCCTGACAAGGGCACTGGCACTTATTTTTTTACAAAGTAAGTACTGCCTGAATACAGTGCATCTTCTGTCTGTCACAGTTTGCTACCCACTGGTTGGTATGTGCTGAAAGCTCCTTGGAGTTCAGCTTTCTGTAGTTCAGATAACTATTAGCAAAACACTCAGACTAGTTTAGCAGTAGATTAAACAACCCCACAAAGGTTCAACTTCTTTCCCTTCCAAAACCAACTCCAACTCTTATGAATGCATAAATGTCTCTCAGTCCACATTTTCTCTGCATATTTTGTACGCAGTATAAAGATGTTGTGGTACCCAACTGGAGTTACCTAAATCTCCACATTATAGCATATTTCAATACATTCATAGTGCTTTCTGTTGCCACCATTCAGCTGCACAACAACTTCATTTCTACTCAAAAGAGCAGCTGCTGTCTGCTTTCACATCCTCATGTATATTCTGCAGCTTGCATGCAAGTTCAAAACTATTGACTCATGCACTGATGCCATTTGCTAGTGTGTAAGAGGAACTATGGACCTAACAGTTTATGCACAAAGCGCCGGGACACTCTTTTTGAGTATCCGTTGCGCTATATAAAAGCATAAATAACATAACATAACATAACAACAACTGGTGTGTGACCTGATGTTAATTTGGTCATGTGACGTGTACTAATAAGTTGCTTCCCAAAAGCACAAATACAATCAAATTGGTATCCGCATTACCTGAAATAGTAATGATCTTTAGAGCAGGAGCAGCCAGTACAGGTAAGAGGGGGGGGGGTGGAGAGGGGGAAGTCGACAGTCTACGGGATAGGGAAAATGACAAAAAATAATAATAAAACGGACTCTGTTGACTTCCCGCCCGCCCCACCCCACTGCTCTTACCTGTTCTGGCCGTGCCTGTTTTGAAGCACTTGTTATGAGTTGGGAGGGACACCACCCCGCCTAATTATGAGTTTTACTGGGCTTGGGACTGCACCTGGTAAAAGCAAAAACTGTTACATGGCCATTTTCTGCCTGCTAATAATTTTAAAACAAAGTTAACTTACCTTCACCTGCCCGGTCCGGCCCCGCGTCGTCTCTGCTTCTCTGCTCCTCACAGGAAGCAAGCAGCCTCCCTCCGTCCCCTAAGCCAGTCCGAACTCTGCAATGGCAGCATTGTGATTGGTTGGGACGCCGAGCACACAGGTGTCTATGGGGAGGCAATTTTCTCCATGTAGGCTGCAGCCTACATGGAGAAAAGGCAGAGTATGACAGGTTTGGTCGGCCCTGGGGCTGACCAAACCATCAGCGCCCTCAGAGTGGGTAAGTCACTCCTCCCCTGCCCTAAAGCAGGACCCCCCATCCTCCCGCCCACAATCAAAACATTCTGCTTTATCGCAGTGCGAGAAGCAGAAACATAAATTGGTATTTATAATACCATTTTATGTTTTTGTTTCTCGCTCTGCTAGAAAGCAGTGGTGCGATGCTTCTCCGCCCACCTGGAGGAGCCGCTCCTGCTTACCACTGCTTTTCATATAGTCCTTGTTACATGGTTTCTAGCCCTATGCATAACCAATGCTACAGTTAACTCATTCAAAGATAACCAATATATTGACTTCAGAGGGATGAAAGGTTGCATTGGCCATGTCTGAATAAGAACTTCTGGTACGCTGTGAACATGCAATTGTTACCATTAGCACTTAAGTCACTGAGCCATCTGAATAGCAGTTTCGTCTGTTTGGTTTGAAATGAAATAGCTGAGCTAGAAACAACAAAATTGAATGGTCCTTAGAGGTATCGCTAGCGGTTTAGATTGATTCAAGCTTTTACATACATACGTTTTTGTACTTTCTATAGGAAGCGTACAGGTTCAGGATCTGAAAAGAAACGCCATCTTAGTGGCGAAGGAAAAGTTTGAGAAAGAAGATATTACTTTCTCATCGTCTCTCCTCATCTGAGTCATCTCCTTGCTAGGTCACCAACCAAATGGACCTGCAAGATGGCGAATGTCAGCGCACTTTTTGAGAGTGAATCGCTTCACTGTGCCCATAGCACCATACTCAAGTTCTCAGCCCTACCTGGGTCAGTCTTGCTTCACAATGGCCTTTGATGCAGCGCTCACCCAGAAATATCACCAACCCAGGGTCCAGGTCACTCCGGTGGGGCCCATAACACCGAAGTACAACACACCTAGTCACACACACCTTTACCTTTGACCCTTGCAAATATATATATAAAATGGGTTGAGTGAATTCTCTCCTATGACAGGATACCCTTTAAGCACAGATTTTAACACCAACATTTGTTTGCCTCAATAATCCTACTAAACTAATCTATGCATCAATGTACCCCGCCAATTAGGTTGATGGACCAATCAGTTGAGTAAGTTTGTGGTGATTGTCAAGACCAGCTTAACCTCACTACAACAATACATTGATTTGCATAATTAATTGACACTAAAAGAATCACAAACACCTGAAATCATTTAAAAGATTTTATGTAATTAATTTTCAGAATTATTTTTGCATTTATTCTGTCATTGTTAATTCTCACTAAGCATTGCCATTTATTGATGAAATAAATCAAGGAAACTGTTAATAAAATCATGAAGAGAAAATTCAGGTTCACATTAATTCTATTATTCTCTAAATAAAAAGATTAATCAATCCTTGGTCATGTAACTGAAAGAGAAATTCTTCATGAAAAAGATCAGAGAAACCATAGTTAAAACATGCATTTAATTCTAAAGATTTCTACACTAAAACCTTCCTACCCAGCACTTAACCCCAAAACTATACTTACTAACCCAGGCCTCCTCGGACGCACCTCTTTTCCCAGGCCTAGTGTCCCGGAACATTCTCCAACCTACAGGGGCTATCAGTGAGCCTTCTGGCATAGTTTCAGGCTCCCATCATCTCTGCAAACAGCTGCAGTGCAAACAGCATCTCTCTGCGATCAGCTTCTGTGACATTAAACCCCAATTTTGCTCTGATATTTATACTGTATTTGCTGGCTTTCTACCGTCAAATGTTTCAAGTCTTGCCATTTCCCTTTCTCTGATTGGTCATGACATTGCAATTATTAGCTCTCAGGATGTTCGTTAATCGACAATGTATTTTTTAACTTTCAGGATGTCCATGAATAACTTCCCGATTAAAAAGATGACAGATACAAATTCGGCTGTCCATGCATTTCTTAACTTCCAGGATGTCCGTAAATAACTCTGTTTGACAAACTGATAAATACAAGTTTGACTGTTCCGGTTCATCATTAGGCCTTTAAATGTTCATTTTCAGTGATTCAGCTGTTTCCACGTGGTCATTTTTGGAAGGCATTTGACTTTTATCCTTGGCAGGCATTCAGCTGTTCCCGTGGATATCATTTTGGCCCACAGCCACTCACCAGCGTCCATATCAAATGGCCTTGAATATAGTCAGCTGAAGTTGCAAACTTTTCAGTGAAGCACAGAGCATGGACGAGTTTCTCTCAGCAAAATGATGTAAGCTTTTCCACTGCGCAGAACTGGGAAAAGCAAAGCCATTTTGGAATTGGCAACCAACCAAAACTACGATAAACACAAAAAGAAAATGTAAATACACAGAATATAAGTGTTTTCTGTCCCCCCACTCACCAGTGCTAATATTTATCCTTTAAAACTGTTACCTAGCAGAAAAGCATCACACTGCAAGCCATTAAAATGAAGCAGAAAAGCAGCATGCAATGCACAATGTACACAGACATGCATTATTATGCCACTTAAATGCACAAAATAGATTGAACATGCGGTTTACATCATTAATTAATATGTTAATCAAACCTGATAGTGAAAAGCATTTCCCATATGTGATGTGTGTGTTTTGGTTAAATTAATATATTGGGCGAATGGGCGAACGGGAGGGCGGGGGTCGGGGACGCAGCAGCGGGAGAAAACGAGAGGGAAGAGCGAGCGGGGGGATACAGAAGGCAAAAAGGGCAAGGGGCAAAAAAGGGCACAATACAGAGCAACAGTACAGAAGAAAAAGAATACAGGCGCAAAAGAGCAATACCAAGAAAGAGCAGAGAGCACAATCACAGCGGGGCTCGCAGGGAGCAAGTGGCAGAGCGAGCGCAGGAGCTCACGGCCTCGAACCTTGAACAGGCGGCAGCAGCGGGCTCAGGGCAGTGACACACAGGTGGTGCTGTGCGGCGTGGGGAGCGACCTGCCTGAGAGCAGGGTCAAGGGTCTCCTCTGTATGCCTCTACACTCTACGGCAGTCTACTCCACTTCACACTACTCTACGCCACCACAGTCTACACCACTCAACCCCACTCTACTCTATGCCACTCCACTTCATGCCACTCTACGCCATGCCACTGCACTCTACAGCACTAAACCACTCCACACTAATTCACTCTACACCACTACTCCATCTATCCCATTCCGCTCTACACCTTGTCACTCCACTCTATGATACACTACTCCACGCCCCTCACTCTACACCACTCTATACCACTTGACTCTACATCACTTTACTCTACACCACTCCACTCTACACCACTTTACGCCACTCTACTCCAATCTATGACACTACTCCACTCTATGACACTCCACTCTACTTCACTCTACGCTACTGCATTCTATGGCACTCCACACCACTTTATTACGCTCTATGCCACTCCACTCTACAACACTCTACTCCTCTCTGACACCCCACTCTACTCCACTCTATGACACTCCGCTCTACTCCTCTTTACACCACTCCATACCACGCCACACTATGCCACTTTACTCCACTCCATGACATTCCACTCTGTGACACTCTACTCTACAACAATTCACTCTATTCTACAACATGCTATGACACTCTGCAACACTCTGCGCCACCCCAATCTATGATGGTCCACTCTATGACACTCCAATCTACGACACTCAACTCCACTCTGACACTCAACTCTACTCCAGTTTATGCCACTCCATTCTACACCACTCCACTCTACAAAACCCTACTCTCCTATACACCACGCCACTCTAAGACACTCTGCTCTATGTCAGTCCACACCACACTATGACACTTCCACTCTGCGACTCTACACTCTACAACACTCCACTACACAACGCTCTAGGGCTCTCTGCGACACTTTACGATACTCCGCTTAAAGACACTCTACTCCACTCTACGATGCTCCATTCTTTGACGGTCTACTCCACAACACTCTTGTCCACTCTATGCACTCCACTCTGACCACTTCACTGTACGACACTCCACTTTACAACACTTCACTCCACTCTACGCCACTCTAAACCATTCCACTCGATGACAGTCCACTCCACGCCACTCCACGCCACTCTCCTTTACCCAACTAACTCTTAGTCATGCTGAACAGCATCCACACTGGTGTACAACACAGCTAAAACACCTTGGCAAATCCAAAGCGATCGTATAGGCTTTGCTAATGCTTGTTTAAACCATGCAGCCAAGTCCATTACAGGCATATATGTCTTCCCCACTGGCCTCATCTGATGCGCTATTAAACCTATACATATATGCATCGATCCGTCCTATTAGGCTATAAATATCGTTTTCTAAATGGGATAAACAGGACAATGGCTGCATTTCCGTGCTCCCCACGCAGTTTTAAAAAAAATTAGCAGGGTTCGTCTTTTTTTCTTTCTTTTGCTCGCTAGGGATGAACACGTTGACATTGCCTGAAACTTCGCACGATGTCTGAGCTCTCACAAGCCAGTCACTGTTTCTAATTTGCCACCTGACCTCTGCCAGCTCAGCCATCCTTGCCAAGGCGCCAACCTCCACTTGCAGCATTTTCTTGCGACAATAAACCATTTTCCCTGCTCCCCTCTGCTGAGGAGATTTATGTGCCCTCTTTAATTAAGTTCTTATTAATGTCCAGGATCAGGGCCGTTTGATATTCTGGGACTCATTAAATTCGAGCCCCTTGGCCCTTCTGTGCTGCCAACCATGTGCGTCCTGAGAAATCAGGAAGGCTTTGCGCCCCCTGTTCAGTGATGGTGGCATGGTGCCCAGGAGGCCCTTTTGTTGTTTTAATGAGACAAAGATTGCAGTGTGGGTTGCTTTTGCCACCCTTGTAAAAGGCTTTCTCATATAGGCGCCCTCAATTGGTTCTTTTTTCCTGTTTAAGAGCTAATTTAATAGAAAAACACGGAGTCTGATTCAGCAGAAAAAATATTGCAGCATGTTGTATATGAAATTAAAGAAGGAACAGAGTCAGTGTGTCGGGGGTAGGGGGGCGAGTGCATTTGTCTCACTTTAGCACAATGAGCATATAAAAAATATACATTAGCACCAGTTCTGGATGAGCCTGCAAATAAGGCTAGGGCGCTCGACCTCGGACCTGGGTTCGAGTCTCGGTAACGACGCCAAAAACCTCCTGTGATTCTGGGCAAATCTAAAATGAATGCGTGTCCGTCCTCATGTAACGTAACTGGTGCTATGTAAAGCGCTCTGATACCTGATTCGTTTCGGGTCTAGTTCGCGCTATATAAAACTCTGCAAAAAAAAAAAGCATTGACAATGTCAATAGGTTTGGCTTATGAATACACTGTCAAGACAGATCTAAATAAAAGATTCATGTAGGTTAATGACTGGGATCCTCCCATGTATGCTGCTGCTAGAGAAAAACACCATAAATTATCTAGTTATCTAAGACATTTTAATAGCATTACAATTTTGTGTGTGACCCTTAAAATGCAAGCTCAGGCAGGTGGATAAAGAAAAAAATCACAGCGGGGAAGCAGGAGGGCAAGCACACATCGTCTGCCCAATTGAAAATGAAACGTGTACTTCTGGATACCAACATGTGGGCGGACCCAAAGCCCTTTTCTAGGGATGCTCACATAATTGTCTGGGATCAGCAAGCCACACCATAAAAATGGCTGTGGGTAAACAATTATTGTCAGTACTTTCACATCTAGGGAACATGGTTTCCACCAGTAACTATGCAATATTTCTCCAGGCAAAGACAACAGTTGATGGACAGAATGCAGAACAATGTCATATATTCACCCCAGTACAGAGATCTGGGCCTAAATCCATCGTTTTTTTGCTCACCATGCCTTTCCAGTTTGAACCCAGCCATATGCAAATCAGTCTTGACCCTGTGCCTGGTGGGAACAGTCCAGCCCGAGCTGCCAACAAGCATCCTTGGACTGGAAACAAGCATCCTAGGACCGGTTTCGGGGTTTCACCCCTCTTCAGCCAGGATAGCTTGATTCCAGTGGCATGGAGAGCACGGGACCGACGTCTAGGCATACCTCTCCCACTCGGGGTGACAAATGCAAAACAACAATTGATGGACAGAATGCAGAACAATGTCATAAATTTACCCCAGTACAGAGATCTGGGCCTAAATACATCGTTTGTTTGCTCACCATGCCATTCCAGTTTGAATCCAGCCATATGCAAATCAGTCTTGACCCTGTGTCTCATGGGAACAGTCCAGCCTGAACTGCCAAGCCAGGTCCTCCCTGGACTGGAAACAAGCATCCTAGGAAAGATATTGGGGTTTCACCCTCTTCAGCCAGGATAGCTTGATTCCAGTGGCATGGAGACCCACGTCTGGGCATACCAGTCCCGCTCGGAGTGACAAATGCAAAAACAACACTTGATGGATAGAATGCACAACAATGTCATACATTCACCCCATTACAGAGATCTGGGCCTAAGTCCATAGTTTTTCTGCTCACCATGCCATTCCAGTTTGAACCCATCCATATCTAAATTAGTCTTGACCCTGTGCCTCATGGGAACAGCCCAGCCCGAACTGCCAAACCAGGTCCTCCCTTGGCAGCGCTTTCACATCTAGGGAACATGGTTTCCACCCGTAACTATGCAATCTTTCTCCAGGCAGCAAAAAACTCTTGAAGACATCCGTGAGAATTATTGATACCAGGAATGTTTGTACAATAAATGTTTCCTCCACCACACAACTACTGCACACTTTTTGAATGAGGGGATTTATTGACAAAGTTATGTATTATTTTGTGATGTTTTCTAAACTTTTAGAAGAATCATTCGTTTTAGTTCTCTTCATAACATTGGAGATGATTTGTAGTTTGGTGGACCGTGAGCTTAGCAAAACCAAAGGGGATGATGGCCGGAGTGTTGAGCATTGCAAGCACTCACCCCCAATCAACTGATCTGGGTTTAATCCATCATCATTCTTTAGCTCACTCGCCACCCCAGTTCAGACATGACCATATGCAAATCAGGCTGACCCTGTGCCTCATGGGAACTGTCCAGCCTGGACTGCCAAGCCATGTCTTCTCTGGACCGGAAACAAGTATCCTGGGACCGGTTTCTGGCTAATCAGTCGCCATCAGCCAAGCTAGCTTGAATTTAGTGGCAAAGTGAGCAAGGGACCCACGTCTGGGCATACCCTGCCACCCCAGTTCAGACATGGCCACATGGCCTTATGCAAATCAGTCTGACCTGTGCCTCATGGGAACAGTCCAACCCGAACCATAAATTAGTGCGGCAGCCCTGCCGAACTAATGGTTCACCTCCATCCCCCAGTTGAGATTTGGAGAAACCGTCAGGACCCAGTCGGAGGTCTCAACTGCCACTTTAAGATGCATCCGAACATGGTCGCATTCCTACATTTTACAATAGGACCATGCATTCCGGCTGTAAATCTTAAGGTGCCTGCCACAAGGTGCAAGGATCAACAGGGGACACATATGGTGCCTGCTAAGCCTCCAACCGGAGGCCATGCACCCAAGGGGGCCCTGCTGGGGGCCCCCATAGATGCTTGGACAGGCTGGCGTGGAAACCATGTTGGAAACCGTCAGTATAATCTCAAGGGCGGAAACGCCTGCCCTTGAAATTACTTGACGCATTCTGTCTGGCGGATAGGGTCTCCAAGCCCATCGGAAGCCAGCCGGAATGACCGGTCAGATTCCTTTCTGACCGCCTCCATTGTAATGAGGGAATAGGAAAGGAATCCGAAGCAGTTCAGAAGGCTCCGGCGGACGGTCAGAGCCTTCCGAATCACATCATAATCAGCCCCTTAGTTTCAGTGGTGGTATCTCTGTTATATTTAGGCGGGCCCACCACAACTGGTTTTCCCTCCCTGGTCCTGCCATACACAGCATGGCAGACATGGGCAGTGAAAAGAAAGTCACAGAAAGAGGGGGCTTGAATTAAGTCGCGAGAAGGCGGGAGGGGAGGGCTGGCATGGGAGGGGCACTGCATGACCTCATGAATGGGGTTATCATCAGTATGGATTGTAATATATTCGTGATGGGTTTAGGAGTTGCGTCTGGGGGTGTTGGGTAGCGCCATAGGGGTAGCCAACCAAGATGTTCGAAACATTGCAGAAGGTCAGAGTGTAGTCAGATTTAGCTTCCAAAGAAGAATATTTATTTGAAATGATATATTAATTGTAATAATATTTTTAATGTTATACCAGAAAACTTGTGTAGTAGTGTTCCCTAAAACAAGAGAAATGTCCGCACATTCAAAGAACAAATTTGTATACGTGTAATATCAGCAATTGCTTCAAGAAGTCTGGATTTGGGTGCTCAATTTACCCTCAATACACCAACTACCCAGTGGCGTTAGTTAATAATCACAAAGAATGAGGGTTTCAACAGCACACCTCTTCAGCGTTTAAGGCCGGAAAAGAGGGTTATCACGCCACTCCGAGTACTACTATGGATTAGGTCGAGACGTATTACGGTCATGACCTACTGATTTGTGGGACACAATACTCACCTTTGGTGGCTGCCTACATCAGGCGACCGTATTAAGAGTGTATTACAGGAATATATTCTAAACTGGGGCATTATCGTTTAGTCCACATCTTTGTCTGATACGGAGGGTCCAACTAGTGCACGGACATCAACCTATGTAAGGTGACATCTCCTGTCCTACTCGCGGACATCGCTTACTTATATTTCGGGACCTTGGACTGAACTACATAATAAATGATCTAATATTGATTGCCTCATAGATTGAGACTGCATGGTGACTTTACACGCCACCTATGTGACATTGGAGATCGAACCTAATCATCCGGACACTTGGACATATATGACATATAGTTTCGCTGCCTTGAAAATGTCTTTGTAAAACGAAACACGTGTCGGCAAGCCGTGTGCTGGGAACTTTTAATGAAGTATTTTTGAATAAAAGAATATCAAGATCATCGCATGTTTTGGATCCCTTTATATAAGAATATCTTTTGTGATTGTCTCTATGTTCGGGTCTAATGTAACTATACTGACTAGAATAGGATATTGATACTATAACGAGAGGTGTGCTGTTGAAACCCTCATTATTTGTGCTAATATTTTTAATGTATTACAACAAATCCTGAGGGTAGATATGTTGTTTCACGCTGCTTAGGGTAAGGCCTAGACATGATTCTGGTTAACGCCTACAGACCCAACTTTGATAACCCGGGGTTTTACACCTCCCGCACGGACGTAATGCGCAATCATGTTGGGAGACCACAGCTCTGGGGGGGGATTTTAATTGTGTACTAAACCCGAGCCTTGACAGATTGGTTGGACCAGAAAAGGCGCACTTCGGCTGCAGCCCACGCCATTGAAGACGCTATGACACAATTAGATCAGAATGATGTTTGGAGACAACTGAACCCGGGACAGGGTGGGTATACTCATTATTCAGCGTTTCATGACTTACATGCTAGGATCGATAATTGGCTGGCGTCTCATTGTATATATATATACAGGAGTCAAGGAGTGTACTGTGCTTACAAGCACCTATTCTGACAACTCTCCTATACTCTTAGTGGTTGGCAACCCGGAAAAAAGGATCCCCCCATTTACTTGGCGCTTTCCCTCATACTCGCTGTTAGACTCCTTTTTTAGGTCTGAACTCGCCGAAGCAATAGACACCTATTTCGCCTGCAATATAGGCTCGGTGGAGTCATTTGCAACAGTCTGGGAAGCTTTTAAAGTTCATATTTGCGGGATAGCCATGTCTAAACACTGCGGGGTACTTCAGGCACTTCGCAAGAAACTCTCTGACTTGGAGGACTCTCTTAAAGTGTTAGAATAGAGGTTGATAACTGGTGCCTCAGACGTAGACAAAGCGACGTTCAAAACTCTGTTGGACAAATATCAGGAAACAGCGGATGCTGGGCTTAAACATCTAGCAAGTATGCGACAGCGCAGATATATGAAGAAGGGGAACGCCCGGGAGCAGTCCTAGCCTCGCTACTGAAAAAATGCAGGGAAACCACAGTGCTTTCCGAAATTAAGAGTGAACAGGGCAAAGTAATAACGGGAGGTATGGAGATATTGGAGTGGTTCCGTCAATATTATTCGACAATGTACCGCTCCCTGCATGAAGGCGTGGAGTCGGAGATACTAGACTATCTGACCCATGTGAAACTGCCCTTCCTTACTAACGAGCATCGTGTGTACCTAATGCGCCCACTTGAGAAAGAGTAAATTATCACTGCACTAGCTGGGATGAAAACTGGTAGTGCACCGGGGTAGATGGGCTCACAGTTAACTTCTACAAAACATTCCTAGATCTGCTGATTACACACTTTGTCACACTGTTCGAAGACTCGGTGGTTGACGGCATCATGCCTCCGTCAATGAGAGAGGTGGTCATAGTAGCGATATTAAAACTGGACAAACGAGGGAGGAGCCAAGCTCGCAAGCGAAATGGTCACCTTATAGCTCGGCTCCGTCAGCCCTCCGTCCTGACTCACATATCCTGCTGCATATCCTGCCCAGAGACGACATATTTTCGAAGAAATAGAAACGCAACATTTCGCTCTCACTTACCGTTTGAACTGGAGGCTCCGGCTTGCAGTGGTTCCGGAGCTGTGCCCCCCGAAGGGACCGGGGCCTTCGTAGAGCTGGGACCGGGGCATCGCCTATTGGATCCGGCCCGGCGTTGCGGTAACCGTCGGCCCCGGCCGAGAGACTGCACCACTGGAGAGAGCCACTGTGAGAACTTCCCGGTGACCCTGAACCGGGCCTACCTTGGCGGCCGTGAGGCTGGTGCGGGGCGCGATGCTCCGTGGACTGACCGTGTGAAGGGGTTCCCCCGCCGCTGCTCCGTCCATCGACCCTGGACCCTCGCACTCGGGCTCTACCTTTGAGGAGCGCCAGCTCTCGTATAGGTGACCCTCCGCCTCGAGCGGCTCTCCTTTCTGCACCGAAGCGGCGGTTACTGGGACCCCCCGGACATCTGTAAAGTCCTACATTTGTGGACTGCTCTGGGAGTGGCGGAGAGAAGTGAGGGGGCTGATTCTACAAAATGGCTGCCGGTGACCTGAGATGTGGATTTCCTCTCGATGGCGGTCTCCGGTTGCTTGATTGCACGGGAGCAGGGTCATGTGGGCATGAGCCTACGATTGGCGACGTTCTTGATGCTTTGCGATCTTTGCACGCGACCTTGGCCCCCGGTGCTCCTGGAGACTCGTTGCGGTCCGCCACCATCTTGGGTGGACGCTTCTTCATGGTCCCCTCTTGCCTTGGAGATGCCATTGCCTCGCCCCCCTCGATGGCTCCGAAGGATGCTGCTACTGTCCATCGACGGATTTACCGGCCGACGGCTTTGGAACCTCCTGCTCTTCGATGTCTGGAAATTGGGGACTTGGATGTCGTGCGGAGGCCCGATCATCCCCGGGTGCCTGAGAAAAATGGCGGACTGATGCTTGTTTCTGCCTTGATGAGGTCTTGTTTCTATTCTGCTAGCATACCCCCGCCTTTTCGATCTGCGGGACTGAACTCTTGTCCTTTACTGCCCCTGTTGCTGTTATTGAGACATTTGAACTGCCTATTTGACCTTTTGTTCACTGGCTTATTGATTGACCTCTCTGACCTGCGTCTTT
Source organism: Lissotriton helveticus (assembly GCF_964261635.1). Taxonomy (NCBI): domain Eukaryota; kingdom Metazoa; phylum Chordata; class Amphibia; order Caudata; family Salamandridae; genus Lissotriton; species Lissotriton helveticus. The sequence goes on along the minus strand of NC_136072.1, from coordinate 1,071,850,426 downwards.
CTTGTAATTTCTTTCATTTGTGTGCTTGCCTCGCATCGTGTTGCTCACTTCACACTGTTATTTGGTGGGTGGTAATTGCGGTGAAGAAGGGACTGGGGTAAGATGCATGGCTCCCGTTGGATTATTGGTATACGGATTAGTGACGACGTGGCTCATATCCATAGTGCTGTGGGAGACCCCTCTGTAAGTTCTGTGGCGCTCGAGTTCGTGTCGTTCTGGTGCACACGTATTATGATTGTATGGTTGGGCGGAGGGCTGTGGCCGACCGTATTTATTTCTGCCCTCATGCTCCTCCCTCCTATTTACTACCTTGTTTTCATATCTTCTTTTTGTCTTTTTCTTCCTTTTCTCTCTTGTCTCAACTACATTTCGGGTTCTGGTTTAGGGCGACAGGCGCGCTGTTTGGAGGGTAGGCCGTAGCCTTCTGCAGGGGTGCTGGGTGGGATGGGTGGGTTGGGTCTGCTTTGATGTTTTATTTTTCTCAGTTCTATGGCCCTTTTGTGTATCTTTATGAGAGTGCCGCGTCTGTCCTTGCCTTCCGTGGTATGATTAGGGTGGGGTCTGTAACATCGCTGCTCTTCCTTTATAGTTCTGCTGCTTTCCATTGCGACTCCCATGCCCTCTTCGCTGCTGCTATTCCTATTCTTTTATATGTTCCTCGCTACGGGGCGCCTGTTTCAGCGCGGCATTCTTCTCTTTTAGTCTGTGTTTTCCTTCCCTTTCCTCTTTCCTCTCCCCTCCTCCCCTTTTCCTTCTCTAACAAGGTTAGTATGACGGGCTAGTTTTGTTGCTGTCGCTATTCCGGTCCCCCTGTTCTGTATCCAATGTGCTATTGGGTGGTGGGAATGCAAAGTTGTTACTATTTGCATATTGATTTGTGTTCACCACATCTGTTTTTATACCGATGTCTACAGTGCTGACACTTCTGTATTGCTGCCCTTTCTCCTTTTGTTGCTAATGACCTGTTTTGGGAATCCGGATACTTCTTTGTTGTCGCCGAGCCTGTCATACGCCTTCTTGTTATAATATAAAATTAACCTTATTTTGCTCCTGATTGCTGGCCGTCTAGATCCTCTTACCTACCCCCCCTTTTTACGATTGTATTGAACGCTCCTCTTTACTACTGATTCTGTTACTTTTCATTTGGACTCTTTGACTGCTTATCGTATCGTGGCCGGCCGGATCGGTTGTAGGCCCTGCTTTGTATATCCTTTCTGTACTAATAAAGGTTTATAAAAAAAAATTTAAAAAAACTGGACAAACCTCCAAACGAATGTTCCTCATACTGACCCCTGTCATTACTGAATGTACACACAGAGCTTTATGCTAAAATCCTTGACAACAGACTGACACCGTTAGTTCCGTATTTATTGGCTCCGGAGCAGGCAGAAATTATCCCGGGTAGAAACTTGACATATAACCTGAGAACTGTATTTGGGGCAATACAGCACACCATGCAGGAAGTACAGTGGCAGTCTTTTTAGATATGAAAAAGGCCTTCGACTTGGTGGAGTGGCAGTTCATGAAGGTTGTGCTAATGAGGATGGGACTGGGCAATATTTTCCTACAAATGATGGGAGTCCTATATAATTCACCCAGCTAGAATAAAAAATTGGCACATCAGTCACCAACCAGATAAATATTACCAGAGGCACACGACAAGGATGTCCTTTATCCCCGATTTTATATGCTCTAGTGGCGGAACCGTTGGCATGCACCTTACATGAATACCACAGCCATAGGGGTATACGTTTGCCTCAATATCAGCTAATAGTCTGCATTTACACAAACGACACACTGCTCTATATTAGAGCCCCTGAAAATAATGTGTACCCTATTCTTAGAAAAGTGGTAAGATTTGGAGCACTCTCGGGTCTGAGAGTAACCTGGGCCAAGTCTCTGATGTTTCCCCTTACACCATCTACGGTTCCCTTCCAACCGGAATTCCCGTTACAGTGGACCACCGAATCAGTCTGTTACCTAGGAATTAAGATACATACAGACTCAGAAGTGGTGTTCCGCGAAAACTATGGGAGAGCTGCTGATCAGTTAGGAGACGATATTGAGAGATGGATTCGATTGCCACTGTCCCTACTGGGGTGCATCTCTATCATGAAAATTGGAGTTCTTCCACGCTTTTTGTTTTTGTTCTCCGGTATCCCTATGGTCCACCCGGGGAGTTTTTTCTGCACACTCACCACAATGCTGATTAAATTAGCATGGGCAGGCAAGCAAGCTAGGGTTAGATGGGACATACTCACACTCCCTTACCGAATGGGGCGATTGGGAGCCCCAGATTTGGATTTATATTATAGGGTGGCACAAAGAGCACACGCTCAACAGTGGATACATGGCACACCAGATACACTGCACTTACAGATAGAACGGGTGGCGGCCTCCCCTCTCCCACTCCCCACCATGCTGTTCTCTCCTCCTGACCACAGAACAGGGATTCTAGACACCTTGAATGCGACAAGACATGCTTTGCACCACCTGCTGAAGTTACAGGCTAGAGCGATATTATACTCCCTGTTGGCTCCCTAAGGGCGGTGCCACTGGATTTCTACCTGTACAGACACTGGAGTAACCAGAGCGCTTAGCACTATGGGAGCGAAGACTATTGGGGACATGTTCCTGAAAGGGAAAGCTAAAATGTGGCAGCAATTTGCTGGGTCTGATACCACTGTAAGCCAACTACACAGATTTCAGTTTCACAGACTGAGACATGCAATGGTATACATACTAGGCCGAGATCTCTCACATACATTATAAAAACTGACTCCCCTACTAAAGTAGTCTCTAAAATTTACAAATTAACCCAAGGCTACCATGAAAACTTCTATACCAAGGCGAGGCCAGCTTGGCAAACAGATTTAGGTAAAGTGCTAGACGATGCTACATGGAGATATTGCTGTGAAAATTCAAAGCGAATCTCGCTGAATGGGAGACACAGGCTCATCCACTATAATTTCCTAAATAGGGTATACTACACGCCGGAGAGACTGTGTAGGTATGGGCTGCAAGACACAGATAAATGTGATCGCTGCACAGATTTCCTACACCTAGCCTGGACATGCCAGGGGATTTATGACTTTTGGGTCCTGGTGTTTAAAGAATTGAGCGTTGCCCTAGACATCCAAATTAAGCCGGACCCTATGCTGGCTCGCCTGGGGTACTCTAAACCACTCCCGAAGGCCATTCGTGGATTAGTGGAGATGGGTTCATTAATTGCACGTCGTAGTGTGGCAAAGCGATGGTTACGGGGCCCGACCCCTACTATTATCGATTGTAGAAGGGACATGGTGTACTGCAGCACGCAAACAGATCTATAGCGAGCTTCTCCCCCCGTGCAGTTGGCCAAAACATTTCTGGGCATTATACCACACATATTTGCTGATTGAAGGTGAGACAGCTGGTGAAGCAGGCGCAGTAGGCGTGGAGAACCCGGGGCATTCACTCTAGCAGGACATTAAAAGTGTGATGGAAAATAGAACTACTAGACCACTTGATATGACGGAGAACAGGAAGAATAAAAACTAGAAATGCATGTCTCCTGGTAAGATTTGGTTACCCTATGTTACAGGTCATCTAAATTGTTGTTACCTGTGTAGGCACCAGCTGATACTGGCTAATACATGCTAATTACGGCTATAACTGATTAAACAACAGCATATGGTATTCATTGCTTATGGTTTTAACCTGTCATGATGATGCAAGAAGGTATGTCTCATTGTTTTGATGAAAATGTCAATAAAGATTGTTAAAAAAAGTATTGCAACAAATATATATATTATATATATGTTTGTGTTAATACATTCAAAATATAAAAATATATAATATACAATATTCATACAATTATATATATCTTCATATTAACAGATGTAACATATAAATGAATTTACATAATATAAAATAAATATTTTTATTAATTATGTTACTATATATTTATATAACTATAAACACTTATATACATGTGTTTGCGTGTTTATATAAGTATATACTTATATATAATATTACATGTTAGAAGAATATATTTAATTTACATTATATTACATTTATATATTAAAATATTTAACATTTACTACAATAAACTCTATTTATATTTTTTTTAAACTCAATAATTTTGTATATTAATTGACAATATTAGTGTCAACTATATTTTTTCTGATATTTTTAAACTTACAATTATAAGTATAGGGACACAATACTTTGGTAAACAATATTTGTTTTACACAATATTTGTCTCAATCAATATTGTTTGCTTCAATATTGAGGGAGTGATCCTTAATTTTGTAGATATCTGTAATTTTTATGTCTGTATGTCTTATGATATGTTGCTTTCTGGGAAAACATGCTCAATGGAGAAGAACTGAGATTATTATGATAAATTAATAATAAAGGCTATATATTCAAAAAAGGTATGTCAGATGCAATATGTGTGATCTGTTTATTATAAAAGTTATGACAAAGACAGTAGTCCTTACTTATTTATTGTGAAAATCATATGTTAAAACTAATATGCCTTGTGGGTGGATTGTCACTGCTCTGTGATGAACTCTGTACATAGTTACATTGCTGCGCATAAATCTCACAGATTGCTATTATAGGCAAGGATTTCAGTGCTGGTTGCCCCCTCTTACAAACCATTGAGAATATTAAGCCCCATGTGAAGGTGTTGTACATTATTTTGTCATTTTGTATATTTTTGTAGTTTTTTTGATGTGTGACGGATTGTTGCTTTCTGAAAATAAGCCTGGATGATTTCAGTACAGTGACAAGCCAATTATAAAGTTAATATGCCAGTTTGGTCATTGGGAAACGTTATATCAGATATCATAGATATGTTTATTAAGAAAAACAGCTGTAGGGCTGACTTATTTACTGTGAAAACATATGTTATGTTATGTTATGTTATGTTATGTTAACATGTTTTTGTATAGCGCAAATCACCACTGCTCTCTAAGCGCTCGCAACAGAACAGGTACATAACCTACCGCCTCCCGAACCTCAGCACCCTCCAACCCCAATTAGGGCGTGGATGTTATCTTTTTAAACAGGTAGGTCGTCAAGTTCTTCCTAAAAGACAGTAGTTGCGAGTCTTCCTTCAGGCTAGCTGGTAACTCGTTCCAGATTTGCGGGAGAAGTACGGACAAAGCCCTGCCCCCTTTGGATTTTAGCTTAAATCTGGGTTGAGTCAAGTTGGAGGCTTTGCCTGAGCGCAAGGCTCTACCTGGGATGTACTTCCTCAAGCGCTCTTTGATGTATTCCGGGGCTCTGCCAAAAATGGCTTTATGGGCCATACAAAGACATTCAAACTGCACTCTGAGTTTGACGGGCAGCCAATGCAGCTTTCGAGGTAAGGGGGTAGCATGCGAATTCCTCGGGAGGGAGTAAATCAGCCTGGCTGCGTCGTTGTGTACCACCTGCAGTTTCCTTAAAAGCTTCTGCGGGAGGCCAGGATACAAAGCATTGCCGTAGTCCAATCTCGAGATGACCGTGGCGGACACTATGGATTGCAATGTGGGGGCCGATAAAATGGGTACTAACTTCCGGAGTTGCCTAAGCACCCCCGTGCAAGACCCCAACACTGCCAAGACTTGGGGAGCCATAGTAAGGTCTGCATCAATCTTCAACCCCAGGCTTTTGACCACCCTTCCAGGAATAGGAGTAGTCTCTAATTTTGGGGGCAAAAACAACTCACCCCAGGGGTTTACTTGATTGGTGATGACCAACACCTCAGTTTTTTCGGCGTTCACTTTCAGGAGTTAGTTGGTCATCCAGTTTACAGTGAATGTGAGAAGATTCCTTACCGATTCCTGTGCTTCCCTAGTGTCCTCCAGCTGAACCAAAAGCTGGGTATCATCAGCATAGTTAAAGATTTGGCAGTTCCTATGCATTAACTCCCCCACAAGAGGTTGGAGATAGATGTTAAACAGCAGGGGGGATAGTGCGGACCCCTGGGGTACACCCCAGGCCACTGCACTTACATCCGATAGCAGCTCTCTCAACTGAACTCTCTGGGTCCGACCCGTAAGAAAAGATTCAAGCCACTTGAGTGCTTGCCCTGTTATTCGGTCCAGCAGGATGGTATGGCTGACCGTATCAAACGCCGCTGACAAGTCCAATAGAATCAGGGCACAAGGTTGTTTATCTTCCCTGACTCTCAGCTCGTCAGCAACTGTGGCCATCACCAGTTCTGTACTATGTTGTGGCCGAAAGCCCGCCTGCCTTGCGTGGAGTAGACCGTGTTCCTCCAGGTAACCGTCCAGTGTGTTCAGAACATGCTTTTCCAGGATCTTCCCCAGAAATGGTAATTGGGAGATAGGCCTGTAGTTCTTTAAAGCCTTAGTGTCTGCTCCTGCTTTCTTCAGGAGTGGAATGACCCTAGCTTCCTTCAGATTCGATGGAAGATAGCCCGCCTCTAAAGATTCATTTAATAGGCTCACCAGCTGACTTTGAATGTCGGGCAAGGCCATTTGAAAGATTCTCGGAGGGCATGGATCCGTACTGGATCCTGACTTTATTTGGCCGGCGATCTCAGCCAAGCTCTCCTCGTCTAAGCATGGGATACTGCTCAGCATCCCTGTCAGCTCTAGGCGGGCCGAGCGAGATGGCAGAAGAGGATCAGCTGGGGTCTCCCTGATGTCCCTAATAATGTCCTGCACTTTCTGAAGAAAGAACCTCTGGAAGGTTTCGCAGTCCGGTTGGTCAGTTGCTGGATTTTCCCCTCCAGCTGCGTTAGCTCTCTGAGGATCGCAAATGTCTCCCTTTGCTTGTTCACAGCACCTCTAATTCTGTCCTCATAGAAGTCTGCCTTCCTCGCCAGGATGCCCGCCTTGTATTTTGACAGAAGTACTTTATAGGCTTCCGACTCAGCTAAATTGTAACTGAGTCTCCACCTTCTCTCCGCCTTGCGAAGAGCTTGTTTCTTTTCCCTGAGCGAGGCGTCAAACCACAGTGCTCCCTTTCCTTTGGCTCTGGTCTTCTCCCACCGCTCAGGAGCCAGCTTGTCCAGAGCAGCGCGGATCCAGGCCATCAGGGCTGTAGTATCGGAGTCTAGGTTACTCTCATTCCTCTCAGATAGTGATGTGGAAAGTAGCATAGAGATTAGAGAGTCTGCTTCCACCATCTTCCATGGTCGGACCTTTCTACCCCGCGGAGTAGACGTTACTGGTGATAGGTCCGCTGGGACCCAGCACTTGATCCACGAGTGGTCTGACCATATGCAAGGACTAATTTCAGTTATTTCTATCTGAGATATGGAGGACCAAATTAGATCCAGCGTTTGGCCCTTCACATGCGTAGGCCCCATTACTAATTGCCTTAAGTTCAGCGAGGAGAGATTGCTATCAAACTATGCCTCTATAGGGTCTCTGGGTAGCTTATCCCAATGATAGTTAAAGTCCCCTACCACCATGAGGGATTTGTATCTGGAGACCAGGTCCGTTAAGAACTCCAAAAAGGCTTCATTGAAGTCTGGGGAGCTCTTTGGTGGACGATACACTACAACCAACATGATACAGGAAGATTTTAGTGAGATTTTTATACCCAGAAGCTCCGCGCTATCACAATTTTCGGCGACGACTTGTGTCACCCTGAGATTTTTTTTTTTAAAAAGGATGGCGACCCCCCCCCACGCTCCTTGGGGCGATTATACCACAAAGCATCATATTCAAGTGGCAATGCCGCCAGTATATCGGGGGTAGATGAAGTCCCTAGCCAGGTCTCCGTGAGGGCAAGAATGTCAATGTCGCCATCCATCAGGAGTGAAAATACTTCCAAATGGTGCTTTTGCAAGGAGCGTGTGTTCAACATTGCTATTTTTAGCCCCTGGGTCTTATGGGAATGTGGCACGGTCTTAGGTCGTCTGGATTCGCCCTCTCCCTGCAACAGGGCTTCTTCCCGGAGCTTGGCTAATGTTGTCATATCTAGCCCTTCGTTACCGGTTCTTAGAGCCCGGAGGGTGTCCATGGAGTAAATTTGGGACCGTCGCGGGGTACTGGCCCCTTGGCCGTCCTGGCGCGGACGGGCGCAGATGGGCTTGCCTTTGGCGCCAGCTGCGCACGCGTGCTGCGCGCTTGCATTCTGGTTCTTTAAATAGTGCATGGCAAGGAGCCCTCGAAGACACTAGAGCGCTACCCAAGAAGGCGTCTTGGGAGCGTCTCTAAGCCCCTGAGCCCCCAAATTTCGACAACACAACAAATTTGATTTTAAAAAGGAGCGTAATACTCCATCACTGTTTAAAAGTACAGGCACGGATTCAAAAGCGGCAGCGTGACACACCAATTCTTTGTACGCGCGCTGCAAACTGGTCCCCTAAATAGCGTTTGCCAAGGAGCCCTTGAAGACACTAGAGCGCTACCCAAGAAGGTGTCTTGGGAGCGTCTCTAAGCCCCTGAGCCTCCACTCAAGATGGCGGTCGGGAATGAGGCGGCGCGAGTCTCACCCAAGTGGTGAGTAGTGTGGGTCAGTAATTTTAATGTGCAGGCAATGCGGATATAAAGGGAGCAAAGAGCACAGAAATAAAAGGTTAAGCTAACACTAATTCCAAAATTTCCACAACACAACAAATTCGATTTTAAAAAGGAGCGTAATACTCCAACACTGTTTAAAAGTACAGGCACGGATTCGAAAGCGGCAGCGTGACACACCAATTCTTTAGCAAATAGACCTTTAAGGATGGATTGTTATCACACCATGACACAGCCTGTATATAGGTATTGTGCTGAATGGACTCTAACAAGTTTCTATAGTAAGCATGGATTTTGGTGTTGGAGAACCTCTTTGTCAAACTCTGAGCACAGCAGATTTGCACTGTGATATTCCATTTTAGGCATTTTTAGGAGGGGTTGTCCACCAACAGGCCATCGATTGCGGATCACCCGACAGGCAGGCCATCAGTCCGACAGCCGCATTTGGATGCATGCGGTCAGACCGTAGAGGTCGGAGAGAAAGACCATCACCACCGGCAGGATCCAAGATCCCGTCAAGCGACGGTCAGAATCCTATCCCTACCATAGAGGCGGTGCCTGCACATGCCCCACGGTAGGGATTCGGATATACCTTTCCGATTGCCTTATCATGGCGGTCCAACTGCCATGAAAAGGCAGATGGAAACTGACTTTGGGGGCCTCAAGCAAGCCCCCGTGCCCCATGGGTCACTGTTAAGTGGCACCGGGGATACATGTAGTGCCTCCCACACACATCCATGCACATGTTGCATGAATGTGCATAAAGTGATTTTTTCTACTGCAGCTTGTGCTGCTGCCCTTTTCCTGCGCCGCAGCACTAGCCACAGCAGAAAAAAAGCACTTTCTGACCATTGTGCTAGCGGTCTCATTATAATAGGGCGGATGGGACCGCCGGCTCATTGTCGGATGGGCTCAGGTCCGACACGATAGCGGTCGGCGGTCCGACTGACTGCCATCGTAATTAAGGCCTGATTTATCAAAAGTAATTTTTTACATATTTGTAATTTGTTAACTGCATGTCTGATGGATTCCTTGTGGAATAGTTTATGCTCAACATAGAAGTCCTGATTTGGTAACAGTAACAATCCAATTACAATGTCTATAGGCCTGATTGGTTCATTGTAAAAGTGATGTCAAGTGCAATTTGGTCCAATATGTTTATTATGAAAAGTTTTGACAAAAGCAGTAGGCCTGGCTTATTTATTGTGAAAAGCATAATTTGGCATATAGTGGGGATTTTTAATGCAGTGTGGTTAATCGGGTACATGAGTTTTTCATTACAGAGAATTTCACAGATTTCTGTAATCTGCAAGGGTTTTGGTGTTAATTACCTCATCTGACAATTCCTGGAGGTAGATTTGAAATATGAGATTCCTTGTTAGGTGCCCCCATAGGGAAAAGTTCTCCGATGCCATGTGCCTAATCTCTATATTATGAAATGTTATGACAAAGAAGTAGGTTTGACTGAATATTAGTGAAAAGTGATATTAAGACATATAGGCCTTTAAGCCTTGGTTGTTTTCATAGTGTGGTAAACCCTGTTGTTAGGTATTTTGTTACATGGAATCTCACAGATTTCCATAGTAGGCAAATGTTTTTGTGTTTTGTTATTTCCTTCTAATAAACTCTCTGGATAGATTATTTGCACTGTGAAAATCCTTGTTAGACCCTCTTAGAGGAGTGTGGGTATGGTTTTACCAACTGTAATCTTGAATATAGTTGTCAAGGTATGCATAGTATTTAGCTGTTTGTGTATTAACATACTTTTTATATCAAACCTGACAGCTTTTGCTGTATTCCAGGCCTTTGCAATCAAAAAAGGTGATAACAAATACATACTGGCATATATATACATAGAGGGGCTCAGGATCATCCCCTGTCAGCTATTGGTCAGCTGGAGTATCATTTACATTCTGTTCCCACCCATGACAGCATATGGAATGGCACAATGGGTAAAGCCACTTGAGTCATTGTTGGCTCTACTGCCCTGTGAGTGATGGCAGTTTGCTCTCTCATGTTGCCAACCCCCCTGAAATTCAGCGTGCTTCATGCCATAGGTTGTGTGCCAGTCCTTTAGTTTTCCATTTCCCTTTTTAGGCAATCTTTATTTACTTTCCTTCTCTTTCTTCTTTGAGTACCAGCAACTCGCCAGACTGTGCAGATTGATTGCCGCTCATTTGTTTAGGTTTTTACCTATTTTTCATTGCACATCAATGTGGCAGCATGTTTTCTTTATTCTGCTTTTATTCATCTAATTATCCTGCATAAACCTGTTATTGCTTGTGTGTGTGCTTTTATTGACGATAGGATATTGGCTATATGCAAGAATGAGTCAGTGTGTGGATGAATGGGTGCACGGATGAATGACAGAGTGCATGCATGATAAGGGGCATTGATTGCCCGAGCTCACTATTGACCGAAGAGGCACTTTCAGTTATAAGCCAAATCTATTGCCATTGCCAATGATTTTTTTGTTTTTCTCAAACAAAACATCCACTTGGGAAGCGTATTTGTGAAAAACTAAAAAGAATGCTGAGCCCTTGTTCAAAATTCGTCTGTGCCAACAGCGCATTTGGAGCGCCAATGTATGCATCATAGGCACAGGGATCCAGAGATCCTTAAATCACAGACCATCTGCGTGGAGGAAGAGGCCAGGGCCTCTGCTGAGCATGAAGTCTGCCACAGCCTGAATAAGCCTCTTTATCTCTATGGAAAGCTGAGGTTGTCTTCTCAGGAGCCAAACCTGTGATGGGCAGATCACTGCACAGCTCACTGAGCCATGTTGCTATCCCTAATAAGCGGACAAAATACACTATTGCATGTCCTTCAACGGGTAAGCGGTACTTAACACGAGGTCTGGCCATGGAATAGGAGGGTGCATGGTCTCCAGTGTCTTCAGAAATTCAGGGGCATATTATCAAGGGGGTTTATCTCCTCTTTTTTGGCTTTAAAAGCCAAGAAAGCGGAGATAAAATTATCTCCCTATTACCTAGCTGTCGATAACACCAGTTAGCGACAGCTAGTAGGAGATAGCGACCATCTTGGGCTTTGCATGTCAGTGAAATTTATCACTAATGACATGCAAAGTGGGTGTGCCAAGATGTTAGCGACTGGAAACAGTTGCTAACATCGCTATCTCCTATTACCAACTTTTGGAGATATTCGCGCTAAGCGCGAATATCTCCAAATGCTAACACCTGCCCCTGAGCAGTTCTTTGCCATGTTATCCAAAGGTAGGTGGATAACATGGCTAAGAGCATTAGCTCGGTAATGCATGAATATCGCTGACTTTTCAGCGATATTCATGCATTTCGGCCGATTTTTATCGCTTAGGAGACAAACCTTGATAATAGCAAGGTTCCTAAGCGATAAAAATCGCCGCAGCTCGGCGATAAAAATATTGCCCCTAAGCCAACATAGCGATAATTATCGCTAGTTGTTGGTAAAATGCCCCTCAATTCTTATGGTGGATGTAAAAGTAATTCACAAGGCATCGTCAAGCAGGTCCCTGGCCCTACTCTCCCCAGCTGCTGCATCACTCTTGCTCCTGTCTTCTCCTTGCTTTTCCACTGCCTTTAAAGTGCCTTCTCCTTGCTTTTCCCTTGTTATCACTGCTTTCTTCTCACTTTTTCCCCTCTTTTTAAGTGACTTCCCCTTGCTTTCTCCACATTTTCACTGTTTTCTCCTTGCTTTCCCCATTTTTTTGAGTGCCTTCTCATAGCTTTCCCTTTCTTTTCATTGCTTTCTCCTTGTGTTTCCCTTGTTTTTGAGTGGCCTCTCCTTGCTTTCTTCTTGTTTTCTTTGCTGGCGCCTTGTTTTTTCCCCGCAGCACGACCCTATTGATTAGGCTCCAAGCCCAGCTCTGCCTGTGCTGATGCATTGATCTTGCTCCTGTCTCCTCCTTTCTTTTTCCCCTGCGTTTTGTGTGCCTTCTCCTTGCTTTTCCCTCGTTTTCACAGTTTTCTCTTGCTATCCTCCTTGTTTTTTCAGTGTCTTCTCCTTGCTTTTCCCCTATTTGTACTGTTTTCTCCTTGCGTTTCCCCTGTTTTTGAGTGCCTTCTCCTTGCTTTCATCTCATTTTCATTTATTTCTCACCCCCCTTGTTTTTTGAGTGCTTTCTCCTTGCTTTCACCTCATTTTCATTTATTTCTCATCCCCCCTTGTTTTTTGAGTGCCTTCTCCTTGCTTTCTCCTCATTTTCATTTATTTCTCATCCCCCCCTTGTTTTTTGAGTGCCTTCTCCTTGCTTTCTCCTCATTTTCATTTATTTCTCATTCCCCCCCTTGTTTTTTGAGTGCCTTCTACTTGCTTTTCCTTCTTTACCATAAACAAAAGTACCCTCACTGGTGATTTGTTGCCCTTTATAAACACTTCATTGATTGATTATTTGCCTTCCCAATGCCACATGTTGCCTCAATACATGAATCCTCCATGTGCAATACATTTTAAATATTATCCCCTTTGGTTTTAAGTGGGCTGCAAAACAGGATCAATTGCTCCAGGGTCGCTGGTCAAACAAGATTCATAAGGTCAGGCAGCGAGAAACCAGGAAAACAGGTCCACATTAAGGTAAGTGTAGACTATCTGCTAGTGGGAAGTTGAAAGACAATATAGGCTTTCTATATAGCTACCTCCCCCATGCCTACCTATGGCGACTGTGTTATCTATAGCATCATTACAGCATGCCCTGAAGAGTATTAAGAGAGTCAGGCCGAGAACTGAAAGGAACCTAAGAAGGAGCAGGTACTAACAACCCACTAAAAGAGAAAATAAAAAAAATAAAAACAAAAAGAAATTAAAAATTAAAGAACAGGAACAGGTAAAAGCATGTGGGAAGAAGTCTATGAACTAGAAGGAGCTTAGACTGGCCAACATCAAGAGAGCAATGTGCCTTTAGGCACCAAGTTGCGTAGAGGACTTGAACTGTAGCGTACCCATGTGGGCTCACGGGACAGGACCCTAATCTTTAAGAGCAGATGTCCCATGGGGTCATGGAAGTTTGGGGATACTGGAAACCAAAATCAGCATCAGCAGAAATGTTGAAGTCAGCTCTGCTCTATTTCTTTCTAATCTCTCTTTCAATCTAGCAATTCTATGTCTCTCTCATTCTCTCTTCTCTCTTTCTTCTCCATCTCCGATCTTCTGCTGTCTCTTTCTTTTGTCTCCCTCTTTGATCTCTCTCTACCTCACTCACTCACTTTATCTCTCTCTCCCTATCTCTCTCCCTCTCTCTATTTCTCTCTTTCTTCCTTTCTAAGCCACCGCTGTGCTTGCTTCAGTTAACTTTGGGGGTTTGGTGAAGGTGACAAAGAGGCCAGGAGCGGCCCTGTGATTTCAAAAACCAGTCTCAATGGCCCAAGCCCCTCAAGGAAATACATGCATAAATGGTATATTCAGCCCCCATAGTAAAGGATTGGACTGGGCAGGGGACACTGCCGGGGAATAGGAACACACAGAAACCTGATGAGGTCAAGGCACAGATGCAGTGGTGAACAAGCACTGGCAAAGTGAGTCAGTCTTGTTTTAAGGCACTATCACATGTAGCATTTGCACATCAGAATGAGACACAAGGAAAGGAGCCGACAGGACCTGACAGAGAGAGCTGTAGTTTCAAAGTAGTCCTTCATGCAGTTCAATCAAAGCACTCCCGTCCACAGGGAAGGATACACCCCACCAGCCAATAGCGTTAGGTGAGAGGTAAACACTCCACTGGGCTGAGCCGAGTGTGACTGACAAAGAGTTAAGCCAATGGTTGAAACATCCTGGTCAAAGACAGCTATGGTTGAAAGAGGTTGACCCAACGTCCACTATATATTGTTGCCAATAGGTTTGCTTAACAACTGCGCTGTCAAACTCAGACCTGAAAACGACACACAAGCTGATTACAGGGAGCTGAGCTGGGAGTTTGTGGGTTACGGATCTGTGGAGTAGGAGCAGGATATTGTGTGATGAGCCACACAAAAAAGAGCCCTCAGACGTCTACGGCCCTGCAATAAGGGTGTGGAGCACAACTTCCTGTTCCAAAGGAAGTACAGGAAATGAGGACAAATAATTGGTGCAGAACAGGACAACACATTCATAACATGGTGCTAGAAAAGCTCCCTTACAGGTATAGGAGCTCCTATGAACCTGGACTTTGTTATCAATAACAATTTCTAATGTAATCACCTTTGTCCAGTGCCATCATTGAAAGCGGACACCAGAACACAAGACAGGATGGTGAAAGGTGAGTGACAGGGATATTTGGAAGTGAGTGTAGCATCTGGAAGCAGAGAGACAGAGATATCTGCCAAGGATGTGATGGGCAAAAGGAAAGGAAAGTGACATTCAATAGGAAACAGAGAATCAAAAGGTTGTAGCCAACTGCCCCAGCCAGAGTACATGCAAATTATCATGCTACACAGGGAGCTTGGTATTACATGTCTTTATTCCTCAGCGTCTAACTGTTAGCTGAACATTCTACATAATGAATCTCATCACCCACGCACTTACGTCACTGTTCCAAGGAGTCTGTCTGAAACAAAAGTCCAGTCATCTCTAACTCACAAGTCTCTACATCTCCCTCTTTGTTAAATAAAAAGTACCAATAATGTAGGTATACATCACAACTCTTCAATAAATAATTTTGGTGCTCAAATCAATCACCTAGATCTAGTCATGTGAGGCTGCAAAGATACCGGAGAAGTGTCAATGACTGCCACTGGTGACAGAGACATCGGTACAGTCGTTGGGCTCTCTAGATTCTCAGGTGGACGGGTCTCACTCCTGTAATCTGGAGATGGCGAAGGTCAAGGCAGGTGCTTGAAATGTGAAGAATTTTGCATAATAGATTTTCCTGGACGGTGAGCATCACCAAGCATCCTTTACTAGTCACAACCCTTAGTGGGTCAGCATCAAAAGGAGAATCAGACTTGTGTTTCCGTTTCTGCATGACAATACCTTGGTCTCTTCTGTTGAACACAGTGCTTCGAGCACAGCGGCGTCTGTTCACATAGGTCTTAATTTTGCATTTGTGAGACCAATTAGTGGTTCGAAGCTTATCAATGTCAATAGAACTCTCAAGAGCCCATTGCGGCAGGTCAGTTCCCATGGATCTCCCGAACATTAAGGCGATAGGGCTCTCACCTGTGGTCAAATGGGGGAATTGACCTGTATGCATGAAGCGTAGACTGAAGAATTAATTTTAGTTGAAGCTTTTCCAGTGAAGGGCACTGAACGGTCTGCTTGAGGGTACTCATAAATCTCTGAACCACACCATTCGCCTGCGGACAGAGAGGTGTGCTTTTCTGATGCTTGATATTTAAATGAGTGAGAAAGTCTCTAAATTCCTGACTATTCAAAGGCGGGCCATTGACAGATTTCAAAATCGACGGAACACCCCAAGTTTAAAAAAAATACCTTCTAGTCTCTCAATGACTCTGTCATGAGAAGTTGACGACAGATCTTCCACCAGAGGAAAACGAGAATATTTGTTAACAATTACTAGTAGATGAGGTCCATTGTCAAGCGGTCCAAGGAAATCAATTTCAATCTTCTCCCATGCATTCTTTGGGAGATCAAACGTGTTTAAATGATGTGGGGTTGTCTTAGATGACAAAAAATTGCACAAAATGAAATGCCTTCAACTCTTTTTGAACTCTTTCATCAAGACGGGGGAACCACACTTGGCCCTCGTAAAGCTTGTTTCGTAGCAACAACTCCACGATGTCCCTCATGGGCCAGTTCAATAACTTGTCTCAGACTCTCTGGTATGACAATTTTCGACCCTTGTTAGATGACGCCTTCTGGGATAAATGAAAGTTGTTCTTGCACATTTTTACATTTCTGGCATTCAAAGTAATCATGAAGAGGTTCGTGCTTGCCACGTTTGGTGTGTTATAATGTCTTTGAATATTAACTAATCCCTGTCAGTACTTGTGGCAGCAATGATTTGTTCTACCGATATGGCAGTAGGTATACTGGACTTCACAATAAATTTAACATAGGCATCAGCCGCTTTAGAAGTAATGCCATAACACTCTATTTGCACGCATGAGAAGTAGTCTGCAGGGTTGTGATCTTTCCCTGGATGATGCACAATCGTATAATCATACTCCTGCAATCGCACCCCCCACTTCTCAATGAGAGAAGGCATCTTGGCTTTAGGATTGCCAAAAATGGTGAGCAATGCTTGGTGGTCAGTGATAATTTTGAAATGTTTTCCTTACAGGAACACATGAAAATGTTCATAAACCCACACCACAGAGAGGCTTTCTTTTTCTGGTTGTGAATAGGCATGTTCTGTCCTTGACTAACTTCAGGTAACAAAATCCACAATGTGTCTTGGGGCACTGGGATGTCCAGTGTGCTGGGCAAAGATGGCACCCAACCCCACTGAGTTCGCATCAACATCACCCTCCATCTGCAATTTTGGATCAAAGTATGCTATTTCAGTTGCATTCTCAATTGCATGCTTGATCTTCTTGAAACTTTGTTCACATTCACTTGACCATTGCAATGGGACATTTTGTTTTGTTAGGTCTCTCAAAGGGGCACTTACAGTGGCAAAGTCACTTATATACCTTGAACTTTACAGGCCATACCATGAAAAGATTGCATCATACTTACATCTTGTGGGGGGTAAGTGGATGACAATGCTTGTACTTTGTTCTGATCTGGAGTCCTTCGCTTATCAGAAAAGACATGGCCAAAGAACTTGGGTTTGCTTTGATGAAACTCACACTTTGCTGCATTTAGAGCGAGACCTGCATCAGCAAGTATACAACACACTTGGGTAAGAGCTTTATTATGTTACTTTTGAGTGGCCCCAAAAACTAGTATGTCATCATTATAATTGAAAGCATTTTTGACTGTATTATGCGACAAATGACATCCTGAAACCGTTTTGCAGCGGATGATACTCCGAAACATAATCTTTTATATCATAACAAACCATCATGAGTCAAAAAGGTTGGTAATGTACCTGCAGTTCTCTTCCAGTTCAAGTTGGTGATATCTTTATTCAAGTCAAGCTGGGATAAGACTTTAGCTCCATTCAGCGGTGTAATCATGTTAGCAATTTGCAGACCTGGATGCTGTTCTCTTTCAGTTGCCTTATTTGCTTGGCACATCAACTCAGATGCACAGGACTCCTCCACTATCCTTTTTAGGCACTACCACTATGGGTGTTACCCATGGCATCGGACCAGTGGATCACTCAATGATGTGCTTTAATAAGATATCAAGTTCTTTCTCAATAGCCTCTTGTAAATGGAATGTAATTCGATGATGTCGTTGAGCAACAGGACAGAGCTTCCTAATCCATGAAACAAAGACAGAAACTGATTCACTATCTCATGATAGGCACTGACATTGTAGTTTAAAGAAATCAGCCCCATGTTAGAAGCAGTACTCAAAATGAATAAACATGCCCTCAATGAAGTACCAGGCAAGACATGAATTGGCTCTTGTACTTTTGTATTTCTATGCTTCACAGTTGCTATGAATGAACTTTGACTGTGCATTGGCGTCGAAGTAGCCCAACTGTACACTTTGGTTTTCAGTGGAGTTAAACGGGGCACTGGAGACATGGAGACAGTTCATTGTACTTTTCCTCTGACATAATGTTTATCGACGCAACACTGTCTATGATGAAAGGTATGGAGCACCCATTCACTTTCAGTGTGATCTTGGGACAGTGCCTAAATGAATTTTGCACTTTTACTTGTCAGCCTAAATTTGCACAGCCTTCTTTCAGGCAAGAAGCTAATCCTACATATGCACGTCATCCAGCAGTCAACATTGACATTGCACACCCATCTTGACAATGACAGTGCCAAACTTTTTGGTGAAGAATTTGACGACAATTGATGTCGTTCAGTTTCTACTTGCTTCAACAGATGTTGCCGCTTGGCCTTGTGAGCGTGCATAGAACTTCGTGTCTGGAACGTTCTGGTATCCATTTTGTTTTCTAGATGTGACGCACTTCATCTTTTCCTCGCTTTGCAGACTGTTACAAAACGGTTCTCTTTCCATCAGCCTTTGCTTACCTGTCCAATGGTGAGACATCTACCCTCATGTGGAAAGGAGAATGTACATTGAAAACACAATTTCTTTTTCATAGGTGACGTTACTTTATGACATTCGCCTTGTGTTTCGACATACTTTTCACACACAGTGCTGATTTATTTTGGGCCGCTCCAGCCTTCATATTAGCTGCCTGTCTGTTGGCTCTTTCTTCTGCTCTGGCAGCCATGAGTACTCGCTCCAAGCTAAGTGTCTCAGCATTCATCATATGAAGGAATTGGAGGAGCAACCATCTGTTACTCTGAGACACATGGCCTTTTCATCGTTGAACTCATTGAACTTACAATGGTTCATGAGCGAATCAAGTCTTTCTAAAACAACTCATCCATCGTTTCACCAGATCTCAGCCTTTCCTGACTGAAGATGTACCTTTCATAGGTGACATTCAGCATTGGATTGAACTTGGTGTTTAACACCTCTTTGATTTGACATTATGTCACTTCATCACCTTGTAGAATTGTCCTTATAACTTCTTTAACACCTTCACCAGCTAAATGCTAAATCAAAGGTTTCGATCCAGGCAGTTCATCTGTCACCAATATTTTGCATTTTGGCAGTGTCAAAGGGAGGAGTGGTTTTAGGAATGTAGCAGGGTCACAACCTGGTGAACTTTCTGCTACTGGTAGCGGAGCTTGCTCCAGCGGCATCTGCTGCCCGCTTGTACCTGCATCCTCATGACACACTAGCCGTGTGCTGACTTTTGTATCGTCGCTTCCTCTCTCCGATGGTTGGCACTGTCTTTTTCTTAGACGGTAAGTAGCGGCTTTATTTCTTGCATGGGTTCTTCACCCTTCTCATTCTTTGCATTGTATCAGGTTTTTACAACCATGAGCATTTCTTTCCGTACCCGGTCACTGCCTTTAGCTTTTCCTGGTGTTAGAAATATTTCTGCTTTTAGTGCTTTCTTGTACTTGACTAGCACAGCCTTTAGCGCATCTCTTTACCTAGTTGCCGCTGCCTTTAATGTTGTCCTACTGTATGATGGACGGCTCTGTGTTGCATTGTCGCACAGTACCTCTTGTCTCGACTTTACTATAAAATTTCTAGCCGATGATAAACTTTCTGTAAGGCCTTCACTTTCTTCACAGGCCTTGCACTGGCTAGATTGGTGCTTTGACTCCACATACTCCAACTGTCGATTTTCAGTTCTTCAGTTTGACTGTGGCACACGTGGCATGCACAAGCTGTTTGTTAGACCACGTCAAACTCTCTGGGAGAGCACTCTCGGTTCTTCGGGTCACGGGGTTTACGTGTTTGCCCCATCTCATCACCAGCTGTAGCGTTCTACCCTCGCCCAGAAACATGCAAATAACGTTGCCGCACACAGAACTTGGTATTACATGTCTTTATTCCTCAGCTTGTAGTCATTAACTGAACATTCAACATCATGAATGTCATCACCTACACCCACACACTTATGTCACTGTTCTACGGAGTCTGTCCAGAACCAAAAGAGTCCCTTCATCTCTAATTCACAAAACACTACAAAGGTGACAGACAGGGACATGTGACAGGCAAGGACAGAGGCCCCTGCAACACAGAGCACTGAATGAGAGAGCCTGAGTGTTATAGTCCATCGAGATTCACCTTATTCCATTAAAGAAATGTGTCAGATTACAATGAAGCAGGTATGATGAGTCAGAGAAGAGGGCATCAGACAGAATGCATTGAAGTTATCTGGGTGCACTAGACACAGGAAGGTTAAAATGATCTAATGTTCTGTTCCTTGCAGTGATATCCTGGTCTAATCTGGCACGGGATTGATGTGCATTCCTGCCATTACGCATGTGTAAAAACCCAGCTGGTACATACTATCCTTGAATAAAATGCTGGAATGGCATCCTATGGGATTTGCCTGCCCATCCACACATGTAGGCGCCACACACTTGCAGCAGAATCTACAGAGTTTTTCTTAAGTATAATTTTCTGCAAAGTGAATTGACTCCAATGGTCAGCTACAAGGAGTCATTTTTTAATGTGGGTAGAAGAAGATTCACACCCGTAGGTTATCACCATGAACCTGCACTTTCTTAAGCAAAGACTGTCAGACAATTGTGATGTCTTCCTGTGGTGAAGAGGTGGTGCACCTAAATACTTCCTCTCAATGTCTCCTCGAACCAAAGTGAAGATATTACAATTTCTTAATCCAAAACCATACCATCAGAAACAAAATTTTATATCAACATCTTTCCATGTTCATGTTATTTACCTGTTCACCAAAGCTCCGTACACTCAACAATGGCTAATGCCCCTGGTAGGCAAGTAGCTTAGTTTGGATTAACCCTGGCTCAGCCCTAGTGGCTTTCAGATGCACTGGCTCATCAGAAGGACTTTTTGGTTTCTTGATTGGGTAACTGTCTCTTTGACTCATCATCCTGCTTACAGGCCAGTTCTTTGTGCCATGAACTTTAGCGTCTAGGTGATCCACTGGGAATCAATGGTAACCAGCATAGGTACTACAATCTATCAATAAGTAGATGCCAAATAGATTTAAGTGGAGGCTACAACTCTAGATATATCAAACCATGAAACCGTATCTTGATGCCCTTGAAAATAGGTTGGTCTTATTCTCTGTGAATCTACAAAACTATAATCCTTGCTACTTCTTGTGGTTGACTCTACACTCTCCATATAGTCTTGACTGAAAAACTCTCTCACCATTTAGAATTGCTTCCATAATGGTTCTCTGTGCCAAATTATTTGGATTCGCCGATATAACTTTACCTCTTGTTGTCTCCAGCAACTTAACATTGGCAGTTGTTCAACTCCATCTCCTATGTACAGTCGAGCCTGACAAACTATCAAGATGACTTGACAATCTCGGCTCAAGATGATTCCTTTCTCACAAAATGGTGGATTCACCCTTCATTCCGGTATTCCTAATGCGTTTTTCACAAACATGAAAGTGGTTGTTTACTCTGCAGCTCAGATTGTACCCAGAGCCAAAATATGAAACCACAATACATCAGCTTATGAATCTTTAATCGCTCCTCCTAGAAGAATGTTTACGTCTATGACATAATGAATCATCTTCACAGCCATCAAACACAGCACTTTCAATGGTATTCTTTGTGGGGGTTTTCTGTGTGTGGCTACCCCCTTGAAATGATTGTCTTCATGCAAGTCTGATGTTGTGTGTCTGGTGGGTAGGGCAGTTCAGCAAAGTTTATTTTGCTGTCAAACTTGTGGGAGGTTCATGATTCTTATATTTTGAAAAGCTTGCAAAACTTACCTCTTTACATTAGCTTCACCAGTTTGATTATGCCAGTGAGGTAATTTCACTCAAATAACACTCAGCCAAGCTGGAAAATATAGGAAACAAACTTTACAGCGATGCCTTAACCACACCTTACCTTTACAACTAATCCTTTACAACAAATTTGTCTTTACCACGCATTCCTTTACCATGCACATTTTGGCAATGAATATGCCTTTACCACGCATGCCAACAGAAATGTGTGAGCATGCTAGACCTTGCTGTGTTCCTAACCACACTGCACATGTAGTCTTGACTATCTCAATGTAGCATTGAGCATGGCCACCAGAAGAGGATGTGTGAGTGTGTTAGACATTGCTGTGGTCCTAGCCCCACTGCATGTGTAGTTTTGACTATCCCAGTGCAGCATTGAGCAAAGCTAACAGTAGATGTGTGAGGATGCTAGACATTGCTGTGGTCCTAACTCCACTGCACATGTAGGCTTGACTATCCCAATGCAACATTGAGCCTGGCTACCAGAAGAAGATGTGTGAAGGTGCTAGACATTGCTGTGGTCCTAACCCCACCCCAATGCAGCATTGAGCATAGCTATCAGAAGATGATGTATGAGTGTGCTCAACCTTACTGTGGTCCTAACCCCACTGCATGTGTAGTCTTGGCTATCCCAGTGCAGCATTGAGCATGGCTACCAGTAGATGTGTGAGCATGCTAGACATTTATGTGGTTCTCACTCCACTGCATGTGTAGACTTGACTATCCCAATGCAGCATTCTGAGTGTGCTAGATGTTGCTGTGGCCCTGTCCCCACTGCACGTGTAGTCTTGACTATCCCAATGCAACATAGAGCATGGCTACCAGAAGAAGATGTGTGAGTGCGCTAGACATTGCTGTGGTGTTAACCACAGTGCACGTGTAGCCTTGAACATCCCTATGCGGCACTGAGTGTGGCTACCAGAAGATGTGTGAGTGTGCTAGAATTGCTGTGGTCCTAACCCCCGCCCAATGCAGCATTGAGCATGGCTACCAGAAAAGGATTTATGAGTGTGATAGACATCACAAACCTTTCATTTAAACCAAAGTGCCCTGTTAGCATGTAGGGTATTACCCAACTACCTGAGGAGGGGGCAACAGTAACAATTAGCTATTGCAAAAGGTAAGGCTTGCATCAGTTTCATATCAGTGTTTTGACTGCCCTCCCCCTCACCCCCCCCCCCCATATTATGTGTTAGTAAGGTGTACATTGGCATGAGGGCTTGGAACATTTGACTTGGAGATTTAGGGGCTCACTTACAGCCAGGCCGGTAGCCTGCCAGCCGGGTGTGTTGATGGAGGCTATTTCTCCTGGTCCCCTCCAACCCCCCCCTTGAAAGGAGGACCACCTGCTACAGCTTGAGATCCCAGCCTGCCTAGTGGGGACGTCTTTGATGAAAGTAACACAGCCCACTGCAGAAGCTGAAATTTCAACACTGTTTAATGCCAAGCTGGCATCCAAGCTCTTATGCTTTTCAACAACAAACTTTCAACGTGGAATTTGTTGCTGAAAAGCTCAAGAAAAATGTCCACGTGGTGCAGGGTCTTTGCTCCCTGCATGTCAGGGGCATTTTAAACTGTCTCTCCCCTGACAGTCCAGGTAAACCAGTGGCTGCAGCCCTGACATATGTAGGGTGGAGTGGGACTACAGCCAACATGCCTTTGCAGCCCTGTGGTGGGCGGGCCGCCAGCTTAAGTGGTTCTGAGGGCAGAAAATTAGGTGGGGGAGCAAATGAGGTGAGAAAGTAGTGAGTTTGACCAGGATGGGGAGGGTGGGGGAACAGTGCCTGTGTATGGGGGTACACCTGCCCAGCCAAGCTCTACATAAGTATAAAGCAACTAAGGCAGGGGCATAGCTACCATTGGTGTAGCAGGTGCAGTGGCACCGGGGCCCAGAGCTCTGAGTGTCCATTTAACTCTGATATTTGCTGTATTTACTACGGCAACAGCAGTCAAAGGGACCATTTACCTTGCTTGCACCAGGGCCCATGGCACCCTTGCTACGCTACTGAACTAAGGTGGGGCACTGGAACAGCAAAACACCCAAGCTTGACTACAAATGCAGACCAGTTCAAGCAAATATAGACACGAGCACAGACGGCCGCAAACCACGGCTGAGAGAACACCGTGAGCCATGCTCAGAATGTTTGCTTTGGCAAATCCTCCTTAAAAACACACCAACTGAGGCTGAATGCAGACACGAACACAAACAGCCGTGTAACCCGCATAGTTCAGCTACACATATGTGTGCTCTTCAGAATAAATATAGTAAACGCTCAACCTGCCAGAAAAAGTTATTACCCTGTCACACCAACCCGTGGTTAGCCAAGCCTGGGCACAGGACCGCCTCTGCTCGGGGCCAGCTGCCTTTCTGAGGAGCCCTGTAGGGGCGCTCATCTGTACTGCATCAATATAGTGGGAAACAGAATTTTGGAAGCAAATATATGAAGCACTAAAAGTAACTTACAGAATGTTCAGTACGTGTTATACTAAAGCATTGTCGCTCTCGTTTAAGGATGTGTTTGCTGTTAATGCACTCTCACGACTCTATTAACCACTGCTCATTGCCCACCCAGCTGTTTTGGCAATGAGACAAACATACTGGTACATAATGAGGAGAATAGGAAACTAACAACTGATAAAACCTGCAAATCTGAAGGCAATGAGATAATTAGGACCCATCCGCCCAAACTCACTCAGGCAGACAAAACAGCTAAAGGTCCTCTGCTTCATCACAACGCTTAATTGGAGCCGGTGGTTTCAGGTGGGGAACACCGGCACTCATTTTGGGGACAGGCACTTACCTTTCCTTATCAGATTGTAACCCATGGTAGGCAAGTGAGAAAAACACAAAAGGAGGAAGAGAAAGATGGAAAAACAATAAGAATCGGAGAGAGCAGGAATGAAAAATGACCTGCAAGAGTGGAATAAAGGGCAGGGAATGTATGTGGTGGAAAAAAGAGGCATGAGGTGAAATCAAGACCACGCAGCTTTTCTCTTCGACAATTACGACATTTGTCAGTGCTGACAGTGGACTCCTCGGAAAAATTCTGGGTACCTGCACTTATTATGGGACAAATTAAGCAATGTTCAGATTCACACTTTCACTGAACCACAAATGCAATCAAGTACTAGCAGTTAATGCCAACATGTTGAGCAACACGAATGGCTGAGCCAATATTTGAATTACATGTACGGCAGTAATATTACATCACACAATTACGCATGATAGACATACCTGAACTTTTTAACATCTCCTTTACACAGTGGCAGCCACCACCTACCAGGGGGGTGTGCACGGGCGCACAATAAATAAAATAAAACTCATAGAACTCGACGTCCCCTGCTTCGGTCTTTTTCTTTCCACAGGAACTGGATGCAGCAGCACCGTTGACCAATCCTGGCAATGCTCTCATTCCGCAGGAGAACAGTGCCCCGATTGGAGGGAGTAGCCTCACTAGGCACTCCACAGCACTTTGGAGGCCTGCAGTTGCTCTAATCCAGCTGTCTTAAGTTAAGGCAGCTGTGTTAGAGATATTTAAAGTGCGCATGTGTGGCTGGCCGTCACAAGACAGCCGGCCAAAAAGACACACACTTTAAACAGTGCATAGACAGCCTACCCTCCTCACTGCGGCTGTCACTCAGCAGCGGCCCCGTCTCTGTCCTGATTGCCTATTTGGGAGGGGGATGAAAAATAAAATGGTAATAAATTACCATTTTATTTTTCACCTCTGGAGTTTTTGGGGGGATTTTAAGAAGGGTGATGCACCTCCGTGCCAACGGAGGAACCGCCCCTGCTTCTACAAGATGCTAAGTATGTATGGGTAGTCATATGAAATAGGTTTTTGTCTTTTTGGCAGGGCTTATCAATTTCTGAATGTGCTCCTTGTGCATATGTGTTTAGATGTATCATTGTCTGCCGAACATGTAGTTTAGCACTTTAGAGACCCGAAGAGCAGTGATAGCATTCTCTTCCCTCCATGGACAAGAGATGAAGGACTGAAGTATCTTCCTGTCTCCTACTAGTACCAGCTTGGCCTCTCAGACTTGGTGTGGGGAAAACTGGGTAGGCTGCAGATGCTTGCCCATAGTGGAGCTCATAGAAGGGCTGTTGACATGCTGAATGCCTGGGTCCCCCCATGAGCAGTGCTCAAGTGCTTAATTTGTGACATAAATAAATGAATAAAAATAACAATAGGCGCCAGAGACAAATATTTTATAGGGAACCTGTTGCTGTGAATATACATATCCGAATGCCAGGGTAGCTGAATGCCAATGCAGCAGGGGTGGCTCCTCCACTATGGCGGTGGAGCGTCACCCACCGCTGCTATCCAGCATTGGCAAAAGTGAAAAATAAAATCATAATACAATCATTTTATTGTAATTTTCTTTTCCACTGCTGCTTCTTCTGGGTAGCTAAGTCACGGGATGTGGCCAGGTCACCCTGGGCTTCAGGAGGAGGAGGTGAAGGTGTGAGTACTGCTACATGCACATGACGGTTTTGGAAGGTTTGGCCTAACCAACATGCGCACTTAGCATTTCTCCACCCGGCTGTGTTGCACAGCTGGGTGGAGAAGCACCATCTGAACTGCAAACAGGCCGATCAGACCAATCCCTGGGATTGGCATTTGGAAGCCTGAGTGTACACCAGTTGATGATTGGGAGAGGAGCAGACACAGTGTCAAGTAAGTCTTTATTTATTTATATATGTTTTGTTTTTTTGTATTTATGTATCCCCGCCCTACCACGTTGCATCAGGAGCAGCTGCCACTGCGATGCAGTCTAGTTTTGTACCCACTCAAGCCTCCTTCCACCACCCTGCGTTTCATGTCTTTTTATCTCACACTTGCAGGTTCTTTACACCTCATTTCTCCCTTTGCTACTGTTTTACTATCTTTCTCTTTCTCCTTCCCCTTCTTCTAATTTCACGTGCTCTCAAAGTGGGTCAAAGTATGACGATGAAAAATAAGCCCTGCCTTCAAGGTGAGTGCCGGTGCTCATCACCCACAACCAGTTCCAGTTTACGCACTTGCGCCCTAATTTGGACCTCAGTCACAGTACTTATTCAAGGGCCTTATTCATCAGAATTGTTGTAAACATCAGTTGCAGTTATCACTCCAAAAGGTACTAGTTAGAGTTCAATTTCCTTTATTTATCGTGAACATAATCAGAAATTTTTACTGACATTATACCCCGCTAAACTGTGTAAAAGTAGCCAGTAGGGTAGATTTCCCCATGTCTTATGTATGGAGTTAAAGGTGGATAAATGGATTGTTCGAGTGCTTAGTTTTTTATTTACAAAACATCAATGCTGGGATGTATTACGAACCCTCGCACGATGCTTCAGAATAGGAAGTGGTTGATGAAAACTCAGGCTACCTAGTTTTGATTCCATTCCCCCTCATTCTTCTTTTTTCACCCACCCTGACAAAAGTCGAGATAGGTGCTTAAAGAGTGACGAGTGCCATGTGATGGACTTTCTGGGACGATGCACCATCACCGTGTGTTCTTTGCATGTCACAAACCTCAGAGCATCAACAGTAAATGGAGTGTCTGTTTTCTGCTTTAGTTTCTGCTTGACCAGGACCTAATCGCCTTCATCAAAAACTGTTTCCTGAGCTTTCTACACCAATTGGCATATGTTTTTCATCTGGCACTTTCCTGAAGTATTAGTGACCCGAACCTTCTCAGCATTCAAGTATTGGTCGACTGTCTACTGTTCCAGCTTGGTTCCGATGGCTCTCCCATACAGCAAGGTGGCAGGACTCTCACTAGTTGTGGAGTGAGGAGTTGAATGATAAGCACGGAGGACTTGACATAGGGTCTGGTATAAATTGATTCCCTCTATCGATGCATGCCGAATCACCCGTTTGAGGTTACCCATGAATTGTTCCACAACATCATTGGCTTGGGGCCACAGAGATGTGCTCTTTTGAAGCTTGACATTTAGTTTGACCAGAAACTCCTTGCATTCGTTGCTATTGAATGGCAGAACACTGTCAGATTTAAGAATGGAGGGTTTACCCCATGCTGTAAATATGTCATCCAGCCGCTCGATGACCTTGTCATGGGTTGTTGATGAGAACTCCTCTACTGAAGGAAAGTAAAATACTCATCAATGACTACTATGAGAGGATGTTTGTTTACTAAAGGCCCAAAGAAATCAACTGCAACTCTTTCCCAAGCATGTGCAGGAAGGTCAGACACTGTCAATGGATGCTGTGTCACTTTGGGAGAAAGTCAGTTGCAAAGATGTCACTCCTTTAGTATCTTCTCAACTCGCTCATCCAGGTGTGGCAACCCCACTCGGTGTCTTAGGGCTCTTTTGGTAGCTACAATGAATGTCATGATGTCCGTCATGGGTTAGTTCAATGACTTGCTGTCTTGGACTCTCAGATATAACCATTCTCGAGCTTCTCAATACAACACCTTCCCTCTTAAACAATCTCCTATGTGACATTCTATTAGCCATGCCAGAGGACACACTAAAGTATATAAACAGGGTTGGATGAAATGCTTCAATTAATCTCAGCCACTGGTAATCACTCAGGCCGCATCCCAGTCCAATGTTATTTTTCACATCATACCGCCTCAGTTTGGAAACAGTCATATACAAATCACGTTTGTCCCTGCTCCAATGGGAACAGACCTGCCTGAACTGCCAAGCCAGGTCTTCACCTGAACTGAAACACAGGCAAACCAGTACAGATTTGTGCTTTTTATGGGCTCATCAGCAGGACATAGACTGGTTCCCCTGACACAGTGTGCATGGGGCCCATGTCTGGTCATACCCGTCCCACTTAAAGTGACATACTAAAGCATTCAAAAAGTGATGGAAAGAATGCTTGAAATAATCTCAGTTACTGGTAAGCACTCAGGCCACATCCCAGCCCATCGGTATTTTCCATGGGACACAACACTGAAACCTCAATGGTAACAGTGGGAAAATGATGAAAAGGAAAATCGCCTCTTCACCTAATTTCACTTCTCAGTCTTCGACACAGCAACCCACTATATCCTCCCCCTAATCTAAAAGTGAGGTTAGAGTTCACAGGTGGTCCTAAAAGGGTTTAGATGCTATTTGTAATGCAGTGCATGCAAATTAAAGATGCCCTCTCCAAACCTATCACTATAATCCTTGGAGTTTACTAGGGTTCAACAGAAGCACCCATTTTATTTAACACATACGTTGAACTCCTCGGATCCTTGCTGAATAGGTGGGTATTGACAATAATCTATAGCCAGATGACACCCAGCTACACATCAACATAGCTCCAATCTTTGACCACTCTATCTTGACATGTTTCTTCATAAGTATACAAGAATGGAAAAAGGAGAAGACACCTCAAACTAAATAGACTCAAAGCTGAACTTCTACTTCTCCTTCCAAACTCCAGCTTCCACTTGAATAATAAATGGATTCTGTGCTTTGTTATAGCCTTGGCCACAGGCAGAGATCTCCTGCGAAACTCAAACCAGAAAAACTCATTAATAACTTTGCAAGGGTGCCTTTTTTCAACTGAAGATGCTTCGAGATTCTAAACACTTTCTGGCAACTGAGGGTCTATAAAAAGTGGTGCTGCTGCAACTATTCTCCACTTCAGACTATGGCAATGCGCTTCTAAGAGAAATGATGGTTCCTTTAAAAGCTGTCCTTTATGCACAAAGACAGTGTAGTCTCCAACACTCTAAGTGTGATCATATCATGTATTGGTAATGAAGCTGCTGTGTTAGGTCTGTTGGGCATTGGTAGTTCAGAAGTTGACCTTCAACTGTGAGTTCCCCATGAAGCCCGGGGTTTTGCGGTCTTTGTCTGCCCGAGGTAGGGGCAACCCCTTCCAGTACCCACAATGCTGTCAACCCTTGGAAGCACCTAAGCAGATGGTGCATTACAGAAGGAGTCACAGAGGAGGAAAAGCCCTGAGGCAAAAAATCTCCCAATGACAGAAACCGAAGGTAGTATAGAACCAAGGAAGAACACAGCCAGGCAGGGACAGGATGGAGACGCAGAGAGAAGGAGAGAGTGTACCTTGCAGGAAAATTGAAAGAAACAGTCACAAGAAAACATCCACAGGATCGAAGAAGGGTTGCCACGCAAGGAGCAAGAGAACAAGTGGCCTTATATACTACTGGAGCAGGAAGTATCTCCCAGGAAGTTGCAAGTCACCATGATGAATTGGGAAAGAGAGCTAAAAGTTTCAGGAGAGCTTGAGGAGCCGCCATCTTGAATTGGGTTTCCCAAATACCTAGAATTACATCCCAGAGAATTCTGGGAAGAAGGACCAGCAAGAACATGGAGATATTGACAGTGGACTCCCAACAAAGAAGAATGCAAGGACAGCAGATGGTACCGGTGGGCCAGCTGCCATAAGGTAAGTGTTTTAGGTAGCAAATGTGACAGCTCGCCGGCCTCTTCCCTGCTGCTCCCATGGTCACCTGTCTCGTCCATCTGGGAGCAGAGCGAGGGTTGCAGCGGGGCGGGACGGGACTCCGGGAGAACAGCCATTACAACGCGGGGATTACCCCGCACTACCATTACAACGCGGGGATTACAACAAAAGTCGTTACAAAGACTTTCGCTGGAGGGCGCTGTTGGATAGGGAATAGTTTAATTTTCTATCCAACACCTTCCCTACTGTCAACGTGGGCTGGAGTTGGAATAGAACATTAAACTATTCCACTATCCAGCGCCCTCCAGCGAAAGTCGTTGTAACGACTTTCGTTGTAATCCCCGCGTTGTAATGGCATGCGGGGTAAAAGCCCGCGTTGTAATGACATACAACCGGACTCCGATGCAGCAATACGCCCCCTCCACGGAGCTCCAGGTTTGAGAGGAAACTGGCAGAAAAACGCTTCCGAAATAGGACAGGTGCATGGACAGAAGATGCATTTTCCCAGGACCGTTCACTGGGTGGATAACCCTTCCAGTGCATCTGAAGCTTGTCCCTAAAAAACATAAACAAATATTTTATGAACTTCATAGTCAGGCACTCCATCAACCATGAGTGGAAGAGGTTTGGAAAAGAGTTGATTAAAAGTATTGCTCTGATAAGGTTTCAACTGAGAGGAATGTAATACAGGATGGATCTTACAAGACATAGGCATCTGAACCTGAATCTGAAAGGCAACAGGATTGATGATCTGGGCAATTCTTAAAGGATCATAGAAGCATGGCTTTGACGTGTTCTGAGAAAGACTTGTGGCCAAAAATTAAGAAGAAAGCCACACCTTGTCTCAAAAGCGATAATCAGGAGAAGGAAACTGACATACATCAGAAAAAGACATCCTCTTCTGCCCAGATGCATGGAAATTACACAAAATCTACAGACATACTATCTGGAGACGGCGAATGGAACTAGCAGCTGCAGTAACAAAAGGAGAGGCTTAAGTATCAGATGGGAAGGACCGAGGATGAAGACTGTAAAGACAGAAAAAGGGTGTGGTATTGGTGGTACTATGGAGAGAATTATTGTAGGAAACCCCAACCAAGGGCAAAAACGTAGACCAATGGCTTTGTGTGGCATTGCAAAACCAAAAGAGATATTATTCAAGACTCTGATTCAGACGTTCTGTCTGCCTGTTAGTTTTTCGAAATGGTAACTGGTTCGCAAAGTCTTGGGACTGCTTCCCCTTTGAGAATCGTGGCAGGCCTTGAGGGGAGCAGGCAGTTGAGGGGGTGGCTGCATGCTTACCTCCCACCCAACCAATGTTATTCCTTCACATTTTCTAAAAGCAGGTCCTGTCCCTTTAATAGACATCGGGTGGATATAAAAATATTTACTAGTAACGAATGCAAAATTGAAAGTCTGATCTTTCCTCCACTTTCAATTCCTACATTCAGAGGGGTGGGAAATGAGCCCTGTCTCATTAATGTTCATGAGATAGGAGGTTTTGTGACTTCCTGTGAATATACATTTTGCAATGCGACTGATTAGTTGCAGTGCAAAGTGAAGCCCAGTTTGCAAACTGGTGAGTGTGCAGGTGGCACATACTAGTGTGCGAACTGAGCTTACACTTTGTGTCTACATGAACCCAGATTCTCCATGAACTCAGGTGGACGCTGACATGCACATGATGAA
Source organism: Lissotriton helveticus (assembly GCF_964261635.1). Lineage (NCBI taxonomy): Eukaryota > Metazoa > Chordata > Amphibia > Caudata > Salamandridae > Lissotriton > Lissotriton helveticus. The sequence continues at coordinate 1,071,818,564 of NC_136072.1, read as the reverse complement.
ACAATGAAGAGCTTTCATAGAGATGCTACCTCTGCATTGCAGCAATCAGCCAAACCAGGGATCAGAGGGGACGTTTGTTGATCCCCAGAATGATTACCCTGCTCTTCCCTGCTTCCTGCAGAGCATTTCAGCTAATGATGAGCTCCGGCAATTACTGCAGATGAATGATAATACCTGGGAATTAACTGCTATGTGCGCACATGTGTTTGTTTATGAAATCAATGCAGCTTCCCGGTCCTTTAATGGCCAGGCTTTTCATTTCTGCATGACCTGCCATCCGTGATTCGTTTGTTTCCCCTGCGTGGTCCAGTGGACACAGACCATAGGAAGGGGCGTGGAAAGGCCCCCGAGCCGCGGGCTCCTCTACCTGTTGACATTTCACTTTGAATCTAATAATAGGCTTCACTAAAGAATGAATGACGTGGGATGTTGCAAGCTCCTGTTTGTGCAGGGATCGGAAGCAGCAGTGTGTTTACCAAGGAGGGGGTGGGGAAAATGGTATACAGGGAAAGTAGAATTTGCTGCAGAATGAACCTATTCATCATGTAATTCCTCATTTTACTGAGAAAAAGAAATGTTGGAGCCAGAGATGCTCACCATTTTTTATGGATTTTTTTTTTAGCAGTTTGATATAGCGTGAACTCGACACGAAGGTATCAGAGCTCTAACCCCTCCTAAGGGGTACGTTCCCGCTCACCCTGTCCATCTTCCCCCACCTACATCCTTCCTCTCACCATAAATCATTCCAGACGTGATATGGTGCATAGAAAGACCGCAGTTTTATTCAAACCTGAATTATACATATCACAACTTATTAGTAGGTCATTCATTTCCCTGATGTCAGTGTACATCCTACATTACTTCTGCTTGGTTCTGACTTTTATGACAACACTAACCTTGTCCAATGTGCCATTTACGCAAGGTTGCTGCGTTCACGGTTCCAGGCTTTCCTTGCTACCGATTATTGTGGGTGTCCGTTAGGACCTGCCAGGGCTGCAAGTGCTGTTCCCCTTGCATGGACCTTTTGCTGGACACTTGCCCGCTCCCCAGTGCCCCTGCCGTGTGGCATCTCAAGGACACTGTGCGAGCATCTTCTACTCTGCCTGTGGCTGCGTGCTGTCGCCCACTCACCCTGTGTCCCTGCCGTGAGGCATCCCAAGGACCTTGCATGAGCAGCTCTTCTACCTATGGTATTTTCCTTTTGGATCTTTTCTGGGTTTCACCTGCCTTCACTGTTCCCATGATACCGCCATGCGACGACCGCTTCCTTCTGGTGTGGGTGGGTGGGATTCTGCTGGGACCCTGCCTCTTTTGACCCCACCAGTCGCCCCAACATCTCGGGTCCTGATTGGGCCGTTCATTGTCCTTCGGAGGGCGCCCAACCGGGCGCCCCCTCCCTTTTGCGTGTTCTCGCTTCCCCGGGAGGCATTCTGCACTGGCCCCTATCCGGTCCGGCTTCGCCTCCCCCCGGCCTGTGCTCCTTACCAGTTGCGTTACAGACTGACATATTCATTCCAAGTATATACCATTTCCTGGGATATCGGTTTGTACCTTGGGCGATGCATACCTCACCCAATTCCTGGCCACTGTAATCAATCCCATAATTGTTAAATTCTAGAAAGTTATGCAAAAGTTCAGCTATTTTCTCTTTCTACATTGGCAACTATTTGATTGATAAATTTGAAAAATGCTTTGATCATTTATTGTGTTCTGGCAGGAAACAAGTGTTTTGTTTGTTTTTTCCAAAAAGTAAACTTGTTCTGATCTGGAATACAAATGCTGTCATTAGCCACAGTTTAGGCAGACACAAATGGTGCCATCCATATTTTTAAGGTTTTGTAGGTTTGGACCCATAGTTCAGGCAGACAGTCCTAACCCTTTAATTTCGGGTTTATTTCTAAATAAGAAATTTGCAAGTTGGAGCGATCAACGAAAGATGTACTTTTATGCACAGACTGTGACATCTATTTGCTTTTTTAGCACTTCCGTGGCTATCAACTTCCCTTCCTTCTCCCATTACCTGAAAATCAATTGTGAGCAATTGTGAATATTGTAATTTCAACTCTTGAGTGCCAAAATATCCTCTGCTTAAGACATTCAGCGACTCAAACCTGCTTCAAACTAACCAACATCAAGCACTTACCACCAGAAAATGCAAAACTCACATTGCTCGTTAAGAGCAGCAAACAACCACTAATGCATGTCTAGTCATCCAAAACCATCCATACTGCTTCTCTCGCCAGCTGACTGCCAATGTGAAATACCTTGGATTACCAAATACATAGACCTCTCATTCAAAGAACACATTGCCAAGAGAACCAAAACAGCATGGGGCACATTTACAATAAATGGCCCATCCCTGCATATTAGCAGGGATGCGCCAGTTATTTTCCGTTACTCAAAAAACCCCTTCCACCACGATTAATGCGCTGCATTGTAAATGCAGCGCACTGTGGCGCAAGGATAGACAGGTGCGTGACGCATCTGTCAGCGTAAAGGTGACACAGTGCTGTACTCGTGTCGCAAGTGCAACACAACTCCAGAACTGCTCAGGGGCACCCTATACTTGCTGTGCTGCGTCACTCCTTACGCTTTGAAGCAGCAGGGTCGTAAAAGTGACTCAGTGAAACCTTGTAGATTTCACTGCGTTACTTTTACGGGGCTTCCTTGCGACGGAACGCGCACCCTGCATACATTATTGTAGTGTAGTTCCTATCTTCCCAATAGGCTCTGCGCATTGGAATAGTACCTACAGCAGTAAAGGCCTAGACCAGACGTTAACTAGGTCTACTACTGTCGATACTAGACTTAATTTTTGGGTTTGCCAGCTAAGCTCAGAGTTCGCTAGAAACTTTCTCGAATGTTCAAGGAAGGATTAACTCCCCTGATTAGACAAGAAGGGATTTAGTTTCTGACAACCATAGAACATGACAACTTTGCTCTCCCCTAATCAAGAGTCAATCTCAAGAGTCGTGTGAGCACAAGGCAATTATTTTACTCAGTCAGTACGTGCATTCTTAGTCTCATCAGAATGTAGAGAAAAGGAAGAGACGGGCGTGTTCAATAAAAGGTGTTATTTATTGATCAGTCTCTTTTCTCGTACAAGAGAAATGGATCGATATTATTGCGATACTTATAGTTAAGTAAAGTGCATACATTAGAAGCAATAGTATAAAATAATACTGTAAAAACATTGATATGGTTTCTGAGCCATACGATGTTTAAAATGATTAAAATATATTTACATACACATATACATTTGACTAAACGTACTCAACTGGTGTTTCTAAATACGCCTACCCCGTGTACCTGACCTAAGTCTAATGCGTGGGCGGGAATAGAAAGTTACAGTTTAAGTTAAGTTTGTTTTTGCCAAGTGAATAACTAAAGAATTCTCTGTGAGGGGTTATTCAGTTCTGTACCTGGAAGTTAGGATGAATGAGGAATGGTATCTCTTTCTCTGCTCTCGATATTCCAGGCTGCCTGCGAGGGCTGCCCAGAAGCGCCGGTGCTGGGTCTCTCGGCTTGAGATAGCAGCGCGTCTCTCAGCGCGTCAGGAAGGCGGGGCTGCTGCCTGCGGGGTCTGCTTCTGCTCTCGGCTTCGGCAAGTATGGCTGCTCCGTCTTGTCACCACGCGTGTGTTTGCATAGGGCAAGGTCGGCAATATTTATACCTTAAAGGTGCCGAGATTGACGTAAGGATGGACATAGGTACGTCAATAAAGATGTCATACGACTTGCTCGTTAGCACATTCTTTTGCAAAAGTTCTCTGTGAAATCAAAACAATGGCCGCACGGATTTTCCAGGTTGTCATAGGTTTGATTTGTTATGAGAACGTCGTATGCCTTATCAGGGGCTGGAGGAATGTCGCTTGTCTAATTAGATCTCAAGCGTTATGACCTAATCAGATAACACGTTCCTGTGCCGTAGTGTGACTGCGTCAGATAACGGTATCTGCATCATGGGGGATTTCTTGCCTCATGGGCTGACTGTTAGTTAACTAGCTAGGTAGTTTAACCAGAATAGGGTCAGGAATAGGGGGATCGATTCAGGACCTATAGAAATACACGACACCCACTCCACGCTAACTATGGTCATATCTACTAATCTATGCATAGTATAACATAGTACAACATACTATAGAGTATAGTGTATACCTTACCACCCCAAAATACATAAATGCATTTCGAAATTTTCAAATATACTGAAAAATTGCAGTCATATATATTGTATGCACTTAAGCTATGAATTAAATGCAAAAGTAAACACGCATTGTAATGCATTATTGCTTTTTGGTATATGAGAAATACACATGAAATGGCTCTTAATATAGCTATACAGAAAGGAAGGTCGAGACCATTTCATCACATAATAAAATATTTGTGAACATACCAGCGGGCAGCTAAAGTCTATATAAAGTATCTAAAATAGAAATCTTAGTTCTCTAGGAATAGTTTCTTACTTTAAGCTGAAGATCAATGTCCCGGGGAAAAAATATATAGAAAAATATTTTAAGGGCTTGCTGAAAAAAGTTGCTGTCCGTGAACTGGATTGTAATTGTTCATGTGACTTTATTTTTAAAGTTGAAGGCCGAATTCAGGGAACGCCGTGTGCGAGTTTACTCAAAAGTCTCTATTTCTGTTCCGGAGAGAACATCATATCATTCAGGCTTTCGAAAAAACTGTCAACAGCTTCATGGGAAAGTTCCACTAAGTCGGAAATAGGGGTAACCATGCATTCATGCGCATGATTGTCTCCATTGACATTCTGATTTGCATTGCTGACAGAAGGTCGTACCTGTTCGATGCTGCTTTCATCTTGAACTTCACTACTCTTCAATCGTAGTGGTGAAGATTCCAGGAATGCCGTCATCAGAATTGGCAGCCTTTGAGGGCAGCACAGTGCGTGAACCTTGGTAGGAACCAACAGTGTATCTGCATCCACCGGCGCATCCGATTGTAGCGTCAGACAGGTGTCTAACACGCATTCTTCTCCGCATAGCAGACACCTTAGTACAGGTAAAACACACCTTTGCCACATTGGTCGAAATGATAGAAACCAAGTCATGTTTAGGTCTCTAAGCCGGGAGAGTCCCAGGATTTTTGATATCCGGTCCCGGTATCCAATGGCTAGGATCGTATCTTCCATTGTCGCGAGAGTTTGATCTGTGACATGGGTTGCCATAACGAAAAATAAGGACTAAGAATAGGATTCCTGCAATTAGTCCCAGGATCAGGGGAAGTCCGCCAAAAATCGAATGGACGAAATCTGGAAAAATACCCAGTATGGCTTTGAATGGTGTTAATGCCATCGAAAATACTGTCTTAAATACCTTTGAGACCCCAGTGGTATCAGAAATATTTAAGATTTCGCTCAGGATTTCCGCGAAATGTACGGGGGAATTAGTTGATAATAATGTATGTATCTCTGCAGTCGTCCTTGCGACTTGTAGATCATACGTTTCTTTAGATGACGTGAGCCTTGTAGGCGTCTGAAGAAGCACTGTTTTCATTCTGCTTAAAGTGTCTATTCGAATAGAAGTCATTTTCAAACCGGGCCATGCCCTTGCCTCCCTGTCTGGAAAAGAGCTGGGGAACAAAGAACGTCCACAGCACTTGACCTTCGCCGTCGTGGTGACGAGATAAGGAGTCCCGGGCATAAGACTACAACATCTGCGGTCTACAATAAGAATGTAACTCCCATTATAGAGTCTTTGAAAGAATGGTTCTATTTCAGTTGCAGGTGCGCCTTGCTGGTGACATGAAAGGTTGTATGAATTCCCTTCACAGGCTCCGTGCAAACTAATACCGTTACACAGAAGCGTGCCGCTTAGTGACATAGCACAATTGTTGCCACTAAGAAACACTTTCTGTCCTTTGTTACTGACACATGCATGTGAATAGGGCAGGTTCCAAGTTGTTTTAAGGTACCCCTTTCCCAATTTCTCGTACATGCCAGCCTGTATATATTTTTGGCAGTATTGAAACCTGAAGGTTGAGATTGGAATATTTATGATTCCGTGGATTATCCATTCACTGACAGGTCGTTCTGACATTGTCATTGGTAATCTTTCTAGTTTTTCAATGCTCAAGATTGTATAATCAGCACCCTTCTGCGCCATACCGATTTGTCTATCAGTAAGGTTAAAGATTTGGAATAGTGACGTTGTGTTGATTAAACGCCAAGGCACATAGCCTGAACGCAGATTTTGTAACGTCCAGCCAAGCTGTACAATAGAGCGCAATTGTGACTGACCATGTTGTAATAACAGTAAGTCTTGCGATAATATATCGATTGCTGAAGACACAATGCTGTCCAATGAAAAAATTCTGGAGGACAGAGTCATTAACCCATTGTCCACTACAGAAAGTGATTTTTCCAAATTAATACGATCAATTTCACGTATCCTCTCTGCTGTTTCAATTTGAGTAACCTTCCAGGCCTCATTGTATGCTGCATATACAGAGGCTGCTATGAAACGCTTTTGACGCTGTTTGCGTGGTCCCAGTATGAAATCACGCAAGTCAGCACCATCAGTAAGTAAGTTAGGTGTTGCTTAATTTCAGGCAGTGTGGAAGTTTGTAGCCATTGAAGGCATAATTTGCCCACACTGTAGGTTGTTATTATCCCTCGGTGATGTCTTTGGGGATATCTAGGGTCTGGCCTGGTCATTTTGAAACCCTGTGTTTTATTCAGGAATCTATCTTGACAGTTATTTGTATCTGTGGGCCAGATCAACCATTGTTTCCAATCAGGATGTGTTCTGTTTTGGTTAAGTATATGGTTTATGTCTATTCCTTCATCTGTATCAGAGTTATTGCTAAACATTGTTGGCTTTGGAATAGACAGGTTATTTAAATCTTTGATTTTGGCTAAGCCAAGACAGGTGGTTTGTTGAACAGTGTCATTTAAAAATATCATTTGTTCTGGGATCATGCAGGCTCTAAACAAAGCTTCTATACCCTGTACTTGCCATTCTTTTGTACCCCAAACACTTTTCAAATCAACATTTTTGTCCCAATAATCAAATCCAAATGTATTCATTTTTTCAAAGAATGAATCTGAATATATCAATTTTGTGTTGGTTATCATGGTTTTCATCCCTGTCTTGTTTGACAATTTGTAATAAAATGTTTCAGCATTAGTTATGTTAAAACCTGAAAAATATGAATATTTGTCATAAACGGTTCTAGAGCTCCCTTTTGGAGGTGTAGCACAATGTTCCCATTGATTATAATTTAAAACATTTCTAGGTTGTGCAGATTTATGCAAGAAATGGTTACCATAATGGTTATAGCAATACATACTATCATAATTTGTAGAACCTTGCAAATAATCATGTTTTGTAAATTTAGCAGACATTACTAAGTCAGACATCATATTGTTTATACTTTCAAAGTCCCAATCATCAGCAAATGAGTTTGGTTTTGCAAAGTCACTCAAGGAGATCTTGATTTGGTGTGGATATTTCAGGATCTCGACCGGACCATAAATTTCATAGTCAGTGTTGTCCCAGGCTACCCCACCAGGTATTGGAATTGCTGTGAAGTTGGCTGAAGAAAGTTCTGAAGAAAGTTCTCGTTTCTCGACGTGTGAAGATGTGTGTGGTTTGAGGACCAAGTTGATGTTCTGACTTGCTGTGTCCATTTTAGCATATTTTCCCTCAATGAAGCGTCCCAAGGTAAATACCATGATGAGCCAAAGTATGAGGATAAATGCACCAAAACCCACCCAAAATTCAATCCATGGAGTGACCAGATATGTTTCTTTCAGTTGTTTCAAAAGTTCCTTAGCTTTGTCTTTAAAGGATTTTGATGATGGCTGTGTCTTTTGTTCGCTGAAACCTTCAGAGGAATCATCGAAGTTGATGAAGTAACCAGATGCAGTTCTGTCAATTGTTCCAATTGGTTCAGGATTTTTGTATCTTGCATTTTCACTTGGAACTTCATTGTAGATTGGTGTGTCTCTGCTAAATGTCTTTATTTGGGTTTTCAGAGGTCTGAGTTCTATTGCATTATTGCATAGTCCTTGTTGTTCTTCTTTAGGCGTTTCGAATGTGATGAGCCTCTTTGTTAGGACCTCTGTACTGGTAGCAAACCTTGGTGTTCTGCTACTTATTGGGAGTCCACTTGGCCTACCGTTTGTTATCGGCCACATGTTGTGGTTTTACCAGGTCGATGGATACAACTCGGTTCTCCTTTTTTCCAGCAAGTGGCGGTAGTACAACTGATCTTGTCCCGTTGACAGACAAGACAGGAACTGCTTTTCTGTAAGAAGGCCCAAATTCCTTCTTTACCGCGATCTTCTCCCTGACTAGATCCCCGACTTTTGGAATCCAGACAGGTCTTGCTGGGACAGGTGGTGATTCTTCAGTGGTTGTTGGCTGTTGTTTCAACTGTATGTTGCTCAGGTCTTTTCTTGTTTTGTTTAAGTCCTGCAAAATAGCCAAACGGTCTTTGACATCAAAGGTTTTTTCTATTACCACTGAAGTCTGACTATCAAGGTCAGAGATCAACATCCTAGTTCCGAATAATAATTCGTACGGACTGAATCCCTTCAGAGAATTTCTTGGCAAGTTATTTAGACTACGTTGGACACTTATTAGATGTTTGACCCACCCAGCTCCCGAACCTAATGTCCTTTCCATTATAGATTGCTTTCTGCCTTGGTTTTTTCTTTACACCATCCCATACCCTCAGGAAGGAAGTGAGAAGATTCCCGCTGGGCTGTGCTCATTTGGCCATTCTTTCCCCCCCCAGGCTGGATTGCCTGAGTGAAAAAAAAATGGTCGAACGTAGCATGCTCTTAGCGTATATGCCATTTAGACTCGCAAATCTTGTATAACAGTCCGGACGTCAGCCGAGTGCTGTGGATCTACATTATAAGTGGAACTAGCCTGTGTATGTTAATCGCAAGCCATTCTTTTTGTTGGTAATATTATCTGCCTTGATACGACGAGGTATTAAACTGCTTCTCTCCCCACTGCGATCTCTGTTGCAGTTTGGGCAGTTTTTTACAAACATGGTGTAGTGCAGGCTCATGCCTGGCCACCAGTACCGTGATTGTAATTCTTCCAGAGAATCTTTTAATTTAAGGTGTCTGAGACCCTCGCCCATGTGTGCGTCTGCGATTAACAAGTGTCTCCTGTCCATGTTTGGAATCACTCTATCCCCCACTCCAGGGATTCGAGCAAAAGGGACGGAGTTTGCATCGATTATGTATGTATAATTGAGTGGATAGTTGATCGGTAACGCTGAGCAGTCGCCTTTTGATGACGTTTTCACCGCCAGCATTGTTTCACCGTCAACGTATTTTAATGTACGCTTTTTTCGATCTACGGGAGCCGATTTAATGGATGCCGCTGCGGCTGTTTCAGCCAATGAATTCCCTACAACGTGAACGCCATCACGTTGATGACTCAGTGAGTGAGTCACGTGAGTCTTTGGTAGTTCTTTTTTCAAAAGAGCTACTTGTTCCCAGAGAAGTCTCTGCTTTATTGGTGCATCTGTGTCATCTTTGTAACCGTTCTGAATCCATGTCTGCAAATCCTTGTTATATGCTTTGACGCAGAAATATGAATCTGACACTATAAGCGTCGGGAATTCGCGATCCGCATTATCTAGCGCCATTTTCAAAGCTATTATTTCAGTTTGTAGTTCTGAATTAGTTTCTACTGAGTGTGATTTTGTTAATAGAGGTTTTAATATACCTCCGCGCCACACTTCTTTTGTGATCTCACATGTGGGATTGTATGCATGTTCTCCCCAAACGGAGGGTTGAGCATGTCCGTCTGTATAGATTACACAGGCGTAATGTCGTAGAGGCAGAATGTCGATTGGCAGAGGATACGTCTTTTCATATTTTAGATTTTTTAATTCTTCTACTTCTTAAAAGACTGTCAACCAGGCAATACTTGATAATTCATATCCTCCGTACTAGATTTTCAGATGGGCAATTCTGGATTTTTTGAAGTTGAATTTGTAACCCTCTGCAGCGAAACCAAGTATTATGGTGTTCACTCTTTTCAAGTGAGTCTCCAAGTCATCATCTGTTAAGTAAATGTCATCGACATAAGATAATGCTTCATCATCATATAGTTGTAGTAATTCTGTTACTCTTGCTGAGAATACCCCCGGGCTGTTCTTGTACCCCTGGGCTAACCGACAGAATTGTTTTTGAGTGCCATTTACTGAGAAAGCTGTTAAATATCTGCTCTCTGGTGCTATGTTTTGACAAAAGAATCCATTGGAGATGTCCAAGGTTGTTTTGTATTTTTTGCGCACTATGTTATTCATTAGTGCAGCACTGTGTGAGTTTTGCACTGCAAAAGTTTTGCAACATGTGTTAAGGTGTCGGTAATCCAAAACTAGACGGTATGAATTGTCTGGTTTGGAGACCGGAAACAAAGGATTGTTCATTTGTGAGGTGCAAGTTTCAATCACCCCCTGGTATTCTAGCTGATCTAGTATTTCATTTACTTGTTTTTTAGCTTCTTGCTTAATTGGGTACTGCCTTTGTGCAGTTGGTTGTGATTTTAGCTGGATTTTGTGAGGAGGAGAGTCCTAAAGGACCGAGCCTTGTAATGTGATTGTTATGTATTAGGGCGCCATCAAATAAGAGCAAATGCTCTTGGAATTTGAGTGGTACTTCCACCTCCTCGAAAGGAGTGTACGTTTCAGGAGGTTCCTCTACTTTGTAATAGTGGAAGTACTTTGTTACAGCATTTGCTGCTGGAAAATGTATCCATGTATAGTATACCTCTGTCTGCCGATATTCGTGTGCCTCAATTACGAATATGACTGTGCCACCTCTAGGTGTCAGTCCATTTTCTATAAGTTTTAAGGTTATAGATCTCCTTTTAATGACCGGAATGAGTATTATATCCGCGTCTGCTGCTTGAATGGTAGCATCAGCATCTGCTATTTCAGTGGCTAATCTAATTGCCTCTCTTTCTCCATCACTGTCTCCCATTTTACTGACAGGATGGTATTATTTTTATTTGCAGATCAGGTTTCTTATGGAAACAGAGCTTAGATGCACAATATTCTGGAACTGTTTTATCCTTCAACGTTGACTAGACCAAGAACCATACATAGGAGTTCCCTCCTGCGAGGTTTTGGAGGATATAATAACCTTTCACCCACTCCAGACGTCTTTGGAGTATTTGGAAAAAGGGGTCTGAGTGAGAAAGCACGACTGAGTTACTCTAAATGTCTTACGTTAGTTTTATCGCCCTTTCCAAACGCGTTGGGCGCCATGTAGTGTAGTTCCTATCTTCCCAATAGGCTCTGCGCATTGGAATAGTACCTACAGCAGTAAAGGCCTAGACCAGACGTTAACTAGGTCTACTACTGTCGATACTAGACTTAATTTTTGGGTTTGCCAGCTAAGCTCAGAGTTCGCTAGAAACTTTCTCGAATGTTCAAGGAAGGATTAACTCCCCTGATTAGACAAGAAGGGATTTAGTTTCTGACAACCATAGAACATGACAACTTTGCTCTCCCCTAATCAAGAGTCAATCTCAAGAGTCGTGTGAGCACAAGGCAATTATTTTACTCAGTCAGTACGTGCATTCTTAGTCTCATCAGAATGTAGAGAAAAGGAAGAGACGGGCGTGTTCAATAAAAGGTGTTATTTATTGATCAGTCTCTTTTCTCGTACAAGAGAAATGGATCGATATTATTGCGATACTTATAGTTAAGTAAAGTGCATACATTAGAAGCAATAGTATAAAATAATACTGTAAAAACATTGATATGGTTTCTGAGCCATACGATGTTTAAAATGATTAAAATATATTTACATACACATATACATTTGACTAAACGTACTCAACTGGTGTTTCTAAATACGCCTACCCCGTGTACCTGACCTAAGTCTAATGCGTGGGCGGGAATAGAAAGTTACAGTTTAAGTTAAGTTTGTTTTTGCCAAGTGAATAACTAAAGAATTCTCTGTGAGGGGTTATTCAGTTCTGTACCTGGAAGTTAGGATGAATGAGGAATGGTATCTCTTTCTCTGCTCTCGATATTCCAGGCTGCCTGCGAGGGCTGCCCAGAAGCGCCGGTGCTGGGTCTCTCGGCTTGAGATAGCAGCGCGTCTCTCAGCGCGTCAGGAAGGCGGGGCTGCTGCCTGCGGGGTCTGCTTCTGCTCTCGGCTTCGGCAAGTATGGCTGCTCCGTCTTGTCACCACGCGTGTGTTTGCATAGGGCAAGGTCGGCAATATTTATACCTTAAAGGTGCCGAGATTGACGTAAGGATGGACATAGGTACGTCAATAAAGATGTCATACGACTTGCTCGTTAGCACATTCTTTTGCAAAAGTTCTCTGTGAAATCAAAACAATGGCCGCACGGATTTTCCAGGTTGTCATAGGTTTGATTTGTTATGAGAACGTCGTATGCCTTATCAGGGGCTGGAGGAATGTCGCTTGTCTAATTAGATCTCAAGCGTTATGACCTAATCAGATAACACGTTCCTGTGCCGTAGTGTGACTGCGTCAGATAACGGTATCTGCATCATGGGGGATTTCTTGCCTCATGGGCTGACTGTTAGTTAACTAGCTAGGTAGTTTAACCAGAATAGGGTCAGGAATAGGGGGATCGATTCAGGACCTATAGAAATACACGACATTATACCTAACGCAGTTATAATGTAGCACAGGGCTTTACACGTGACGCATCTCCCTAGATGCATCACGTTGTAAATATGTTGCATTGTGGCGCATTGTTTACGATGCCGCTCCATCACAGAAATGGAACCATTATGTTGTAAAGATGTCGAAAGGGGCTTGTAAATCTGCCCCCCATGATGTTAGTGAAAGGGCGAGATTTTGATCGATACCTTATATCTATTGATCTAAACCTCGATCTGGTCGACTGAACCTTTGTTGCCTGTCTTTGAGGAAGAAAGTACATCCATTTCCAAGTTAGTTCACCCAATAAAGGACTCTGCTCCCAAAGATCACAAACAACTTCTAGCTTTCAAAAGTTTATTGTAAGGATATGATAAGCTGCAAATACAGGCATCTCAGAATGAGATTCACGAGATACACAGGTCCAATTACATACATGTGCTCTCGGAAAGCCCTCAGACGAGCAACGGAAATCACTAACACAAGTTCTAAGAATAATAAAGCTATCAGCATTGACGCATATCTCTCCTTCATTTAAGTTGGAGGAAAACGCACAGGTTAGGCTGTCCCTACCCTGCTCTAGATGGTATCCCTACTTAACCAAGTCCCAACCTAACAAAGGTGTCAGCAGTGAATAACCCCCAAGGGAAGTCACTCACTCTAAGTCTCTTGGTGAAAACCTATAGTTCTCCAGTCATGACCCCTCTCTGCCTACCCATCCGCTCTCTAAAGGGTCCTCAGGTATCTGCTCTAACTCCACCCAGGGGTGCTGTCCCTAATACAAAACAGTCAACAACATTTGAGACGCCCCTTGCGAGACGCCCCTCACGTGGTGTAGCTTCTGGCTTTTTCCATGCTGCTTTGTGTTGGGCCTCATACGTTGGAGTTGACCTTGCTTCTCAGACTCTTCTCCGGCCCGCTGATACCCCTTAAACATTCCGGAACCCTCCTCCATGTCTGGGCCGTCTACTGAACAGACCTCTATTCATTCATTTATAATTGGATCCCCCCTTTCCTTGCAGGCAGACATCTGCAGCCAAGAACCCAACTCTCATAGACTTCCAAAAAGGCTTGCAACATTTCTTGGCCCAGACATGTACGTGTAAATCAATGTTAAAACATTTCAGGCCTACAATATTTCTCATAATGATTTTAGCATTCAACTTCTTCTTTAATTAAAGCATGTTAATACTCTTATTCTATTATTCAGTAAACATCTCTATAAATCATGGCCCATTAATGCAATGACCAAAACATTAATACAATCTATGTCGTGAAAAGAAACACCTTCCCTTTTAGCTCTGGCCCTGAGGCCTACCACATTCTGCGTTTAACCACATACCATCTTATATTTTAACAGCTACACGACATGGATTCAGAAATAATCACATCTACTAAAATCATATAATGTCACACATTTCTGTATTAGTTCCACTTCTACTTAAATCTCTACGTTAGCTATACATTCAGAATATAATTTCAAATACTATTAGCACTCATGGCATTTCTCCTCATGATTTGTGCTTACTACAGGTAAGTGTGATGTACTCATACATTTAGGTCAGTTTGCGCTCTCTCAGTTCCCCCCTTTGATGACCTCTCGGGGTCATCACTAACATTTAAACTGCAGTTATTGGTAGCATAACTTGTCTCTGCGCTTCCAGAGCCCTCAGACTCCTGTACTGATTATCTTGTATGGCAGCCAATCTCTGCAGCTGCTCTCTTTGGGCCCTTTCTGACCTTCTTGCTCTGTACCATTTGAATACCCTCACCAATCCCCACAATATGATCCCACAGATCAATATTATGATGACAGGTTTTAGTATATACCACACAAAGCTTTTGCCTAAGGTGGAAATCCACCCTCCAACTGCACTCATTCCGTGGCCCACCTTTTCCCAGACATTTTCTCTACTCAAATCTTCGATCTCCTTGTGAATATCAGTTATGTTCCTAATAACCTTCTCAAGGGGTTTTGAATTGTCTGGAATGTAAGTGCAGCATTCCTGGACCTTCAAAGCCTTACAGACTCCGCCCTCTTTTGCTAGTAGGACATCTAACGCAAGACGGTTCTGAAGAACCATAGCCCTTATCGATTGCATCTCTCCTTCTACCAGCATTAAGGACTGAGCAGTGCTGGCAGACAACCTGTCGACGACTGTTGCCAGTCGTCTAATTTTAACATCATTAAGGATTAGACCCAAAAGAGGGAACATAGCTCCAAAGACATCTCCAACCATTTCTGCATCTCCTACATCTCTCCTTCCCCTCGAAGATGTCTTGCCCTCAATGATCACTAAGTCTTGTGCATGATATATTTTGGGGAAGACAATTGCTAAGTAACATGATCCATACCAGTTGTCAGGTAGTCTCACATAGGCATTTCTTCCACATACAAAATACACATTTGGAATCACTTGCATTCCCTTCAGGAAATCTTTAGTATAGTACTCTATATTGAAAGCATGTTCACAGTCAACTTCTCCCACGTATACATTTTCATAATACGTTTTGGCTCGGTGAAGACATAGCTTTCCTCTCTGCGTCTTATCTAAAGCTATTGGACCACTACTACCCTTTCTCTTGTGTGCCTTCTCTTCCTCGGTCCAATCTGTTTTCCATTGTCCCGATTTTTTCAAAATCTTTTGTCTCCTGTAACGATCATCCACCTGCCCTATGAACTTCTTCTCGACTTCTGACACCTTGCATGTCAGGTTATTTCTACGGGCATGTGAAGTATCTAAGGTAATCCAAGGAATGAAGAACTTGGCCAATCTGTCTTCACTCTTCCAGTAATCCCATTTGTTCATCTGCTTATAATTTGGGACTTCTGGCAACACTGAATCATAATTGGAGAAATAGTATTCAAAACTATCTCTCTCATAAAATATACTAAGCAATAAGCTACATGTAATGCCATATGTCAGCGGGAGGTGATGATATCGAATGCCTTCATCTACAGACGCCGGCAACTGCATGCAGACGTAACAATCCTTAACCTCCATGGCATCCACGTATTCATATAAGAGTTTAGCATAAGCATTTGACCTAAAGTCTCCTTGGGACTCATCTACGTGTAACCTGCGGGCTTCTGCAGCTAATAACGCTTTCTCTTGAGTGTTTTCCCTTTTCTCACCAGCAACAGTAGGTGTAAGCGTTTCTACAGAATTCACATCAGTTACCTTTGCCTCTTCCTCATGTCCCTTTACATAAGAAATTGTTACCACTAAAGCTATTAATATTATCACTCCTACTATTAGTGTACCTATTATACATTTAGCTCTGCGGTTCTGGGTGCCGGCTTCCATTTCGTCAGACAATATGGCTCTCTCTTATCTTGGCAAAAAGTTCTTTTCTTCTCGTTCCTTTACAGTCTCTTTTTAATCCTTTTATCTTTAGAATCCACACAACTGGAAGCTGACAACCTTCTTCGCAAAAGTCCTTTAACAGTTCAATAAAGACAACCCTAGCCCTTCTCCATCAACTCAAGGGAAGTTCCCTAATATTCTCTGCTTCCTGGGCGCTAGGTAATCTTCTTTTTCTGCTTGCTTTATTTACAAAGTCCTTTAACAGTCTACTATCAGGTTTGTGCCTGTAGCTTCAATAGCATAGTTCAGTATTTCCAAACGAAGATTGTGCTCTTCATGTGCTGTTATCGTTGTACCAAAGTCGGGGAATTGCAATTCTGAGAGAAACATGTGTTTTAACTTGCTGAGGCGGGGAGGTCTGGGGAGCATGAATGTTAGTGACCCTTCTTGTTCGACTCCGGGTACCAACAGTCGTATTTCCACGGTGACAATGGGCTCAGAACTGGACACCACCACCGCTCGGATCCTCCCTGTCTCCGGTTTCACAGACATTTGTCGCCAGATATGTCCACTCAGGTGTGGAGTATCTTCTGTTAGGCACACGCACTCTTCTTGACCTTCTTCGGTCGGGTGCTTCAGCGCCCTGAGCACCTTCTTCCGGGTCTGAGTCTTCTGATATCGGAGGAAGGGTTACCTCTGGAGTTGACCTCAGGCTAGAGCTCCTTCTTTGCGGCCAATTAGCTTCTCCACGTGCCCTTCTACTCCTTCTTCTTCTTGTCTGTTCTCGCTCTCTGTCAGACCTGTCAGTGTCTGACTCGTACTCCCAGCTACTTTCTCCTTCTGTAGCGTCGTCTGTTTCGCTGTTGTACTGACCGTCCTCAGCTTGGTCAGACTCGTTCCCTGCTTCCGCTGGCACCTCTACAGCTTGGCTAGCCCCCTCTATGGCTTCTCGGTCCTCTGCTGGACGTCTATCCGAGAGAGGAGCTGTTTCTTCCCGAGGTGCTGGAACCCTTCGCGTATGTGACGCGTGGATCCAATTGGGCAGGCCTCCCACCTTCACAGCTGTGTTCGTGATCAGGATGATCTGGAAGGGCCCACGCCAACGAATATCCAAGCAGCTTCTTCTCACATGTTTTTTCACCAGGACCCAGTCCCCAGGGTACAGGTCATGGCACGGGCCCTGGCACGATGGAACCTCGGCAGCCTGCACCTGAAGGGACACAGAACGAATGGCGTCAGACAGCCCCTTACAATAGTCCAGGATCATATCATCTGTGATATTTAACAGTGCAGTAGTTGGGACAGATGGCAGCCTCATTGCTCTCCCCATTAACACCTCATGTGGTGACAACCCCGTTCTTCTGTCTGGGGTACTACGAAGGCTCATGAGAACCAATGGCAGGGCGTCAGGCCAACTCAGGGTCGTTGAGGAACAAACTTTGGCTATTCTGGCCTTGATCGTGCCATTGATCTGCTCCACAATTCCTGAGGCTTCTGGTCGGTAACTGCAATGCAACTTCTGATCGATATTCAGAGCTGCACAAATCATTTTCACAAGCTCGCTGTTAAAATGTGTTCCCCTATCTGATTCCAAAAAGGCCGGCACCCCGAAGCGCGGAATGAGTTCCCTAAGCAGTAACTTGGCCACTGTGAGGGTGTCGCACCTACGTGTAGGGTATGCCTCAACCCATCTGGAGAACACACAAACAACCACCAGGACATAGCGGAGGCGGTTGCACCTTGGCATTTCAATGAAATCTATCTGCATTCTATTGAATGGACCTCCAGACCTTCCTATGTGGCTCAGTGCAACTGGTGTTCTTTTTCCTACGTTCAGCTGCTGACAGGTCACACAACGCTGGCACACTGCTTCTGCTGCTATTCTAAACTTAGGATTGTACCAAGTCTGTCTAAACACTCTCAGCATAGCATCTCTCCCTAAGTGTACGGGACCATGTATGAGTCTGGCCATTGGACTCACCATCTCATTGGGCAACACTGCTCTGCCGTCTGCTGAGACCCAAAAATGGGACTCACCCATTACACATCCTGCCTTTTCCCATGTTTCTTTTTCAATATCAGGAGCATTTTCTTGCATGTTTGACAGTTCATCCCAAGTATCAACAGTTTCCAGTATCATGGCTAATTCAGTCCTTACATTTATTCCACCCACTTCCACCTCTGTGAAAGAGTACCCTTGCTCCGCGCAATACCGCGCAACTTCATCAGCATATCTATTGCCTTTCGAAACGAAGTCCTCATTTCTGGTATGTGCGGTGCACTTTACAACTGCGATACCTGCTGGGCATTGCAACGCCTCTAACAACAGGCGCACAAACTCTCCATTGCGAATGGGAGAGCCTGAAGAGGTCATGAACCCTCTTTGAGACCATAACTGCCCGTAATCATGAACTACCCCATAACCATATTGGCTGTCGGTGTATATGGTGACTCGAATTTGATTGCTTGCCAAGCAAGCACGTGTCAAGGCAACAATCTCGGCTACCTGAGCGGAGTGTACTCCTTCCAGGCACCCAGCTTCCACAACTCCAGCAATTGTACAAACAGCATAAGCTGCTCTCAACTGCCCAACTTCGTCTCTTACACATGAGCCATCGACAAAGAAAATTTCGTCTGGGTCGGTCAGTGGCTCATCTACGATGTCGGGTCTGGGTTTGGTGCATAGTTCAGTCACATCAAGGCAGTCATGGTCTGTACATTCATCATCATCCTCGATATCATTTGGGAGTGGCATCAAGGTAGCAGGGTTCAAAACAGAGCATCTCTTGAGGGTCACATTCTCTGCAGCAAGAATAACTTGCTCATATCGCGTGAGCCTGCTGTTGGTCAGATGCTGTGTTTTGGTCCTGGTCATCAACAGTTCAACAGAATGGGGCACGCACACCTCTAACGGGTGCCCCATGACGATATTTTCACATCTCTCAATGCTGACACCCGTTGCAGCAACGGATTTGAGACATCCGGGCAACGCTGCGGCTACTGGGTCTAAAGTAGCCGAGAAATAAGCAACTGGTCTACGGGCATTCCCATGGATTTGGACTAACACAGACAACGCGCAACCTTCTCTCTCACAACAGTAAAGAAAAAATGGTTTATTGTAATCAGGCATTCCCAATGCCGGAGCACGACACAGGTCCTCTCGCAGCTGTAGGAATGCCATCAAACAGTCTTTGTCCCATGGTACCGGATCGCTCACCTCCTTGTGCGTCAGTTTTTGCAAGGGCTTTGCTTTCAGTGAAAAGTTCACGATCCACTGTCGGCAATAACCCACCATCCCTAGGAACATCCTGACCTCTCTCTGTGTCTTAGGCGCATTCATTTTCATGATCGCCTCTATCCTGTCTGGTGACACCTTTCGTTTGCCTTTCTCTATTCTGTGTCCCAAGTACTGCACTTCTGTCAGGCAGTACTGCAATTTTCCCGGGGACACCTTGTGCCCATTGGCAGCTAGGTGATTTAACAAAGCAATGGAGTCCTCCCTGCAAGCTTCTTCTGTTTCTGACGCCACGAGGAGGTCGTCTATGTACTGGACCAGAACTGACTTCTGGGGCAGCACTAGACTTTCAAGATTTTTCTTCAAAAGCTGGTTAAAGATCGATGGGCTCTCTGTATACCCCTGAGGGATACGACACCATGTTAGGACGCGATTTTCCAGCTTAAATGCGAAAAGAAAATGGCTTTCTTCGTCCAGAGGGATCGAAAAGAAAGCCTGACAAAGATCGATCACAGTGAACCACTCAGCTTGGAATGGAATCTGAAACAGTATCACTGATGGATTCGGTACCACTGGACAACACGAAACGACTATGTTATTAATCTTTCGAAGGTCCTGTACTATCCGAAATTTCCCATTTGGTTTCTGCAGACCCATAATCGGGGAGTTGCATGGACTACCCACGATTTCTTTCAGTATTCCCTGTTTAATCATGGACTCGATCACGGGTTTTATGCCTGCAATCGTTTCTGGAGTCAATTTATATTGGGGTGTTCTTGGGAACTCAGCATGCGGTTTCACTACAATTTTCACTGGGTCCACCCCTTTGACCAATCCAATCTCTTCCCCAGTGAAATCCCATACTTCTGGTGCCACTGTCTCTCTCAAGTCCCAGGGGAGCTCATCTACTGTCAAAGTAGGGTACAGCTCCACGCATATTCTTGAGTTTGCAACTTTGAAATCTGCGTCATCATCATTGGTCAATACCTCCACTCCCTGAGGTGTACAGTATATAGTACAATTCAATTTACACAACAGGTCTCTCCCTAACAGACACACAGGACTTGAATCGCAAACCACAAACTGGTGCTCATCGCTGTACTTCCCTATTTTCACCTGTACCGGTTCTGTCAATTGGCTGGTTATTCTCCTGTTTGCGACCCCTACCACTTGTATGGTCTCTCCAGACATGGGCAGGTCTGGAACTGCAGCTGATCTGATCGTGGATCTAGTGGCTCCGGTGTCCACCAGAAATGTCGTAGGGCACCCTGCTACTTCTGCTTCAACATAGGGTCCCCTCTGGTCCACCTCCAAGGCTGCCCCGAGGGTGCAGTCTTCTCTTTCCACTCTCTGTCCGGTTAATGGGTCCACATAATAGCACTCTTCTCCCTCTACAAACAGGGGCATTTGTCTATAGGTCTTACCCATAGTCCCTACCCGAGGAGGTTGCGGGAACTGGGCTCGGGGAGGAGCCCCCCCCCCTTTGAGCACCTTTCCTTGGTATGGCGTCACCCCTCTTGTAGGCGCGCTCTGGACCTCTTCCTCCTCTACCTCTTGTTCTCCTATCTCTACATTGTAGGGACACTCGCGTTTCCAATGCCCCACCTCGTTACACTGGTGGCACCTAGTCGTTTTCTTCAAGGCAGCTATATCTATTCTGGGTCTAAAGGTGGAACTCTCCTCATTGCCCTTGTTCTGACTGTACTGCTTCTTTCCTCCTGTACCTGTTCCTTGCTGCTGTTGCTGTTGTCCCCCCTTCCCTGCTGCCTGCATCTGTACCACCATCAACTTTTCTTTTAGTTTCTTAGCCTTGGAGTCTATCTCATCACAGCAGTACCTGGCATATCTCAGTATTTCGTCTAGGGGTTTACTTTGCCAACAAATCGAGTGTTGCTGAATCATTAAACTAATATCCGGTCTCAGTCCCAGGACGAACTTGGACACGAATTGCCCTATGTCTTTTGGATCCATTACATCCAAGCCGCTATACTGTTTAAACGCCTTCAGCAATCTCTCGTAATATTCGTGGACTGTCTCTTTGGGTTCCTGTCTTGTTCGGTCTATTCTGACCCAATCTATGTCTTGCATTGGCACTTTCTCTTTCAGCCAAGTCATTACTCTCTCGAATTTTGCCATCACAATCTCGGACGGCCCATTAGTCTTAGCATCTCTCTCTGGCTCCGTTGTGGGCCACTCAGCGCTAACCTTGCATGCTGTCCACAGATCTCCTGGTACTACAATGTCAAACAGCGTGTTCAGATCTATCCATAGGACCTTTGAGATTTTTACAAATCTCTCCACTTGCTTGTACCACTCCACTGGGTTTTCCCGCAATTTGGGGAAGGAGGTGGTAAAAGCAGCTAAATCTCCCCTACTCCAAGGGACATGTACATAGTTCCCATTTGCGACTTCACGCAAAGGGTAAGCTTCTATTCCCTGCTGTCCTCCTGGTGTCATACCAAGCGTGCTTCTCCTGCCGGTCCCTTTCTTGGACCACCTCTCTTCCCACTTATCTAGTGCCCTCCATGTCCTTATTCCAGCGATCAGTTCCCTTATGTGCGTTTTCAGCCCAATCGTTCTCCTCTCATCTAGGTCTCGATCTGTATAATGTAGCCTGTGGTTACCCTGTAATGCTTTGGTTCTTGACAAGTCCACCATATATTTGCCTGCTAGTTCGACTAACTTCTCATGGACTGCTCTCGCTTTTCGAGTAATGTCCTTTGCCATATACAGTATTTCATCCTGTTCATACATTTCCATTCTTTCTAAAGGCAGGGTACCATCTACCATGTCATCCAGGTCTGACCTTAAACTGGCGACATCGAGTCTCTTGGCTTTTATCTCAGCTCGCAATATGTCTTTCGAAGGGGGCTCACTGGTCTCCCTACCATCCCAACTTCGAGCTCTACGTTTGGGCTCGGGAGAGTTAATGGGTGCCCTCCCTTGCTCCCATCTCTCCAGGTCCCATGCTCGGCCATCCGATCTTGGAAGGTGATGGAACACGGGCCTGTTACCCCTACTCTTGCTCTGCCCACTCTCTTCTTCTTCTCTCCTCTCACCGCACACCTCTCTGTTATCTTCCCTCTGGTCTCTACTCTCCCTTTGCCTAGTATCGCTCAGTATCTGATACGATCCTTCCTGGTTCCCCATATTCCCTGGGCTGCGCTCATTTCCGTCATCACAGGGACTATGGTGCGACCTCTCACAACTCCCATTCAGTTCTCTGGTGCCGGGCACACAGTGTGGACACTTAAAGCTGTTTCTGTACTCTTGCGCTCTCCTCTCCCCTTCACTGAGTATTGGGCGCGCCACCCCTCCACTCCCGGGGCCCCCGTTTTCCAGGTCTGTTCTATCTCCTCTCCGGGCCCAATGGGTGACTCCCCTACTATCTCTCTCTCTACAGTCCCACTCCGGGCTGCTCTCCCCAGCCCCGCAGTGAGTCCGAGCTCGGCTGTCCTGACTTTCCCTTTCAGCTTCCGCAGCTATGATGCTCTTGTGAGCCTCCACTGCCTCATCCCACTGCTTCATGTACTCATTTAGCTCTTGAAAGGATTTTCGTCCAGATCCCCTCAGATCCACTGGCCATCTAGGGCCCCCAGGATCCCCTCCTGGATCCCCTGCTGTGTGCATCGGGGTGCTCCACTCTCTTGGTATCGGCATCTGACTTGGGGAATTAATCGTATCGTTCCTCCTTGCCGTCCCTGCTCTTTCTCTGTCTTTCCGTACCCGTTCTTCCCCTCTTGCTCTCTCTTGGTCATATATCGATATTATAGGACCTATGGTAACAGGTACCTGTAGTGCATCTGGTAATGCGTAGGATGTGGCGCTCTCCGTTTCCGGCGCTCTTTGTACCACAAACCTCCCGACTACCTGTTGCACCTGACTAGGCTGGGACAGCTCTTTCTTTGCCTCAGGATCCCACTCTGAACTGGGAAGCGGTCCATGCTCTCCTGCATTGCCCCCCTTTTCTCTTTCACTATGCTCGACCTCTCCCCCTGCCCTATTATACGGGGGTGGCCTGTCTGTCAATAATCTGTTTATCAGGCTATCCTCTGTTTCGCTCTCATCATCTTCTTCTAGGGGGCTTTTATTTACGGGCACCTCTAACACTGGGTACAGTTTATTTACTTCCATGTTATGCACTCTCCATCTTTTAGCATCCGCATCCCACCTGGCATCCTGCACTGCCCTTACCGATCGTTTCACCCTTTCTTGTCGTCTGTTCATATTCTTTTCATGCGCTGCCCTAATCCATGCATCAAGAGCTTCAAACTGGGTCGGTCTAGGCAAGGGTCTCATTGAGGTCATGACTGATTTTAATCGATGTAACACCTCTAATCTGAACGTCCCGTACTTCGGGAACGTCAGTTCCTCATTTCCTTCAGTAATCTTACTCCACTCTGATATCCAAAGGATCGTATGCAGCCCAACATTCACTGCCATATAACGAGCCGGCGTACCCTCCGGCGGGGCTTCTTCCCCTTCATACGATCCCCGCTTCTCTTTTTTAAACACCGCTCTCAGCCATTTAAAACACTTCATAATTATGCGCACAATATCCAGCCTCGCTACTCTGTTTACTTCCTGATGACAATCCACCAATCCTGTCGCGGCTTTGCTAACTTGGCCTATCGCAGCGCGGTCTTTCTCCGGTCGGCCAATCACGTCGCGACCCTGTCTGACGTCTTTGCTAGCTGGCCTATCACAGCGCGGTCTTTCTCCGGTCGGCCAATCACGTCGCGACACTTTCTGACGTCACTTTTCTCCGCTTCGCAGCAGCACCCCTCCTTTCTCAACTCGTCTCCCGGTTATGCATGCGTCCCATTCATACACCGAAAAATGACTACTTCCGACCAAGCGGTCACTTCTCTCGACTGTACGTCCACAGTCTATATGTAATTGTCAACACAACTGACGAAATGTCTATCGTCTCTCTGATAGGTTGCTTACACACACAGTAACTTCCGACCAGCGTCCGTTACTCACGCACTCACTCTTACGGTCCCCCTATCTCGGTCTTTCGGGTGATCAATGGTACCTCATGACCCCCTTCACACTAGTTGACAATTACTCTGGGTGTCCGATACACCCGAACCACTTAAGCTCTCCTTGAACTTAAGATTTCCACCGGTTGCGCGCGCTCACAACCTGTTCCACAGTCACTCTACAGACATTCAACTCCGCCAGACATTACAACATAGATACAATACAAAACACCGCAATCTAACACGCATAACCCTTTATACTCACTCTCGACCGATACTGCTGCTTTTTCTGTCTCACGTCATCCGGATCTTCTTCGGCGGGCTGTTCTTCCGATCATCGATTTCTAGGGGCCTTGGGGTAAGCTAACCTGGCCTAGGTCGCCGTCCTCAAGAAGGCAACCATCCTCTATAGCTACCAACTGAAAGGGCGAGATTTTGATCGATACCTTATATCTATTGATCTAAACCTCGATCTGGTCGACTGAACCTTTGTTGCCTGTCTTTGAGGAAGAAAGTACATCCATTTCCAAGTTAGTTCACCCAATAAAGGACTCTGCTCCCAAAGATCACAAACAACTTCTAGCTTTCAAAAGTTTATTGTAAGGATATGATAAGCTGCAAATACAGGCATCTCAGAATGAGATTCACGAGATACACAGGTCCAATTACATACATGTGCTCTCGGAAAGCCCTCAGACGAGCAACGGAAATCACTAACACAAGTTCTAAGAATAATAAAGCTATCAGCATTGACGCATATCTCTCCTTCATTTAAGTTGGAGGAAAACGCACAGGTTAGGCTGTCCCTACCCTGCTCTAGATGGTATCCCTACTTAACCAAGTCCCAACCTAACAAAGGTGTCAGCAGTGAATAACCCCCAAGGGAAGTCACTCACTCTAAGTCTCTTGGTGAAAACCTATAGTTCTCCAGTCATGACCCCTCTCTGCCTACCCATCCGCTCTCTAAAGGGTCCTCAGGTATCTGCTCTAACTCCACCCAGGGGTGCTGTCCCTAATACAAAACAGTCAACAACATTTGAGACGCCCCTTGCGAGACGCCCCTCACGTGGTGTAGCTTCTGGCTTTTTCCATGCTGCTTTGTGTTGGGCCTCATACGTTGGAGTTGACCTTGCTTCTCAGACTCTTCTCCGGCCCGCTGATACCCCTTAAACATTCCGGAACCCTCCTCCATGTCTGGGCCGTCTACTGAACAGACCTCTATTCATTCATTTATAATTGGATCCCCCCTTTCCTTGCAGGCAGACATCTGCAGCCAAGAACCCAACTCTCATAGACTTCCAAAAAGGCTTGCAACATTTCTTGGCCCAGACATGTACGTGTAAATCAATGTTAAAACATTTCAGGCCTACAATATTTCTCATAATGATTTTAGCATTCAACTTCTTCTTTAATTAAAGCATGTTAATACTCTTATTCTATTATTCAGTAAACATCTCTATAAATCATGGCCCATTAATGCAATGACCAAAACATTAATACAATCTATGTCGTGAAAAGAAACACCTTCCCTTTTAGCTCTGGCCCTGAGGCCTACCACATTCTGCGTTTAACCACATACCATCTTATATTTTAACAGCTACACGACATGGATTCAGAAATAATCACATCTACTAAAATCATATAATGTCACACATTTCTGTATTAGTTCCACTTCTACTTAAATCTCTACGTTAGCTATACATTCAGAATATAATTTCAAATACTATTAGCACTCATGGCATTTCTCCTCATGATTTGTGCTTACTACAGGTAAGTGTGATGTACTCATACATTTAGGTCAGTTTGCGCTCTCTCATTAGCACCCCCTAGTGAAAATAACCCTCCTATCTGAGACCGACTTGGGAAGAACAGTGTCAACCTCATGCCTCTCTCTCCTGGATAGAGATAGCACTGTGCTCTTCAGTGCCAGCCTGGCATGACTTAAAATATTTGATATGTTGTAGCACTTCTCGTCAAGTGCCAAAAGAAGTGCAGTCACCCCAACAATGAAATAACTACTCTGTCCCTCCATCCGGGCCAGTATCTCATTCAAGACCAGATGCAGAACTTACAAGGCTTATAAAAATGGCACCCCATCCCTGGCGGCTCCCTTCAGTGTCTACAGGGCAGCATCAGTGACTAAAATAGCCTTGATAACCAATAACCACCATTGGACTGTTATTTGCACAGAAACATTGTTTAAAGACAAACCTTCCCTTCACCACAAACTGTGCCAGTCTGGGCAGCCAGCATCTAATTTATCCGAAATGTCCTACATGGGCGCATCTGTCTCGAAGCAGACATTCATAATTCATTGTTTATCAAAATGAAGCTAAGCGAAGTTCCCCGACGCTTCCTCCTCTGGAAGGAAGACATTATGTACTCAAGGGTGCAATTTAAAACGAAATTGGCCCAAATCGACTCCATGTGAAATGCCAGCTTGTGATGTTCAGCTGGCTTTATGAGAAATGTCAGACAAAGTAAGGGCTGGAAGAAGAACATGCCACTCCTGTAAATCCAAATATGTGTTCAACAAAGCAAGGCTGACTCGATTCTAAAATGAACATGTTCAGTAAAATGTTAGGGGTTGGAAAACCCCAATGCCCTTCATTTCTTGCATTTAAACGTTTGATTAAAATCCACAGTTTGGAACATAACACAAACATGTAGCTACTTTTGTCTAAAACTTGCCAAAAGCTAGCAAATAGAAGCCCTGCACTGTATTAACGTTCTATAGTACATATACAGAAGGGCAGATGGGTAGCTGTCAATGAAAGAGTTCTTTTCAGCAAAGAAAAATAGGCATAGAAAGAGAACAAAGCTGGAATTGTTTATGACGTCACTGGATCCCAAAGGTGTAAACCTCTGCATTCCAGACAACTCCCCGTGTAAAAATGTGCGCTCACACAGCCCTAATTCGGAATCCTTCTTCAGATCATAAGAGCATTTGGGGGAGGAGTCATAGAGGAGCCATAAACAACATGGCTTCCCTCCTTTACCTCCCCTAATAGTGTTGGGCTTCAGGCCACGGGGACCAGCACCTTAAAACAGAGGCAGCTCCTCCGTTTGAGCTGAGGAGCGTCGCCCCACTTAAAAATCCCCTCAAAGCCCTGAGATAAAAAATAAATTCGTAATTCATTACCATTTTATTTTTCATTCTCCCGCTCTGATCCGTATGTCAGGACGGGGGATGTGGCTGCTGCTGAATAACAGCAGCAGGGAGTAGGGGTGGTTTGTGTGTGCACTTTTCAAAGTGCGCATGTCCCATTAGCCGGCAGTCTTGACACAGCTAGTCAGACATGCGTATTTTAAAACCTCTAACCCAGGTGTTGTAAAACAGCTGGGTTAGATCAAGTTTAGGCCTCCGGAGTGCTGTGCCTGTGGAGCGCCGAGGGAGGTTGCTCCTTCCAATGAGGGTGCCTCTCTCAGAGCATGAGAGCAGCACCAGGATTGGTCTAGGGAGTTTCCTGGTGGCAGAGTTGTGGAGCAGGAGTAAGGTAAGTTTACTTTTATTTTATTTTAAGTTTATGTGTGTGTTGCTTTTGATATTTTTTAATTTTATTTGAGCGCGCACGCATGCCCCCCATTGATGCAAGCCGCCATTGCTTAATTACTGTGAGCAACTAATCTTCCTATCCCATCTGAAGCGATGAGCACCAGTATCCATCCCTGTTTTACTCATAACCATAGCGATGTTTACGGAGCTAAGCCATGAGCTTCTGTTGCCGCTTCCCATTATTTATTTCTTTGTATTTATCTATTTTTACGAGGGTTCGGCGGCTGCAAAGGGCTGCAGAGCAGCTTGCTCCCTTTTTGTGCCCTGACATGCACTTTTCCTTTTTTTTTATACTCTAAATTTATTTACCATTCTAACATGGCTATATGCTATGATATCAGAATGGTAAATAAAAATGGCCTCCATGCGTTACCACATGCACGTATGCACACATCACAACACTCACGCATGTGTCATGACGCATGCTTGAGCATGAGAAAGATGTGTGTGTGCATATTGGTAGCCATCTTGAAAGACTGTCTTGAAGAATGAGTTTGCAAGTGATTGGCAAAGAGCCCTGACAAACCCAGTAGTTCAAACTTATTGACCCATGCTTGTTTTGTTTTTTAGGTCTCGCATGGCGTACTGCGCACATGCTCAGTCGAACTCGCAAGATTTTATGTTTTAGAGTGTACTTCACTAGCAAGGGTTAAGCTGTGGAAAAGTAAATTTTGCCATGTTCTGTGTCCCTACGTGTCCTCCATCTTATGTTATGTGTGCATGATTAATATGCATATGTATTCCCCATGTTCGATTAAAGACGCAATTACAGTTGTGTCCATCTCTAGTATGCCAGTTCCCAGTTCTCGTGAAAGCTACGAATATTAGGCCTATGTAAAGCTACGTTGCCACGTTTCTCAGTGTGCACGTTATTTCATTGTAAAATCCCCGTTTCTAGGCCTCAAAAGGGCCCGGACACCAGATTCAGCTCCTGTCTCCTGAACCCTCGCTGAGGAGCGATACAGCCCCCACCTGTATCCTCGACCCTTCACTTACTTCCTGTCTCGCAGTGCCCGGCTCGGCCTGGCTCTGCCTCTGAGTCTGCCAAGAGTATGTTATGATTCTAGTTATCAGTCCAGCCCTCCTTCTCTGCATTCCTAAGCTACTGAATCGCATCAATAGTTTCCGTCATTGTCTAGCCTTTACGTCTCCATGTAAGAGAAATACTGTATTTAATGGTCATTTAATATTCCTCAACACGCACTACATGTAGAATAATGCATGCTCCAGTCTTAGAGTCTGTTAGCCTCTCCCCTCCTGACTCTTAGTTTATATCGACATGTCCTCTAAACATTAGATACTAGATAGGGTTTAGGTACATGTCGCCCTGACTCCCCAGACTTCAGTCTCTGCTCCTAGCACAGAGTTCATAGCCCCCAGCTTCTCCTAGTAACACGTCATTGTCAGTTTGCACGCACCATTAGGTTAGAGGTCCCGGCTCCTCAGGTAGCCCCTCCATGTTTCCGCCCCATTTATGACATATTCTGTTACGTTTACATCACATGTCTATGTACACGCCTCTTGTTACACCTACTTTCACCCTTATCTTTCGCGACTGCTATTGACCACACCCACTGCTCCGCCTACTGTATTCATTGTAATGCAACTGTTTTAGTATATATGTTTGTGTACTGTTATTAAAGTCAGCGCGCTCATTCCCTGTCCCCCCTGCAGGGCCCTGCCATCCTGTTCCCGTGCAGGTTGTCCTGTTCCTGTCCTTTATGCTGTATTAAACCTGCAAACTCCTACTACCTCGAATCTTGACTCTTATTTATTGAGCTATCTGTTATTGCTATGTTCAGTCAAACCTAGATCCGGTATTATTTATTTATATACCACATAATGGCGCCCGAATAGGGACTTGCCCTTTCCCCACGCGCCGGTGAAGCCACGCCGGCCCCCTGACCCTCTGCAGCCGTGACGGAACCATACCGTGCACGTGCAGATATTTCTGCTTCAAGTATCCCTCAGGCCCACGGAGGAGACGGAGGTGGCGGTCCAGCATCCAGACGAGGCGGTGGAGGAACGCGGCGAGTCCCGACCAGAGCCCAAGCCGAGAGTCCAAGGTCCGAGGTATCCGGAGGCCCACCCGTAACTGAAGTCCGAAGTTCGTCCGTCCGGCGTCGAAGCAGTCCAGTCCAGTCCGAGGCCTTCCGTTCTTGCTGCCCGGTGAGTACCATTGCTGGGGTAGTATCTAGACAGGGTCAATCTAAATTGACTCTGGTCCGTGGGTTGGTGGTACACAGACCCAAAACGAAGTGTCCACTTTGGTGGATGCGGGTCCTAACGTGTCTCTTTATGAGACCGGTGAGTTTCGTACTGTTTTAGCAGTACATCTAGTTTCTGTTCTAGTCAGTTCTGTTTCTCGAGAAAATCCATGTATTCTGTTTTCAGTATTCCAGGTAGTATTCTGTTCGAACTGTTATTTCAAATGTTCTTCATGTATTTTAATGTCGTGGTATGAATGTGGAGTAATTATCGTGTTCATTGTGTATTGTATTGTGTCTAGATTAACAGTTCAGTCATGCCGTTATTTTCCAGACTACGTCAGTTAAGAACTAGAAAAGGTCTGTTAGAAGAAGCAGTTCCTGTCCCGCCTAGGGACAGTCCAGGTCATTTTATGTATCAGAAACATGGCATAAGTGCCATATTATATCTAGATTTATGGGTAGAGTATACCAAACAGTTAGAAGAAAAGTATAGATGGCCCGTATCGGGTACATGGGATGCCGAGTGCATCATGCGAGTAGAAGAAGCATTATGGAAAAAGAAAGCCAGACAGTCACAGAAAGATGCCATCGAGTTATGGCGCAAAGAATCTCATAAAAGAACCGAAAAAGAAATCAGAAGGTCAGAATTAAGTAGAGAATCTTTAGAACGAGCCCAAGAAAGGGAATTAATCGAGATAGGTGAACGAGTCAAAACCGAACAGTCAGATAGACAGAGGCATGCCCTCATTAAGGGTATGTATCCTCTTCTTGCCGAGGGCTTGCCAAAAGCGACCCCGGAGGCATCCAGTAATTTTCCGCCACCCTTAGTTCCGACCAAGCTACGTCACAAACCGACCGCAGCTGATATTTTCATCTCATCCTATTTGGACGACACAGTCCCGGAATATGCAAATCCTGTTCCGCCAGTCCCTGTAAATCAGGCAATTCCTGTTCCTCCAGACACCGGAGTACCCGTTACGGTACCCCCGGTCCAGCCTACATTACAATTTCCCACTCTGCCAGCACGAAGAGTATCAGTCGACGATTCCAGTTTAGGGGCCGCAGGAGGAGGACCTCCTGGTACCCCGCCACCACACCAACGTAGAACGTTGGCCGAGTTACATGAATGTGCGTTACAACGTACGCCCAAATTTAAGTCCATTGCAGATATCCGACGAGCTCTTACTGAATGCCGCTATGATCCGGTTGCAGGTGATGATAGTACAGTAATATATTCCATCCGTGTAAGACGGGTGACCGGGTATTTAGACACCCTACCAGATATGAAAGGAGATCTAGACAGAATATATCGTTTCATCCGTACAGGGGATGATCCAGAAAGTATTGGTGAAGCCATGTCTCAAAGGAAAGCTGAAATCCAGCTCATGCTATTAAAGTTTCTGATTAATTGTTTAATAAGGGAACAAGATTATCCGACCAAAGATCCGGCCGAAATGAGAATCCTGACAAGGTGGAGTGATAATATAGCCGAGGGTAAGCACAAGACTATCAGTAGTATAGAGAGTATGTACAAGAGAATTCGTAAGGAAATAATAAAGTTACATGAACAACGTAAAGCAGCACAAGTAAGCGAGAAAGAAAATGACTCTTCTACTGAAGAGGTAGACGACGAGAATCCCGCCAGAATAGCGTATGTAGGAAAATCTAGATTTCCAGACCGACATTTACGCCTAGAACGCAAGAAAACTGTTCATTACCCAACACCAGAACAAGGTTCCCTAGAACAAGTATTTCAAGCTACCGATCACATTCTGAAATCACGAATCGGTTATAGTAAGTTAAGTACTATGCATGAACAAGAACTAGTCCGATCAGCAGTCCGATGGATTACTGATTCTACCACTTTTCCAGACGAAATAGTGGCACAAATGTTTCTGAAACTGCCCCCAGCCGAGCAACGACTGGTGGGTATGTATATGATCCAGCACCTCATTACATTGTATGAGGGTCAACATTCTGATCCAGGTCCGTTACATGATGTCCTGAACGAGTTACTCCAGTATAGATGGAAAGGTTTAGGTACCGATTTAATTAGTGTCATTCTAGAACAGCGTCACAAATATAGTGCGTTTTTGAACCCGCATTTTGTTCATGTTTCACCTCCAGAAAGTAAACCCTTTTATATAGACAGACAGAATCGGTTACAAGAAGTACACCCAGTTAGGACAGCGGATGGTGAAATGCAACGAGTGTTTGTTTACACTCCGATTACAAAGATGGAACTCTTAGAGATGAAGAAACTAATTCCCTGTCATGACAAAGATCCAGCAGGGTTCCACCGAGAATTAAAAGACATGCTCCGTATGGGAGAATACACTTATCCAGATATTATTAAAATGCTAAAGGTCCTGTTGCCCGCAGGGGTATACGAGAAACTCAAGGAAAAAGAATGGGAGGTGGGAGAGAAAAAGATCGATTGGGCAGTTCTAGAAGCTGAAGATAAGATACGAGTACCAGGTACCGGTCTTGGAGAGAAATGTAAAGAATTACCTGAACTGTTAATACAAGTTTTGCCCAGATTATTAGCCACTAAAAAGGAAGACTGGGATGCAATCTCAGCCTGTAAACAGAAACAAGACGAAGACACTAGTGATTTTTATTCTAGATTCGAGAAATGCTTTAGTATTAACAGTGGTTTGAAGACGAGTAGTGAGTCATACCCTCATCTTTTTGTTACTAAATTAGTCGAGAATTCTAGTCCACAAGTTAAGAATCGAGTTTTGAAAGTCGAAAGTACCTGGCAAGCTAATACCCCGTCCCAAATGTTACAGATGCTTCAGTATCACCAGAATAGAATCAGAGAAGAGCAAGATCATGAAAGAAAACGTATGAAAGACACGAAAATGAAAGTACTAGTTGCACAATCTGTTCCTCAAGACAGTCAGAAGAGGGGTACGAATCAAGCCAGTCATCCTGCAGCTCCCGTTAAAGGGACATGCAATTATTGTAAACAGCCAGGTCATTTCATAAACGAGTGTGCAGTTCTGAAACACAATATAGCCACTGGTAAGACTAAAGAAAGACCACGTCCGCCTAGACAAGAACAAGTTTCACAGACTTCTCAGCCACAGAATGCACAACAGACAGTTCCAGCACCGCAGCCTATCGCTGCAACACAACATGTTACACAGCAGATGTACCAGTATGCACAGTCCGAGTATCCAGAGTATCAGCCATATTCATGAAACAGCCTAGAGAGGGAGGTAGGCTTGCCTCTCATCGAGATTCCTGTAGATCAAGAAGGTCCCTATGTTCATAGTCAGGTACTAGGGAAAGACAGAAAGTTTCTGATTGATACAGGGGCAAGTAGGACCACCATCAGTCACGCCGAAGTTCCAGGGGCTCCGCTCTCAGGCTCTAGAAATGTTTCCCTTGGATTTTCAGGAAAGCCTATTGTAAACGAGATATCTAA
Organism: Lissotriton helveticus; assembly: GCF_964261635.1. Lineage (NCBI taxonomy): Eukaryota > Metazoa > Chordata > Amphibia > Caudata > Salamandridae > Lissotriton > Lissotriton helveticus. Next base: position 1,071,785,204 of record NC_136072.1, on the reverse strand, counting down.
GCCAGTTACTCTAGAAGTAGGTCCATTGTCCCGTACTACTGATCTATTACTTACGAAGTCATGTCCAGAAAATCTGTTAGGCATTAAGACACTGAAAGAGTTAGGTGCAGTTATTTGCTGCTCCCCAGAGGGAATACGATTGTTCCTACGTGACTTCAAGGGTCACTTTGTGTTACGAGATTGTGATCCAAGATTGTCCAATGTTCCACAGCATCTATGGGCGCAAGGTCCAACTGATGTAGGTTATATGCAAATCACACCCCATCGTGTGACTCTCAAGCCAGGTGTAGTGTTACCACGAATCAGACAGTACAGATTGCCACCTGAGGCTGTAGCAGCCTTATCCAAAATTATTGACGAGCTCATGGCTCAAGGAGTAGTTGTAGAAACTGACTCCAATGTATGTAATTCTCCGATCATTCCAGTCATGAAACGTACTGATCCAAATGCACCCCCAGTATATCGATTAGTGATTGACCTACGAGAACTTAATAAATGTATAATTCCCCAGTATCCAGTTGTTCCAGATATTTCTTCCCTATTGACAGCTATTGATTCCGAAGCCTTATTTTTTACAGTCATAGACCTCAAGAACGCATTTTTTAGTGTCACCATTCATCCAGACAGCCAGTTTCTTTTCGGATTTTGTTTAAATGGAAGGAGCTATATGTTCACACGAGCTCCTCAAGGTTTCACAGAAAGTCCTAGTATTTACAGTCAAGCACTTAAGAGACAACTAGACAATATTCACATGCCAACAGACACTGCCCTGCTCCAGTATGTCGATGATCTACTGATCACAGCCCGTTCTGAACGTGCTTGCGAGCGAGCATCACTTACAGTCTTGTATTTCCTTGCCGAGATGGGGCACAAGGTGTCCCCTTCGAAGCTTCAATTCTGTGTCCAGCAAGTGATCTATTTAGGCCACTTACTGTCCAAGAGGGGTAGGCAGTTGACACCAAACCGTATTCAGTTAATAGCGAGTCTTCCTCAGCCCAAGACCCAGAAGGAGGTACGTGCTTTTATCGGCCTTACTTCTTATTGCAGACAATGGATTCCTCAGTATGCATTTCTAGCTAAGCCACTGATACAGTTAACGACACAGGAGGCAGCCGTATCGACTGTCCTCCCTTGGACATCTGAACATACACTTAGTTTCAATGAGTTAAAGAAAGCTTTATGCCAAGCTCCAGTTCTAGCTACGCCGAACTACAGTAAGCCTTTTACACTTTTCGTCACAGAACGCGAAGGTACAGCATTATCTGTTCTCACACAAGATCAAGCAGGACAATACAAGCCCTGTGCTTATTTTTCGAGCACACTAGATCCTGTAGCCCAGGCTCTGCCTGCGTGCCTCAAGTCAGTTGCAGCCACAGCACTAGCTATCAGACAAAGTGATTCCATAGTATTAGGACATTCCTTGACAGTACAAGTTCCACACTCCGTGGAAGTTCTTTTAAACCGAACACAGACTCAGCACTTGACAATTGCACGTTTAACAGGTTATGAACTGACACTGTTCCAGCCACACATAGAAATCAGACGCTGCAACGTTCTAAATCCTGCTACACTGTTACCGTCAGTTAATTCAAATCCTGCCACACACGACTGTGTGGAAGTAGTTAATACTATGACTAAGCCAAGACAAGATCTGACAGATATTCCATTACCAGATCCCGACCTGACACTTTATGTGGATGGTTCATGTATGAGAACAAGTACAGGAGAACTAGTAGCCGCGTATGCAGTGACTACTGACACTGAAGTTATAGAAACACACCGTATTGACACCCTGTCTGCTCAAGCAGCAGAGCTAGTTGCTCTGACCCAAGCCTGCATAGACGCTAAGAACCTGAAAGTCAATGTTTACACAGATTCACGTTACGCATTCGGAGTCGTACACGACTTTGGAGTGCTCTGGCAGGAGAGAGGTTTCATGACTTCTCATGGAACCAAGATTCAGCATGGTCTCCTTATTCAAGCTCTGTTAGATGCCATACACTTACCGACATCTATTGCTATCATGAAATGCAAAGCACATACGAAAGTTACTGACATTATTTCTCAAGGTAATGATCTAGCAGATCGCACAGCCAAGCTTACAGCACAGACTCCAGACATTTCAGTTAATCCGACACAGACACATACTCCAGATCCGACTACCTGTATGACAGTTAAGGACCCTACTCAAGATGTCATAGATATCCAGTTACATGCTACTCCCGATGAAATTAAGAAATGGTCCGAACAAGGAGGGGTCCAGACAGATCAGGGATGGGTAACGAAGGGAAAAGCCACATGGTTTCTCCCCGACTCAATGGTTCAAGTCATTATCAATACCGCCCATAGTCCAGCCCATTTAGGAGAAAAAGCTATGTTAGACAGTATCCAGAACATTTGGTTCAACAAGCATTTACGAGCTGCAGCCAAGCAGAAAGTCCGTACCTGTATGATATGTTGCCAGTTTAATCCAGGTAAAAGTGTCCCGGTGGAACAAGGTGGATTCCAGCCCCCTGACCACCCTTTTGAAGTCCTCCAGATGGATTATATTCAGATGGAGCGATGTCGAGGTTTCAAGTATGTCCTTGTAGTTGTATGCGCTTTGTCCAGGTGGACAGAAGCATATCCAGTCCCAGATTACACAGCCACGACCACTGCCAAACAGTTGGTTCGTGAGTTCTTCCCCCGTTATGGACTCCCTAGAGTCGTATATTCTGATAACGGCCAGCCATTCTCATCCGAGTTGATGAAACATGTTTCCCTTTTGTTAGGGTACCAGTGGAAGTTCCATTGTGTACGCCACCCTGAAGCAGCCGGTCTCGTAGAGAGACATAATCAGACCCTGAAAATCCGCATTGCCAAAATATGTAAAGAGAAAGGTGTGGACTGGCTAGTAGCTCTGCCAGTCGCCTTGTTTTATATGCGCATGGTCGCACATTCCAGATCAGGTCTGTCCCCGTACGAGGTCGTATTTGGCCGCCCCCCTAATATGTGGGGTACACCTAGACCCCGAAGTATTACCGATGTTTCAAGTAATATGCTGACAGATTACCTAGCTTCCTTGATGTCTGCCCTACACTCTTGTCGTTCACAGGTTGCCGCCGCATTTCCAGACAATACCGAGGTGGCACCGCATGAAATCGTTCCCGGATGCATGGTTCTTGTCCGGAACTTTGATCGTTCAAGTCCGCTGGAGCCTCGCTGGAAGGAACCCCGACAGGTCCTCCTGGCCACCCGTACTGCCGTCAAGCTGGAAGGCAGGAAGGGCTGGGTCCACCTGTCACATGTGAAAAGATTTTTTGGACTAAAGCCTGTTTCAAAGAACATTTCCGAGGATCTTAAAGACTGCCAAAGTACTATTCTTAAGGACTGTCCCGCAAAAGACAATGATATTGAACCCCCCCGTTAGAGAAAACTCCGCAACAGAAGTATAAGCTCAAATTAAGGTCTAGTAAAATAAGTCAGCCAGTTTGATTGTCTAAGTCCTCCCCTAGGTGAAACGGTTAGACCGGTTTCTGACATGTATAAAATAGACCCCCATAGTGAGAGAGTTAGTCAAAACTCAATCCGATGTATCGTTTTTCTAAGTTTCATATTGTTTTTCAGCCTTATGACTACCTGCACCAGTTATGCTTTTTATTTGTGTTTTCCAGTTTCTCATGTAAATAAGTCTGCTAATGCTACAGTAGAACACACGTTTAGTGATCTGCCTCCTCATGAACTCTCTTATCGTCTCGCTATGCGAAATAATTCCTTTATCCGCATGTTACATTATTCACACCAGACCAGCAATGCCACTAATTGTTGGGTGTGTGGTCGACTTCCCCCTTTCCAGACACGGAAGGGAGTTCTGCCACTCTTTCCTTATCCATTTTCACATAACGGTTCGTGTGGAGCATGGTCCACGTTAACGTCATCCTCAACAGATATGTCTTTTCTTAACAGTACATGTTTTCCAGACAAGCAAGGTCTTCCCCACAGAACAGGGTTAGATCTAGAAAATGAAGTTTATAATTTAGGTAATTATTCTTCGAATTTCATGGTCCTGAATGTTCAGTCTGATACTACTCCAGACCTACCTACTATATCAGTATTACCAGTTAAAGGCGAATTATGTGTCCGAAATAATGGTTCCGTACATGTAGGACATAGTGATTGCACTACTATTGTCAAGTATAGTGACAGTGGGAAATCTATTTTTAAAGCTTCACGTCATTCTTATTTTGTTTGTGGTCAGACCGCATATGTTCGTCTGCCCCTCGATTGGGAGGGAACCTGTTACATTGCCTTCCTACTGCCACCAGTTTTTCTAGCCCCACCTGACTATCATAGGAATTCCCACCTAGTACATACTAGACACAAAAGAGACCTCCCGATTGTCGATTATACTGAAACTGCTCTAGAACAATATATAGATATCAATAAAGGTGTTTTCCCCTATTTAGGTACTGTTGTGAATAGTAAACTGATACGTAGATTAACGAGAACCCTTGAAGCAGTAGTGATTGAGACTACTTCTGCTCTAGGTAATTTAAACGAAGAACAATCCTTTATGAGAACTGTCGTGCTCCAGAATCGTCTCGTCCTTGACGTCATACTGGCCGATAGGGGCGGGGCCTGTAGAGTCATCGGATCTAGTTGCTGCATTTTCATTCCTAATAACGCGCCGTCTGTTTATTCAGCTATAACCAGACTCCATAAAATTGCCCATATGTTACACCAAGATCCAGGCACCTGGACATGGTCCGGTTGGTTCTGGAATATAATTTCCGCCTGGGGATGGAAAGTATTGTCCTTTCTAGGTATTGCAGTAGCGATCATATTCAGTTGCTGCCTCTGTATACAATGTGGCCCTGCGATTTGCGGCATTTGTGCTACCTCTTGTATTCCTAGTCCCAAGTCCCGTTCTAAATCCCGTTCCAAGAAAATTCGAGACGAGCAAATGATACTGTATGAAATGATAGATGGTATCATGAATATTGATGTTTCCTGATGGAAACGTAGTGACAAGGAGGGAATGTGGAAAAGTAAATTTTGCCATGTTCTGTGTCCCTACGTGTCCTCCATCTTATGTTATGTGTGCATGATTAATATGCATATGTATTCCCCATGTTCGATTAAAGACGCAATTACAGTTGTGTCCATCTCTAGTATGCCAGTTCCCAGTTCTCGTGAAAGCTACGAATATTAGGCCTATGTAAAGCTACGTTGCCACGTTTCTCAGTGTGCACGTTATTTCATTGTAAAGTCCCCGTTTCTAGGCCTCAAAAGGGCCCGGACACCAGATTCAGCTCCTGTCTCCTGAACCCTCGCTGAGGAGCGATACAGCCCCCACCTGTATCCTCGACCCTTCACTTACTTCCTGTCTCGCAGTGCCCGGCTCGGCCTGGCTCTGCCTCTGAGTCTGCCAAGAGTATGTTATGATTCTAGTTATCAGTCCAGCCCTCCTTCTCTGCATTCCTAAGCTACTGAATCGCATCAATAGTTTCCGTCATTGTCTAGCCTTTACGTCTCCATGTAAGAGAAATACTGTATTTAATGGTCATTTAATATTCCTCAACACGCACTACATGTAGAATAATGCATGCTCCAGTCTTAGAGTCTGTTAGCCTCTCCCCTCCTGACTCTTAGTTTATATCGACATGTCCTCTAAACATTAGATACTAGATAGGGTTTAGGTACATGTCGCCCTGACTCCCCAGACTTCAGTCTCTGCTCCTAGCACAGAGTTCATAGCCCCCAGCTTCTCCTAGTAACACGTCATTGTCAGTTTGCACGCACCATTAGGTTAGAGGTCCCGACTCCTCAGGTAGCCCCTCCATGTTTCCGCCCCATTTATGACATATTCTGTTACGTTTACATCACATGTCTATGTACACGCCTCTTGTTACACCTACTTTCACCCTTATCTTTCGCGACTGCTATTGACCACACCCACTGCTCCGCCTACTGTATTCATTGTAATGCAACTGTTTTAGTATATATGTTTGTGTACTGTTATTAAAGTCAGCGCGCTCATTCCCTGTCCCCCCTGCAGGGCCCTGCCATCCTGTTCCCGTGCAGGTTGTCCTGTTCCTGTCCTTTATGCTGTATTAAACCTGCAAACTCCTACTACCTCGAATCTTGACTCTTATTTATTGAGCTATCTGTTATTGCTATGTTCAGTCAAACCTAGATCCGGTATTATTTATTTATATACCACAAAGCCCCGCCCCTCTTCTCCATTGGCTGGCCTCCTAAACGGTGGCCAGCCATTGGAGAAGAGGTCCTAGTGACGTTCTTCTTTCTCTTTTAGCCCCATCCTTTTCAAACTGGGTTACTTGACTTACTGTTGGCGTAAAAGGTTTCTTATCTTCTTTATGGGGCCATCTGTTTCGCCCTATAAAGAAGATAAGGAACCGTTTACTGCAGCAGTAAGTCATGAAGAGCCCGTCTGAAAAGGACGGGGCTAAAAGAGAAATTTCTTTTATTTTAGTATAATCGCGGCACCCGCGCTTTACTTTTAAAATGTTAGAAGTAAATTGCGGGTGCCGCGATTATACTAAAATGAAAGAAACGCACAGTTGAAACCCAGCCACTTATCAAAGAAAAAGCATCACTCTCCCACGCCTGCAATACCGCCAGCACTCGGGATAATTTACTTGATGTATTTTAGAAAGAACTGTAACGTATTCAGCGAACTTATGTTTTCAGCACATGAACGGTCAAGAATGCGCCGGTCATCCCTTGTTAAAGGGCCAAAGCTGTCCGGTGAATACAAAGCCAGAACTCAGACCCACGCTGCCCGCGATTCTCCAATCCCTGCTCTCTTTACAAGTGGCTCCGTCTTTTTCAACCAATCGTTGTCTTTGTTTGCATGGCTTGTAAAGACTTTCGTACAGCCCTTGTCACATGGGCAGATAGCTGGCCATCCCATTGACTGCCGCAATATAGCTAGTGCTCATGTCACTTGACCATGTCCGCCACCCTTGAACAGTTTTTACTGCTACATTTGTTCCATTTTACCTTTATTTTTGTGGACAAAACTTTACTGCATAAAAAAGGTTTATAGTGTAAATTTTGCTTCTAAATTGGTGTGTAGAAGCACGAGTAAAACATGCACGCAGACAAGACCACACACAGACACAACCCCAGGAGATAGAGATACACACACATAGACGCAAAGATACACACATGAAGACACAAATATTCACACAGACGGGCACACTCTGAGACATGCATGCGCAGGCTCACATGTACAGGAGTGTTCGCACAACAGAGAGGCACGGAGGCATGGACGCAGATACTGGCACGCCCCAGGCACGCTCGCACAGGCACACGTGTGGATGGACTGGTGCAGCTGCACACACACACACACGTGCACAACCAGATGCACAGTTACACGCACGTATGGGCACAGAAACAGGCAAGTGTGGAGAGACTGGTATAACCACACGCGCTGCCACAGAGAATGAGATGAGACTGCGCAGCGCGATGTGTGCCCCTGGGCACATAGAGACTACCAGGTGGGGGTGGCTGGGTGCCAGGGTTCCCCAGCGCTGCCCACAGAGAGCGAGACTGCGCAGCGCGGTGTGTGCCCCTGGGTGCATAGAGACTGCCAGGTGGGGGTGGCTGGGTGGCAGGGTGCCCTGCGCTGCAAAATCCAACACAGTCCATATAACTTGTAATTTCACATAAAGGCACACACACAAATTCTCTCTCTCGCACACACACACACACACACACACACACACACACACACACAATCTCTCACACATAATATGTCTTTCTATTTTTTACACACACAATCCCTCTCACAGTGTGTCTCTCCCCCTCTCTCTCATACACACACACACAGTACGGATGTGACAATCAGATTCACGCCTGCAGGAGACAGGCGTTGGGGGGTCGCCCGTGAAGACACAACCAAGGATATGAGCAGCACACTCACTGTCAGCTGTTATTAAGAGGAGCCGTCACGGGTGGGGGGGGGCGCTATCGGCACTAGCTGCGCATCACCATAGAGGGTTTAATTCAGGGTTATTCACACATTCAAGGAAAGGTGAGAGGAGGAACGGGGAGGGGAGGCAGACTGCAGGCACGAGCAGAAATGTGCACAAACGCGTGTCTGCATGCCTATGATTACATATGGAATATACATTGTGTGTGTGCAAAATATCCAATGTATAACTATGTTAAACTGCCTCTGTAGAACCACATACAAATGTTAATATATACATATCTAAACAAACATAGATTATGCAGCTACATATCATGGATATAAATGCCCTTTTCATTGCCGTTCCTGCCCGGATCTCACTGCCCTCAAGAACAGGTTCAAGCCTTCGTTGTTTTAGAATGTCTATCCTTCACAGGAGCAGCGCCCTGATGCCCCACCTGGGGTGAGCTGTGCTATACCAACTGTCCGAGATAAATCAATAAAGATGTATGTGTGTTCGTGAATATACTATGTGTATATATTCATTTTAAATACATGTGGGAATTTATATATATATATATTTATATGTAGTGAACAAGGCGGTAACGCCGAAACGCGTCTAAGCAGCAGCTGATCTTAAAAATAAACATTTGGATTCAGATTCACGGAGTCAGCGCCTTCTTTGAATTGTGAAGTATGGCTGGTGAGAATATATATATATATATATATATATATTCACTGAAAAAACCATAGGTTATAGACCATATATAGTTAGGAATTAGCATTTAAAAAACCTTATTTTACTCACACAAAACCATTGAAATTCCATATATAGTTAGTTGCACTAACTATATATCGCGCACCCGCAATCCACTGCTGATGATGTCACATATTACATCATTCATGACATGGTCAGTGACATCACTGATGACATCTCAAATGACATCACTGATGACATCATCCAGTGACTGTGTGTTTCTGTAAAGTTTAAATATGTTTTACATATTGAAGAATGAGTAGATGTAGAAGTGTCTGGATGAAGGATTTAGTAGGTGCGTGACTGACTGTATGAGTGAGTGATTAAATGTGTCTCACTGAGTGCATGGGTTAGTGACTAAACTGTCTTAATTTGTGCATCATTATGTCTGTTGTTCTGTAAACTGCTGCATGTGTTGATCAGTAGCTATATGAGTAACTATATGGGTTATTGATTGATTGCCCAAGTATTTGTATGGGAGACTGAGTGTGTGTGTGGCTGGCTGGGAGGTGTGTGACTCTGTGCAGATCAATGTGTACTTGTATCAATGATTGTATAAGAGAGTAATTATGTGTTAGTATATGTTTCAAAATGTAAGGTGCTCTATATTTAACTGTATAGATTAGAAAATGGAAGTGTGATTGATTCTTTACAGGACTGACTAGGTGTGTGAGTAACTCCATGGATGAGTGACAGAGTGTGAGAGTCTGTATAGGTGTATGAGTGCATATGATAGTGTTGTAAAGATGAGTGATTGTATGTATGAATGATTGTATGGGTAAATGAGTGAATGTGTGTGTAAACATAGGAATCACTGAGTGCGTATGTAGTAACTAGTATTGGTGTGTCAATGGTTTCAAAAATTATACTCTGTATTTAACACTGGGTGTAACAGAGGTTATATTAAAGTGTGAGGAGATGCATTGTATTGTCACATGAATGATATCATCAGTGATGTGGTCATTGATGTCAAATGAGATGTCATCAGTGATGTCATCAGTGATGTCATTTGAGATGTCATCAGTGATGTCATCAGTGATGTCACTGACCATGTCATGAATGATGTAATATGTGACATCATCAGCAGTGGATTGCGGGTGCGCGATATATAGTTAGTGCAACTAACTATATATGGAATTTCAATGGTTTTGTGTGAGTAAAATAAGGTTTTTTAAATGCTAATTCCTAACTATATATGGTCTATAACCTATGGTTTTTTCAGTGAATTTTCAAGGTTTTGTAAATGCTAATTCCTAACTATATATGGTCTATAACCTATGGTTTTTTCAGTGAATTTTCAAGGTTTTGTAAATGCTAATTCCTAACTATATATGGTCTATAACCTATGGTTTTTTCAGTGAATTTCAATGGTTTTTTAATAGCAAATATCATAAGCTGTCGAATGTCAAGTACGTGGTAAGTAAAAACATTTTCGTGTTTATGCACACTGATCTGCTTTGAATGCTGCCCCCCACCCCTCATTTCTATTAGGAGTACTCTCTCTTTGCAGATAGTGAACGGTAGTTAACGCAGCCCTTTGCCCCCTTTGTAATCCGTCGTGCCTGCTTCTCTCTCCATTTGATTGATTGTTCTCTTTGGTTCATTCTCTATTTACAAACAAGCACAGAGTCGCAATAATCTGTTTAGTCTTTGCAGATAGCGAAAAATCGTGTAAAAAAACAAAAGGAATCGAGCAAAATCAGTAGGCCACTAATGGGATCTCTTTTTGACCTCGCTAAAATAGAAACATTAGGAACAACCTGTTGAAAATAGCAATGCGTATGTATATAAGCGGCGTTCATTTGTGTTCACAGTACCCCTTGTTGATTGTTTCAATCGAGCATTGAATTGTTCGAAGTTAATTCTCTTAAGGATCTTCTCTACCTGCAAACGAGGAAGAATAGGAATATTCTCTCTCCCTTTGCAGATAGTGAAGGGTAGGTAACGCAAGCCTTTAACACGTCGTACCTATTTCATTCCTCATTGATTGATTGATTGTCCGAACATTGACTGTTTGGGAATTAGTTCTTTTTGGAGGTATTCCCTGTTTGCAAATAAACGTAGGAAAATCTTTGCAAGTAGTGAAAGGGTACGTAATGCGGACCGTTCTCCCCCGTTGTAATCTGTCATGCCTATCTACTCCCCACTGATTGATGCACCTTTTTCACCCGGACCATTTACTAGAGATACGTCATCTGGCCCGACCAGAGAGCACCCCTAGTGAAAAGGACATATGCAATAATAACGAAGTGATCACTGTATCCTGTTAACAGAAACTTTACCATGAAACAACCTGGAAAGAAAAAAATAGGAAAACGAAAATCAGTAGGCCACTGATGAACATGAACTTTTATTAAACAACGAACAAAGAAACGATAACATAACGTAATGATAAAACCTATTAATGTCCTAGAAACAAGAAAACGTTAAAATATGCCAGTGGTGAGAGACCAGAAAAACAGTAAGAGAAACCAAATCACCCCTCGCTGTCCCACCGCCTGCCACGCCAAAAAAATCGATAGACTAGGGAAAATGCAAGTCAGTAGAACATCCACCCCCACTCTGGAAACTTCCAAGGTGGGGCAGGGTTCCGGCTACGCCCAGCCGGGAGCAGCCCATATAAGGCAGGTCCTGCTGCCACGCCTCGGCCAGGAGATCCTAACGTAGGGTGTAGCCGGAGGAGAGGCCGAGGCCAGCGGGACCCGGCCAGGGGATTGCCTTTACAACGCTGAACAGTTGCAGGGGGGGGGAATGTCTCCTCGACCCTCCCCTCTCTCTCCCAGTCCGGCCGCGGTGGCCCTTGAGAGTTGCAGGTAGTCCCGCCACATGCTCTTCCGGTCCGACCACCAACGGTCGGGGGGCCGAGGCCGACGGGATCCGGCTGCAGCCGATAAACCAAGAAACCCGTTCATGGGGCCAGAGCCAGGGGCGTCCGGCCGACATCCACCGGAAGCCCGGCCCGAAGACGGACGGGACACTTCTTTCTTTTATAATGGCTGCGACAACACTGGGGGGGGATGTCTTGCACATGCCTCCGACCCCCCCCCCCTCGTCCTCATCGCCTGGTCCGGCCATAACAAATCTCAAGCGAGACGCCGTGGGGTGCACTGGGAGGGAGAGAAGGTGCGAACAGGCCTCTCCCGCCTCCCCAGGTGGAGGCTTCCCAGCTGCACCCTCAGCGCTCCAGGCGCCCGGAAAAGGGTTCTTCCACTGTGGCCATGCTGCAACGTCTCGCCCGGCAGGGTGGAGCCCGTCCGCTCATGTGACCCCGCGATCGCCGGTAGCTGCCGAACTCTCAAAATGGCGGTCGACCTGGCAAGAGCGGGCCCAGCATAAAGAAATGGCCCGGTCACTGGTTGACTCCACCACCGTAGTCCTCCACGACCTTGAAGATTCTAGAGGAGCCGCGGGAGTCTCCGACCCCCGATGGGGAATGACTGCCATGATCGCCCGTGGAGTGACGAAACTGTATCCACGGGACATCGGCGCTCCCATGCTGGCGCCAGCCTCACTTTGAACTACTAGAATCCTGCAGACCTCAGTTCCGGTGAAAGCACAGTGTGACCCGGTAGGAAAAATTGTTGCACCCCCTCCCCTTTTTGACTGATAGTTCAAACCACCGATCCTTTCCTTTGCCCTTTTAACGGAACTTTGGACTGCCTCCCCCTCTTTTACATTTTCTAGAGAAAACAAAACATTAACCACTACATTAGCATAGCAGTTGACACCAGAACTGTTTTCAAATTGAAAACCAACAACATCTTCAACAGAATCCTTTTTGTTTCTGCTGTGACCCTGCTACAGCACAGGCATTGTCCCCAGCAGTAATTCTGCAATGCCGGTAAGAATAGCTGTGGTGCCTACTGGACTCACTCACCCCCGCGGCGCCCCACGCCGTTATTTGCTGGGCGGCAACTTACTAGACATCACTTTCGTGCCATCTAGATTTCAGCGCGTTCTGCTGCCTTGGAACTATTCGCACAACAGACCGCTACTGACAAGAATATTTCATTATTGGTGCTGTCAATTTCAATAAATCTATTGGATAATTCAAAAGAAATTGCCACGGTCTCTTCGTTGTTTAAATGTTTTTACTGTTTTTGTTTTCTTGTATATATTTATATGTTATTAAAGTTTTATATTCCTACTACTTTGTTGGAGTGCTATATATTTTTAATGTGACACATAATTGTAAAAACTTTGATGTACAAAGAGTCATTCCTGGAATCTTCCGCTTCAGGCTCGGTCCCCTCCCCAATCACAATACAGGATGGTTTTCAGATAGTAGGAACACGTGTGGTGTGACGGATCTCATCGGGTGTGGGCCTTGATCTACTATAACTCCTTTGAAGAGGGGTGATTCTTTACAGCTGGGGCCATAAACTACATCTGCAGGGCTAGCTGATAGCCTGGACAATCGGACACAGAGAAAGAGGAGTGTCAGAGGGTGCGGTAGTGAATAGGGCGAAAGGGAGGTGTCGGGCGGGCACAGAGTGTGATTCTCAGGGAAGAGCAGCGCAGATGGGGGGAGGTTTATTGCCCATGCATAAGACAGAGAGCGGGGGTGACCAGTGCCTGGGGAAGATGCTTGCGAGGGTGAGGAGCCATGCTACGAATCGACAGCGTGCAGAGAGTGGGTCTGGTCAAGGCATCTAAAATGGCTGCCGTGCACGACAAAAGTGTGGCATTTCAAAAAAGGCAAGATGGCGCAGACAATGTTTTTCAACACTTCCTCATTTCCTTCGAATCGAACGTTAACAGACGTTGGGGCATATTACCAAAGTTAAGCAATATTTATCGCTAACGATGCTTACCAACCAATTTTTTACCACTAAGCATCGTCAGAAATTATCGAAGATAAACCTTGCTATTATCAAGGTTTATCGCAAATGCGATAATAAACGGCCGCAATGCATGAATATCGCTAAAAACTCAGCGATATTCATGCATTACCGAGCTAATGCTCTTAGCCATGTTATCCACCTCCCATTGGATAACATGGCTAAGAACTGCTCAGGGCAGGTGTTACTTTTTGGAGATATTAGCGCTTAGCGCGAATATCTCCAAAAGTTGGTAATAGGAGATAGATATCTTGCATGTTGTAATGCAAGTTATTGTGGTATATGGAACTCATACCATAATCTCTCAGGAAAGCAGAAACTGATCCTTTTGGGACCGCCTAAAAAGGCCTAGGGGGTGAGGAGTACTCTACTTTGCCCCCTTTTCACGTTCCGAACTATTTTATTTTACTCTCTTCTGTAATTACACAAAATAGCAGCGATAAGATGCATCGGAGACACACAGTGAGAGAAAGGAGGCCGGAGATGAAGAAGAGATGTCAAATACACATTGGAGATAATATAGTGGCAGAAGGGAAGTAAATATGAGTAAACTTACCATGTAACATAAAAATGTTGCACTCTATACTATAAGTCTCATTTTATACTACAATCACTTCGCTACAACCTCATAAATTAAAAATAAAAATGAATAATGTCTCAAACAATTTTTGATTTCTAAATATAAATTTATTCTTCAGAATTTTCTAAATTTGAAAGAACTAGTAACATGTCCTCATCAGCAATGTCCTCATTAAAAGTCTCCAATGATGATTCTTGTAACTCTATGGTCTCCAAACACTCGATAAATTCGCCATCAAGAGATTGATCAAAAAAATCATTCAAGTCATCTCCTCCTTGTGACAATATTTCATTATTGGTGCTGTCAATTTCAATCAATGTAGTGGAATCATTCAAGTCATCTCCTCGTGACAATATTTCATTATTGGTGCTCTCAATTTCAATCAATGTAGTGGAATCATTCAAGTCATCTCCTCCTTGTGACAATATTTCATTATTGGTGCTGTCCATTTCAATCAATTTAATGGAATCATACAAGTCATCTCCTCCTTGTGACAATATTTCATTATTGGTGCTCTCAATTTCCATCAATGTAGTGGAATCATTCAAGTCATCTCCTTGTGACAATATTTCATTCTTGGTGCTGTCCATTTCAATCAATCTAATGGAATCATACAAGTCATGTCCTCCTTGTGACAATATTTCATTATTGGTGCTCTCAATTTCAATCAATGTGTTGGACAATTCAAAAGAAATTGCCACGGTCTCTTCATTGTGAGCCATTTTATTTTGAAATTGCTTGCTGTAAATTGCAGAAAAAAATAATCACTTTCATTTATCGTTTTTAGTAATACATAATATAAAACTAACTTTATCAAGTATTTAGTATAACAGAAGGACTGCAAATAAATAACAGAAAACATTTTTCAAATTATCTTCAAGTGTACAACATAGTTCCCCTTACAAATTAACAACTCACCTTTTTAAAAGTAGCAGAAGTGTTAGTACTGTGTAAATCAAACACCAGAAATTCACCACCAAAAATTCCTCACAAATGTACCTCAGACAGTAGTATCACAAAATGGCTGTGGTTTCCTCTCATTTGACATATATACATAACCAATTAACTTTCATCACACACAAATACAAAACCAAAGTAACATTTTAATTGGTTCTAAATTTCAACACTTTCAAATGTGTTTTCCCCATGCAATTTTCCATAGGACATTTACATACGTCTACAGCCTGAATGGCTGAACGGAATTACACCAAACTTGGCAAAATGGTACATCAAACCTAAGAGGTCAGGAAGGATCTACTATGCCCCCTTATGGTCATTTCCCCCTTCGCTTTGGCCTCCTCTTGTCTCTCAATCCTACCGAGAGACAAGATGGCGGCCGCTACGGACTGTTTGGAATGTTGACAGACGCCGGAGAACCAATCAGCTTCGCAAAGCTCCGTAACGCGAAAAGTACGCGAAGCGGAGCGCTGTTACAGATATATATCTTTTTTTGAACGTTAATTTCTCAAAATCCACTGGAGCACATATATTGAGACCTAGCAAAGGCACATCGGGCTACCAGTCCCTAATATTTTGCCAAATTTCGTGCAAATCCATTCAACCGTTCGATTATTATTATTTTGTTTTTTTTTTGCCCCGCGGGGCCCTTTTAAAACCTCCACATCAAACCTAGGGGGTCAGCGAGGATCTACTATGCCCCCTTATAGTTATTTCCCCCTTTGTTTTGACCTCCTCTTGTCTCTCGATCCTACCGAGAGACAAGATGGCGGCCGCTACGGACTTTTTGGAATGTTGACAGACGCCGGAGAACCAATCAGCTTCGCTTCACAAAGCTCCGTTGCGCGTAAAGTACGCGTCCTGGGACGCTGCCAGGTCCGCTGTTACAGATATATATCTTTTTTTAAACGTTAATTTCTCAAAATCCACTGGAGCACATATATTGAGACCTACAAAAGGCACATCGGGCTACTAGTCCCTACAATTTTGCCAAGTTTCGTGCAAATCCATTCAGCCGTTCGGGCTAAAAGTGAGGCCAACCGCCCTATGGAAAACTCAATGTTAAAAACACGTTTTGGGACCCCCCTTTTTTCTCGGCCCCCCCTTGACGAACCCCCCCCAAATTTTCAAGGGCTGCTCAGAAACAAAATGTGCCATTTTCCTGAAAATTTCAGCCAATTCCGTCCACAAACGCCAAAGTTATTAGACATAGAATTTTCAAAAATCCCATAGAGAAAAAATCCTAACTATATATACCTACTGGCGACCGCCAGTAGGTAATATGTATATATATGTAGTTATGTGTGTATATATATATATATATATATTCACTGAAAAAACCATAGGTTTCAGGCCTTATATAGTTAGGAATTAGCTTTTAAAAAATCTTTGAAATTCACTCAAAAAACTATAAGTTTTAGGGGTGTTATAGTTAACTGGACATTTCACTCATACAAAACCATTGAAATTGCTCCTATATAGTTAGTTGTACTAACTATATTTCGCGCACCCGCAATCCACTGCTGATGATGTCACATATTAGATCATTCATGACATGGTCAGTTACATCACTGATGACATCTCAAATGACATCACTGATTACATCACTGATGATATCATCCACGTGACAATCACATACACCTTTTCATACACTATTACAATTTTTCATCACTCTTTGTAAAATACAGAGTATCCATTGTCACAGCAATACAAGTATCTAAAAATCCACTCAGTGATTCATAGACGTATACATACATCTAATCACGCAATGGTAAAAATAGGGTTACCCCCTACTCTATGGTGGCGGACGGACTCAGGTCCGTCCGCCATCATAATCGGCCCCTATATAAGGCCTGAAACCTATGGTTTTTTCAGTGAATTTCAAAGGTTTTTTTAATGCTAATTCCTAACTATATAAGGCCTGAAACCTATGATTTTTTCAGTGAATTTGCAAGGTTTTTTAAATGCTAATTCCTAACTATATAAGGCCTGAAACCTATGGTTTTTTCAGTGAATTTGCAAGGTTTTTTAAATGCTAATTCCTAACTATATAAGGCCTGAAACCTATGGTGTTTTCATTGAATTTCGAAGGTTTTTTAAATGACAATTTTTAAATGTATTAATTGTTATTTTTTTTATACTGATTTACTACATTTTTGCAGGCAGGTGTTCAGAGGGCACGCCCCCTTTTTACAACGTTCTGCAGCGCAACCCCTGGCGCGTTTGCAGAGGAGGAACTAATTCCCCTTGCATACTGGGGGTCCCTGGGGGGCAACTAGCCCACCAGGAGCCTCCAGTATAAGCCAGGGAGCTGCATTACAGAGAGGTGTAATGAGGCCACACCCTTTTTTACACCTCTCTGCAACGCAGCCCCCGGGCGTGTTTGCAGAGGGGGAACTAATTCCCCTTGCATACTGCGGGTCCCTGGGGGCCAACTAGCCCACCTGGAACCTGCAGTATGCGCCAGGGGGCTGCATTGCAGAGAGTTGTAATGAGGCCACACCCTTTTTTACACCTCTTTGCAGCGCAACCCCTGGCTTGTTTGCAGAATAGGAACTAATTCCCCTTGCATACTGGGGGTCCCTTGGGCAAAGTAGCCCACCAGGAGCCTCCAGTATGCGCCAAGGGGCTGCGTTGCTTTGCCCCGGGGGCGGCGGTCCCCGGGGCAGTGTTGAGGGGATTGTGGACCCCCACACTTCTTTATCAATATGCCGCCGCGATTTGGTCCCCCCGGGGGGTAATTTTAAAAAAAACAGACCAGGTTTAAAAAAAAAAAAATGTGGGCCTTTTTTGTCCTTGTGGGACCACCTGGGCAGGCCTAGGGGGTCAGGGTGTATCTACCCGGCCCCCTTTTTGTGTTCTTCACATTTGTTTTTCTGCTTTCTTGTGCCTCGGTCTATCTACAAGCACACATATACACATATATATATATATATATGCATATATATGCGTTTATATATATGTATGTGTATATATATATATATATACATACATATATAAACATATATAATCTGCATATCTATATAAATACAAATATTAATGCATGCATACATATGCATATATGCATACATATGCATGTTATTTACATGAAAGTTTGAAAAACCCTATTAAAAGCAAAGTTAAAAAGCCATCTCATTACAAACAGAATGGCTTTAACTTAAACGAGGGCGAGATCTATTGCATTTTCAATGCTTGTTTACTTTGGTTCCATCAAGAAGGCATTCAGATGTGTCACATATTTGCCATAAATTCTGAATGTTAGCACTCTAGTTGCTCATTATATCACTGTAGTAAAGCTACTGCTCATCAGGGAAGTCTGCTGCTGGTATTCAAAGTGCATGTTTCAGTCTGCATGTCAGAATTTTTTTAATGAAATAGAAAAGGATTTGAGAAGTCACTCAAAATGTGCCCTAATTTTTCTTTCTGCAGCACTAATCATACTTTCTATGGCAAAATGAACCCCCTCATTTTGTTCCTTTTTAAATTAAATGTTTTCAGACTTACCACTTCATTCCAATCAAGATGGCTTCTGGTGTGCCATACTTTTGTCATAAGTAAGACTGTTAGCGCTCTAGTTGTTCTTTAGAACACTCTGGGAAGCTGCAGTAGAACACAAAGGAATCAACTGACAATCTCTGTCCTTGTTGGATGTACATGTTTTACTGAGAATGTCAGACTTCATTCTCACATGACTGAGAAAGATAATGTGAATTTACAGAAAATATGCTTTCAGTTTAGCTTATAGATCCCCTTCCAAACCACTGTGGTAAAAGCATGAGATAATAGTTTTCTTTCAAACATGATTCATGATATCCCAGCAGAAGGCTTTTTCACATGGTAAAATCACCTCAGAACACACCACAATTCCTAAAATGAGTATGGTACCATCGACAAATGATTTATAATGTAACTAAAGTCCTAAAACCTTCTATTAACTGCAATGCTTTTTAATGAGGTGCTATCATGTATATTGGTCCCAAGATGGCTGCCAACACTTCTTGGATGAAGAATTTGAATTTTGAAAACAATTTTTTTTTGCCTTGGGGTTCCTTGTTGGACCCCCTGAGCAGGCCTAGGGGGTCAGGTTGCTTCTACCCTGCCCCCTTTTTGAGTT
Organism: Lissotriton helveticus; assembly: GCF_964261635.1. Taxonomy (NCBI): domain Eukaryota; kingdom Metazoa; phylum Chordata; class Amphibia; order Caudata; family Salamandridae; genus Lissotriton; species Lissotriton helveticus. Next base: position 1,071,766,037 of record NC_136072.1, on the reverse strand, counting down.
CTACATGTTTGTTTTTCTGCTTTCCTGTGCCTCAGTCTACTGAGGCACAAGATGGCTGCCAACACTTTCTGGTTTGGAGTGTTGCCAGACATTGGCAGCCAATCAGAATGCAGCTCATGCTCGGAAAGGTAAACTTACAGTAAGCTGCTATAGATATATATATTTTTTCTCTTTTGATTTTCTCAGGAACTACTGGAGGGATTTTCCCCAAATATAGCAAAGGCACATCTGCGTACCAGCCCCTACAATTTTGCAAAGTTTGGCGTAATTCCGTTCAGCGGTTCGGGCTGTAGCCGTGTCAGAACGTCCTATGGAAATTAACATGGGGAAATCACGTTTTGGGACCCCCCTTTTTTCTAGGCCCCCGCTTGACGAACCCTCCAAAACTTTGAGGGAAGGAGCAGAACTGAGCTGGCCAAAATTTTGGAAAATTGCACGCAATTTCCTCAATGGACGCCAAAGTTATTCCCAATAGAATGTTGCGGATTTCCTATGGTAACTAGGTCCTAACTATATATACCTACTGGCGACCGCCAGTAGGTAATATATATACACACATATATATATATATTTATAGATTCATTTCTGCATTAAGCATAGATATTTATGTGGCTCTGTGTGTCTGTGTGGTTCTGTGTGTGTGTGGCATTGTGTGTGTGTGGCTCTGTGTGTGTGCGGCTGTGTGTGTGTGTGTGGCTATGTGTGTGTGTGTGGCTGTGTGTGTGTGTGTGGCTCTGTGTGTGTGTGTGTGTGTGTGGTTCTGTGTGTGGCTGTGTGTGTGTCTGTGTGTGTGTGGCTGTGTGTGTGTGTGGCTCTGTGTGTGTGGCTCTGTGTGTGTGTGGCTCTGTGTGTGTGTGGTGCTGTTTGTATGAGGCTCAGTGTGTGTGTGGGGGGGCTCTGTGCGTGTGTGTGTGGCTCTGTCTGTGTGTGTTTGTGTGGCTCTGTGTGTGTGTGTGGCTCTGTGTGTGTGGCTGGCTCTGTGTGTGTGTGTGTGGCTCTGTGTGTGTGTGTGGCTCTTTGTGTGTGGCTGTTTGTGTGTGTGTCTGTGTGTGTGTGTGTGTGTGTGGCTCTGTGTGTGTGTGTGTGTGTGTGTGTTTGTGTGTGTGTGAAAATGCAATAGGTCTCACATTTGCAAGAGATTAAGCTATTGGCATTGTAAATGACAATGCCATTTATTTATCTGTTTTCAAAACCAACACATACATAAAAATGTTGTCATTTACAATGCCAATAGCTCTAACGTTTGCAAAGGCGAGACTGTTGCATTGTAAATGCTTGTTGTACCAAGTCCTCAATATTTCCCAATGACATGCGCACTCGTTGCAATGGGCTCTCAATCTAATGTATTACATAAAGACGTGAGCTTGGCAGTGTGCATGTCTTTACTTGATAAGGCATTTAGGGTTACTGAGTTCATTCACTGCTATGCAGGCACTAATTTGTGTAGTTTTTATTTAGGAACATGGCTTCCTACCCCATTGCAATGGCATTGTGATGCTCTTAAAGGCACTCAGGTGGGTACCACAGCTAGTGAACCCAAAAGATTATCACTAACTACTTGCGTTATGGTAAGCGACTGTCTACAGAGCAGGTACGTTAAGTCTGGGCATAGGTGGCAGTAAAGCTTTATTTTTGGCAGTTTTCCCAGTATTAACGGACTTTGACATGGGTCCTTACCTTTACAGACAAAAACTACTGATTAATTACCTAACAATGACCACTTACGTTTCATATATTTTACTTCAACTATCATTCCCTATGAGTATTTCTTTTTTTCCAAAAGTTGAATTCCTGTATTTTTTCATGCATACTGTGAACTGAATCACATGTAAGTGTCTGGGTGAGTTCAGCAAATGGGAGGGTGTTCTTGGCGGGCGACAAGTGATACTTTCATATTTGAGGCTAAAAGTAGTACGTGTTTGTCACAGTGCTTGTCACCACATCATAGAGGTGTTCAGACTAAATGCAAATCTAATACTTGGACTTGCAGAGCACATAGAGCAATGGTCACATTCATTCTAATTGTGATGTAGCCTTAAAACCTGCTGCCGAGGTCTATACCTGTTGTTAAAGGGCCTGAACCAGAGTTATAGGGCTGAGCCACAGGCAAGGGCCCATAACAAGGTAGAGGACCTTAAACATCCAGTATAGCCCGAAGCAGAAGGGGTATAAGGTTATTGGGACATTCTACCCACTGAGGGCACAATGTTGTAAATTAAAAAAGGAGAAACATAGAGACAAACATTGGAATGTTGTTGTAGAAGGCCTGTACAAGCCATTATTGGCCCTGAGCTATTCCACTGCCTTCAGTGGAGCATCAACTTTCCAATTTTCTATCTAGCATTATGTGAATTGTGTGAAGGAGATATACACAGCACCAAAGGAAAAGAAAACAAGGAAAAGAAAATAAGGAAAAGAAAAATGTTATGTTATAGGTGAGAGTGGGAGAGAGGGGGTATGGCGAAGGGGAGGTGTTGCAAAGTACACAATGAAGGGTAGTGGAAAGAGAGTGGTGAGGAGGAAATAAATGATGTGAGAGATATGCAAAGGGTGGATTTCAGAAAGATGTGGGGAGAAAAAGGGCACAAGTGCCAAATACAGTGAGTGACAGCAGAGGAAAGTGGTGCTAAGGAGGGAACAGGACTGAAGAACGCAACCCTTTTCCACAGATGTTGGTAATGTTTCATTCACTGTGTCATATTTTCAGAATTGAACATTTTTCACTTGTAATCATTCACAAAAAAATCATTGTTGTTACTCATTATTTTTATTATTGCTAGCAAGCATTGGTAGAGTCAAAACGTCTGACTTGTTTTAGACATATATCCATCATCGTGTGATATGTCTGGATGTAGTCACAGCCCACCCACAGAGAGTGACCCACGTACCGCCCAGGTGGCATGCTGGGTGAAACACAGGATTTTAAGTCACCCTTTTTAATCTATGACTTTATTTCTATAGGTCACACCTCTTGCGGAGGATTTATGGGTTTGATTTTTTTTTCAGAGTTTTATATAGAGCAAACTAGACCCAAAGTTATCAGAGCACTTTACATGAGCACCAGTTGCATTACAGATGGACACATTCATTTTTGGTAGACACTGGGAGATTAAGTGATTTGCCCAAAATCACAGGATGTTCAGCGTCCCTGGCAAGACTCGAACTCAGTTCCCCAGCTTCGAGAGGGACCACTCTAGCCATCCGGCTACATCCTCTCCCTGGATTCTTTGGCCTCATGTTTTTTGCATCCATCCCCATCTTTTCCAACCCAGGTAAAGCACTGGGTGGCAGTACCTGGGAGGTAGTGATTGGCAGAGTTGCCTGCAGGGGAGTGGCTTTGTGCGCATGACGTCATGAGGAATGTTTGTTTTCTCTGAGTGAAAGCAGCTTATTCTGTTTGATTCACAGTTATGGCGATGGCTGTGTGTTTTCTTGTAAATATGCCCTTCTACCACACACATAACTGCCAAGTTGACCAGGTCCTTGCATGAAGTGCTGCTCCTGCTCAGGTATTTTTTCTTTGAATGCTGGGAATTGTAGTCCTGTTTTGTAACAAAATATATGAGACTACAACTCCCAGAATTTAAAGAAAAAACTTGGACTGGAGCAGCAGATCATGCATAGACCTGGAAAACTTGGCAGGACTGCACACACTAATAACCTGCCTAGCACTAGGGCATGGCGTGTGTACCACCCACTCCAGTGCAGGTCAGCAGCAAAACCACAACCCCACACATGAAATGTGGGAGCAAGCTTGTTGAGACAAAGGGAAAAACAAGAAAAACATATTTCACATATGAGCGCACCTGGTTTAAAGTGACCACTTCACTCCATGTCATCACGGACACTGTTTCGAATGCAGGACTTTTTAAACAACAAATTATTGCTTTAACCCCTTGGCCAAGGCAGTAATTCTGCCGCGGCACTAGGGGGGAGGGGGGCCGTGCTCGTGAACCACTCCATCACGAGCCACAGTGGAGCTGTGCTTGTGACGGAATGGTTCCGTCACGGCCCCGCCCGCTCAATAGAACACGCCGCGCAGGCGCGAAATTGATGCCGCGCAGACGCGGCGGCCGGGCCGTGACGGAACCATTCCGTCACAAGCACAGCACCACCGTGGCTTGTGACGGAATGGTTCCGTCACGAGCATGCAAGGGGTTAAGGTGTGTTAGTCAAATTGCTTCAATGAAAGCAAACCAAGGGCCCCATTCAGAGCCACATTTACTATAGAATGGCGCAGCACAGTGCTGCAAGTATTTTTGGAGCGCCTTGTTGCGTCATTCTAAAATTGCAGGAATGTGCCGTATTTACAAGAATATGGTGCATTCCTGTCCTGACCCCCTGCACCGGTGCTATTAAAGCGGATGTATGACGTTACAATGCATACTTTTACAACGCCTACCTTTACAACGCATTTTTTACACTGCAACATCCATTACAACGCACACCATTACAACGCATGCCATTACACCGAATTCTTTGAAACTACCTTTACAACGCATTCCACTACAACGCATACTACATTTACAACGCATACCATTACAACACATTACATTGCATGTAAGGTAAGTGTTGGATAGTGTAGGGGTAAAAATTACTATTCTAACTCCAGGGGGTGCAACAGTAGGGTAAGTGTTGGATAGTGTAGGGGTAAAAATTACTATTCTAACTCCAGGGGGTGCAACAGTAGGGTAAGTGTTGGATAGTGTAAGGGTACTATGTGTTGTAATGCTATGCATTGTAATGGTATGCGTTGTAATGACTGTGTTGTAATGGCATGCGTTGTAGTGGTGTGCATTGTAGTGTCATGCGTTGTAATGACTGCGTTATAAATGCATGCGTTGTAATGGATTTTGCATTGTAAAAGTTTCGTTGTAATGGTAGTGCGTTGTAAAAGTTGCGTTGTAAAGGTTGTTCACCATTAAAGCAGACTAGTGCCAACGCAGGCACCCTTCCGCCATGTTGCAAGGGTGTCGGCATTGCAGGGATGATTGATTTTGGGCTGGAAGGGACACCTTTCAGCACAAAATCAATCAACAGAGGCGCCTTCCTCCTTCTATGTGTGCTGTAAAATGCAGCACACATAGAAAGAGGAAAAATTATGAGAAATAAGGATATTTCTCCTTGTTGCGCCTCCCTAACACCACTCCTGGGGTGGCATTAGAATCTGGCTCGTTCCCAGGTTTATGATTCCTTGTAAACCTGGGAATGCTTCTGATTCCATGGGTGTTGTGTGGGAACGCCCACAGCAACACCCATGGAATGCCCCTTTCACGCAGTGTTCTGCATGAAAGGGGCATGTATTTACAAGGCCATGAAGAGTGGCTTTGTGTAGCCTTGTAAAGATGCTGCTGCACATTGTGCCATTTGAGTGTCAAAAAAGTGCCGCTCCGGCAGCGCAAAAGTCCCGCTAGGGCCTTGTAAATTAGGGCCTTAGAGTTTACTGGACGGGTTGCACCATCACAAATGTGGTGGTTAACCCGCCTGCAGCCACGGCCGGTGGTAGGTGTAACTGCAGGGCGGTGACGTAGGGAGAGGGAGGGGCAGGGTGGGGGGTTGTAATGTATGGATTACGGACTTTAATAGGTAAGTAAACATATAAATAAATAAAACGAATTTCGTTGCATGCACTGCATCGCATTTGGTGATGCAGTACACATAACGAAATTCGTTTTATTAATTTATATGTTTACTTACCTGTTAAATTCCATAATCCATACATTACAACCCCCCACCCTGCCCCCCCCCCTCCCTATGTCACCGCCCTGCAGTTACACCTACCACCGGCCGTGGCTGCCCGCCTGCCTAATTGCAAGCACAATATTTTCTATGGCATCTTGTAATAAGGCGGGCAGAATGTCCGCCATGTTTGTGATGGAGTAACCCACCCTCTAAAATCCTTAATTCCATACTCTAGACTAGAATACCCATAATGCATTAGGTTGTAACAGGAATGCCCAGGACTGGAAACAGTGTCGATAATAACATGGAGTTAGGCGGCCACCCTAATCTGATTAGACCTCGAGTGGTCGCTTGTGCTGCATTTCAACCCCACTCTCCTTCTTCAGGGCATCTAGGCACCTATTGGAATTAACTTGAGTGTGACAGTGTGACTCCTTTATTTAAATAGGCCTCAGCTTCCTATTGGGAGACAGGTAGAGAGGACCAATAAACCAGCAGCGTGGGAGGTTGTGTGACTCTAGAGTGTTAGTCATATCCAATTGCTTTACTCTGACGTCAACACTGTCCTTTAGACCAGTTTTATCAGCTGCAGATATCTCAAAATGACACTCGCTGTGGTATAATAAATCTTGAAATTATCAGGTGCATTTCTAAGGCAACCCATGCTATATACTCCGGCAGGTGGTGACGGAAGCCCTGATCATGAGTGTGTGTGTGTGCTTGCGTCTGTGTATCTGTGTGTGTCTATGTGGGGGTGGGGGTGCCTGTGTGTGTGTTCCTGTGTTTTGTCTCTTGATGTGTGTTTGTTTCTGTGTGTGGTGTGTGTACTTGTGTGTGGGAGTGTGTGTGTCGGAGGGGTTTTGGGACAGGAGAGTAATATTTTCATGGTATTCTTTTAGTGTTGTATTATTTTATTTGTTATATTGTAATGTTGTAATACTTTACTGTATTACTCTAGTGTTGTACAGCTATCAGATAGTGTGGTACTCGTATGCCATTGTATTGAGTGCAGAACTGCATGGCTGTAATTGTATCTGTGCAGCATGGTACTTGTCTCTTGTTATAGTATTGTACTAGTAGTACTGGAGTTTTAGTTGCACTTATATTGTTTTTGCTGTACGTACTGTGTTGCATATGGCAGTGCAATGGGAGCAGTCGCACCCTGCATGACTCGCGGTGGGGGGGGATTGCACAGGGGGGGTCGCACAGGGGAGGTGGGGTTAATAAAAAAAGAAATGAAATGTAAACTTACCTTTGCCTCTTGTCCCGCGTTGCGTTACTTTTCTGCGACTAACGCCTTACAGGAGGCAGCCAGCCTCCCTTTCCTCCCTTAAGCCAATCACAACGCTGCAATGGTAGCGTTGTGATTGGCTGGGACACCGACCCCACAGAGGTCTATGGGGAGGCCATTTTCTCCATGTAGGCTGCAGCCTACATAGAGAAAATGCAGAGTGTGCATGACTGGTTTGGTCGGCCATGGTGCCCACCAAACAGTCAGCAACCTCATCAGTGGGCAAGCCACTCCTCCCCCGCCTGGAGCAGGAACGCCCACCCGCCTGCCCCCAACCAGGCACACCCTTCTGCTTTCTCACAGTGCGAGAAGCAGAAACATAAAAAGGTATTTAAAATACTATTTTATGTTTCTGCTTCTCGCACTCCAAGAAAGCACTGGGGTGACGCACCTGTGCGCACGTGGAGGAGCCTCCCCTGTATGGGAGCATCGTAATGTTGTTTTTAGCAGTGATGGCCAACCGGTAGCCTGGGAGCAGTTGGTAGCTCGCCAGTACCCTGGAAGTAGTACCATGATGTGCAGCCCAGGACAATACTTGAGAGGATTCACCCATATTGATGAAAGCAGCGCTACACATATCTGTATCCTTGGAGTGACCTCCAGCTCAAACAAACACACACTGTCACAGAGTGCAGTACCGGCAACATGACCACCTGTCTCCACTCTCAATTTTCCTTTCCTTACATTCAGTCTTCCATATGGATCCCTTCCTCCAGGTCCCCCCTTCACAGCAGCATCCTGACCCCGAAGAAAATTACCATGTTGGTGATGAAATCCAGGTAAGTCCATTTTGCAGTTTTTACCCATTGACTGGACTGGGCACATGTGGTCCAGACTCCAGCACTGGGAAAGTACTCATAGCAGTGATTTTTTTACGTGTCATGCATTTGTGTACATTTAGCACTTGTGCAGCCAAAATATACACACATGCATCGACACATATGAAAAATATTCCCCGCCATCAGAAACACTGCCGCTGGCCTGGTGGTGAAATCATAGTACAGTGCATGGGAGACCGCCGATTTGGCGATTTCCTTGGGTCCGCCTCTGTGGCGGTATGTCGGTAAGACCACCAAACTCGTAATCAGTCCAAAACTTATTGAAAATCTAAAACATATTTAAGCTGCTCATTGAATGATAGTTCATACTGAGTTGTGCAGAATTCTAACTTTTAGTTTTTCCTTTGTGCAAGTGGGTGATTACTACCATGGCTGTTATTTCACTAGTCACCTGGAGACATGTTATTATGATAAAGCATTTCCTGATCTTTCTGTTAGTAAACACACTTTGTGTGCTAAGGTGGTCACTACTAGTAATCCTGCAAGGTGTAGCCAGGTGTGGTCGCTATTATGATTGTCTCTGATGTGGTCACTACACCAACAGTTGTCAAAGTCCAGTAGTAACTTGGGACTATCTTCATCAATCAGACAGAACACTGCTATAAGCAGTAATTTAGAACAAATTAAATCCATGTTAGAGGGGGGCTACAGAGAGATGATGGGACTGCTGCTAGAGGGAGGTAGTGAGGGAATCCATGGTGAAGGACGTAATGGGGGGCAGGGGCAAAAAGATTGTTGCATAGGGTGCCACTAGCTCTAAAGCTGGCCCTGTGTCGCTCCTCTGCCATTTCCAAGTACTTTAAATAACACCTGTTAGCCCTCATTACCAGTTAAGGACTAAGGGCCCGATTCACAGAACTAACTTAAGACAAAATCCTAAACTTACTACGTTTGATATTCACAGATGTTAGGATTTTGTCTTAAGACAAACCTAAGACCGACTTAAGACCTACTTAAGACAGACTTAAGACAGACTTAAGACAGACTTAAGACAGACTTAAGACAAATTTAAGACAGGCTTAAGGCAGACTTAAGATAAACTTAAGACAACATCCTAACTTAAGTCTGTCTTAAGTCTGTCTTAAATCTGTCTTAAGTCTGTCTTAAGACAAAATCCTAACTTCTGTGAATACCAAAAGTAGTAAGTTTTGGATATTGTCTTAAGTTAGTTCTGTGAATCGGGCCCTAAGGGCCTGATTTCGATGACGGACAGACTTCAGTTTCTCCCAGTGGGGAATTATGTCCTTATACGACCAGACAACTTCTACCTCGAATATACTGCAAGATTTACATTTACATGTTTTTATTTTCCCAGAGTGAGACAGACCTATTGATATGTTACCAGACTGAGGGACACCTACGGATACTTTTGTACAGAGAACTATGAATTTGATAACAATATTCCTGGTGAGACCTTCATAATGGTAATTGGGCTGAAACGTCAACGCATATCTCTGGTTGTAATTTGACTCGGAGCAGATCGCAACTACTGTTATTTTGGTTTTCATGTCTCATTTTCGGACTGAACAAACACCAATGGATTGTTTGTGTGTTTATGGCAATGTACAAACACCACACCACTAAGAGCATTGCACAGTCTGCACTCTCTAGATATAATTATTGTATAATGCACTGAATATTCACCAAAAGAGTTGCCTTTTGTTAAGTTATTTTCTCAACTTTGACATTGAATCTGCTTGATGCAAAACAAATAAGTGTGATATTGTTACATTAGGTTTAATCAGTGGTATATACCTGTGACTAAACCCTACTGGGCAAATGTGTACAATATAATTTGTATCAAGGAAGGCTTCACCAACAGTAAGTCAGTGATAGAGAAATTATATTAACTTGTTTAGATAGCGCTTCCTACAGCAATTCTGCCATTTGTAAATGCTGTGAATAAGGGGTGTTACTATTAACCATTTTAATTCACTCACGTTTACTGATCTCAGAATGAAGGAAGGCTGAGATGTCATTGCCAGGATTCAGACTTGAAACTTGTAGATGTTAGTGGTGAGAATTTGACTCACATTCATGGGCTCTCCCTGTCTATCCTGATGTACTGACGGAAATGGTGTGGGCGGCAGGTATTGTTCAATTTGAATGTATATTGAAATATTAACCACTGTGTTGTGTTCACCTCACAATTAAACAGCAGTTCCAAGGCGTGGTGGACTGTTATAAGTGCCAGTGTTGAGAATAAAGTGCCACGGCTGAGCACTGGAAACCACTGGCTGAAATTAAGCACTGATCATCAGAGACTATTTGCTCATACCCAATAGGAAGCTACTACTGATCTCACCAAGGGTGAAAAAGCTGTCCACTCTGGGAGGGAACCTTATACCACAAAGGTTGAACTGCTGCTTTGGTGACATGCATTGTCCAGAGTGTTGACAGTTTTTGTGACTTATTTGCAGTTTTCTCTTTCCTTTGGAGTCCATCCCTCTGCCAGAATCACACTTGTAGCCCTGTCTTGTTGCCAGCCTCCATATTTGTTAATTACACTATGGTGTACCTCAAAGATGGCCAGGCCCTATCTTTGGCTCACAAGTGTGCATGCGGGATTTGACATGTCATGCAAACATAGAAATTTGTACATTGTAAATGTTTCAGCAAAATCACTTTATGGAGCAACCTCCTGAAACCGGTATAAAATACAAGTGATCTGTGAGTGCTTGCCAGACTGCGTGTTATAAGTGATGTTGCCCTTCGGAGAACATCTCAGGACTAGCTTCTGCCATGGAGGATGCTGAATCTATAATGGAGAAACCACCAACAACTCAGAAGAGAACTTTAAATGCTTCTGAATTTCTTCCACCTCCACCTACCTCCTTGGTGGAGGATGGAAACCTGACACCATTACAGAGGTATATTTTGCAGGCCCAAGTACCATGCTGCATCCATCCGGGAAACAGCCTTCACAATGCTGCCATTATCACGTAATGCTTTTATCACGTATCCTTTATCACACAATGCATTTATCTTGCATTCCCTTTACCACACATGCCCTTACAACAAAATGTTAACTATATATTAGGTAAGTGTATAAGTATATCTCTTTCTCTCTCTCTCTCTCTCTCTCTCTCTCTCTCTCTCTCTCTCTCTCTGTCTCTCTCTCTCTCTCTCTCTGTGTCTCTCTGTCTCTCTCTCTGTCTCTCTCTCTCTCTCTCTCTCTCTCTCTATATATATATATATATATATTCACTGAAAAAACCATAGGTTATAGACCATATATAGTTAGGAATTAGCATTTAAAAAACCTTATTTTACTCACACAAAACCATTGAAATTCCATATATAGTTAGTTGCACTAACTATATATCGCGCACCCGCAATCCACTGCTGATCATGTCACATATTACATCATTCATGACATGGTCAGTGACATCACTGATGACATCACTGATGACAACATCCAGTGACTGTATGTTTCTGTAAAGTTAAAATATGTCTTACATATTGAAGAATGAGTGGATGTATAAGTGTCTGGATGAAGGATTTAGTAGGTGCGTGACTGACTGTATGAGTGAGTGATTAAATGTGTCTCACTGAATGCATGGGTTAGTGACTAAACTGTCTTAATTTGTGCATCATTATGTCTGTTGTTCTGTAAACTGCTGCATGTGTTGATCATTAGCTATACGAGAGGCTATATGTGTTATTAATTGGTTGCCCAAGTATTTCTATGGGAGATTGAGTTTGTGTGGGGGTGGCTGGAAGGTGTGTGACTCTATGCATAGATGTGTGAGCAGTTTATTCACTAGGTGTATGAGTTCAAGAGTGCATGTGGAAACAGCTACATGGGCAGTTGACTGTGTGCATGAGTGTATTGATGAGTGAATGGATATCTCAATGCTACATGTCATAGTAAGTACATATGTAAAACACAGTACATGTGAGAGTTGGCATATATAAATAACTGTGCATGAGAGCCACTGAATGAGTGAGTGGTTGTATCGATCATTGTGAACTTGTATCAGGGATTGTATAAGAGAGTAAATATGTGTTAGTATATGTTTCAATAAGTAAGGTGTGTTTAACTGTATAGTTGAAGAAATGGAGGTGAGATTGTTTCTTTGCATGACTGACTGGGTGTGTGAGTAACTCCATGAATGAGTGGCAGTGTGTGAGTGTCTGTATACACTGAGTGTATCTAAGGTTATATTAGAGTCTAAAGAGGTTTATCGTATTAGCACAAGAATGATGTCAAATGAGATGTCATCAGTGATGTCATCAGTGATGTCATTTGAGATGTCATCAGTGATGTCATCAGTGATGTCACTGACCATGTCATGAATGATGTAATATGTGACATGATCAGCAGTGGATTGCGGGTGCGCGATATATAGTTAGTGCAACTAACTATATATGGAATTTCAATGGTTTTGTGTGAGTAAAATAAGGTTTTTTAAATGCTAATTCCTAACTATATATGGTCTATAACCTATGGTTTTTTCAGTGAATTTTCAAGGTTTTGTAAATGCTAATTCCTAACTATATATGGTCTATAACCTATGGTTTTTTCAGTGAATTTCAATGGTTTTTTAATAGCAAATATCATAAGCTGTCGAATGTCAAGTACGTGGTAAGTGAAAACATTTTCGTGTTTATGCACACTGATCTGCTTTGAATGGTGCCCCCCCCCTCATTTCTATTAGGAGTACTCTCTCTTTGCAGATAGTGAAAGGTAGTTAACGCAGGCGTTTGCCCCCGTTGTAATCCGTCGTGCCTGCTTCTCTCTCCATTTGATTTATTGTTATCCAAGTATTTACTGTTTTAGAATTAGTTCTCTTTGGTTCATTCTCTATTTACAAACAAACACAGAGTCGCAATACTCTGTTTAGTCTTTCCAGATAACGAAAAATCGTGTAAAAAAAAAGAAAAGGAATCGAGCAAAATCAGTAGGCCACTAATGGGATCTCTTTTTGACCTCGCTAAAATAGAAACATTAGGAACAACCCCTCATGACAAATACAAAACTAGTGAGATGAACTGAACTCCACACAATGATGGCTGCAAAACAGCTCGGCTCCGCCACCCACCCCGCCCAAAATAACGATAAAGAACGGCTGCCATGATTGGTTGCGGAATGACCACGACGGAGCTACGAAATGGTGCTGCTCTCATGCTAACCCCAGCTTCAGTCTGAAACATCCAGAAACACTGTAGACTACCAATTCGATCAGTTCCGGTAGCGCCCCAATGTAACCCGGTAGAGAAGGACTAGCCCTCCCCTCTTTGACTGATGGTTCTTGTTGCCTGTCCCTTCTGTTGCCATTTAACAGAACTATTTAGCCTGCTGAAAGGGGTTGTGTTCCGACCGCTGGTTGGTGGAGACATTTTGACTATATTCTGTACCTGCGTTGTCGCGTAATGCGTCATATGACGCGCCGCGTTAGCGCATCCGGAAGTCATCCGGGGCGCGCAGCGCGTAACGTAAGCATAACAAGTCATGTGACTTGTTAATAAAACTTTTCATGGGTTCATTTTACTTTTCTTATTGTAATGATGAAAGGCTTGGTCATATGACCTAAAAATTACGCTTTTCATTACTTCCGAACATTATTTTTTCTTAAATATATGTTATAATGTTCCAGGCTAATGTACTTTCCCGGAAATTTTACAACTGTCCTGCAAGTAAAATATATTCTTTTTTCGAAAAAAAGAGCGTTTCTTCGTCCCATGACGGAGCCGTTGAGCAAAAGAGGGTCGACCTGCTGTCTTAGTCGCCGATACGCCTGAATATGAGATTCTTATCGATCACTTTATGTTACAGGAATAGAAAACACAACAGCCCTTGACCATTTATCTTTACTGCGTTCCTTCGTATTATACCTTTTACCCTTCATGTAATTGGTCTGCTTTATTTCACTTGCCTTTTAATGATTCTAAAACAGTCACTATTATTAAAAACTTTACCAATGTATATACTACTACCATGTTTTCTTTTAAAAACCTTTATTGTGAAAATGTCATTATACAAATACGAGCCTATAACCACGTGGGCCTGCCACAGAGCAAACTGTAATCGTATATGATGAATAGACATTTACACTGTAGAGGAACGTAACGGGCGGGCCATTAGGTTGCAAGAACTAAGGTGTCTAACAGTTACGGAATCGGTGGACGTACATTTTATAATTAAAATACGACAGGGCCAGTTACAATAAAATTATCTAGATATACATTTGCGGGCAAGTACCATGGGTGACGTTAATTCGAACTTTCAACAGTACAGTAATCAATAACACATCAGAACTTAATATCAATAGGGATGTCGAAATAGTCAATCAATTCTCGTCCCCGCCCGCCATGTGCTTCAAAACTGCATACGTATCTCGTGATTTCAAGGTTCTGCAACCAGTACACAACAAGGAGTTACGAGTCCCATTTATTCCGGCGCCATTTTGGGCGAGGACGGGCAGGTCCAGGATATAGTCAAAATGTCTCTACCAACCATCGACTATGATGATGTTCATATGCTGTATTTATTAGAGTAACACTCATCTGTCCACATGAAATTAATTTGCCACAATCTAAACATGTCATTTTAATCTTTCCAAAGTTCTTCTAAATATTTGGGACCGTTTCCCTTGCCTCTGAAGCTCTCAGTGCCACTTCTTTGATGAATGTACTAGCAGGTATGGGGTTCTCCTCCAAATCTCTCTTTTATGCAGCACTATAATTAATTGGTGCCACCTCTCCATATGACGATGCATGGTATAGTTACCACAACTATATTTTTTTTCGGTTCCTCTGGAGAGTTCATCGTGGCAGATGAAGCGTGTAACGTACCGGGCATTTACCTTTTTTTGCATGTACAGGAAAGGAAAAAAAAATCGAGCGTCCGAGTTCTAAGGTGTCCCAGGGCCATTTTAGTGGACCAGGCCCAAATCCAAAGAACAGGCCGCCATTTTGAGAGTCCTCTTGCAGCCGCCTGTCGCTGTAGCATCAAGAGCAGCCGAAACTCAGCTGAATGGCAACTGAAACGGTAAAGGGGCGCCCCACTACAGCAGACGAGCCTCCACCTATGAAGGCCCATTCACGCCGGCTCCCCCCCCTTCGGGCACCCCACGCCGTTATTCGGAGCAGTATTGTAGGATGGCCACACCAGTGCAGCAACTTGCTAGACATCACCTCGGTGGTAACCGAATCTCAACGCCTTGTGGTGTCTTCTATTCAAAAAACATTGTTATGCTGCCTTCGACCTATTCGCCGCAAGTGCGCACACAACTCAACTGCATAGCTTGCTAGACACCACCTCGGTGCCATCCGGATCTTGGAATGTCAGCACCTTTTGGTGTCTTCTCTTCAGAAAATATTGTTGCGCTGCCTTTGGCCCCATTCGCACATCAGTCCGCTACTGACGCCATCTCACAGGCTAATGGGGCGCCCCACGCCGACTTTCAGCATTGTAGAATGACCACACCAGTACAGCAACTTGCTAGACATCCCCTCGGTGCCATCCGGATCTCGGCGCCCCACTGCAGATGAAGTGCCTCTCAACTATGAAACCACCACGGTGACATCCGGATCTTGGCGCGTTGTGCTGCCTTCGGCCTATTCCCACATCGGTCCGCTACTGACGCCATCTCACAGGCTAATGGGGCGACCCACGCCGAGTTTCAGCATTGTAGGATGACCACACCAGTACAGCAACTTGCTAGACATCACCTCGGTGCCATCCGAATCTTGGCATCTCAACGCCTAGTGGTATCTTCCATACAAAAAATATTGTTACGCTGCCTTTGGCCCCATTCGCGCATCAGTCCGCAACTTAGACATCACCTCGGTGCCATCCGGATCTTGGCATCTCAGCGCCTTGTGGTGTCAGTCAGAAAATATTGTTGCGCTGCCTTTGGCCCCATTCGCACATCGGTCCGCTACTGACGCCATCTCACAGGCCAACGGGGCACCCCACGCCGACTTTCAACATTGTAGGATGGCCACAGAAGTGCGACAACTTACTAGACACCACCTCGGTGCCATCCGGATCTTGGCGCGTTGTGCTGCCTTCGGCCTATTCGCACATCGGTCCGCTACTGACGCCATCTCACAGGCCAACGGGGCGCCCCACGCTGACTTTCAGCATTGTTGGATGGCCACACCAGTGCGGCAACTTACTAGACACCACCTCGGTGCCATCCGGATCTTGGCGCGTTGTGCTGCCTTCGGCCTATTCGCACATCGGTCCGCTACTGACGCAAACTCACAGGCCAACGGGGCGCCCCACGCCGACTTTCAGCATTGTAGGATGGCCACACCAGTGCTGCAACTTGCTGGACACCACCTCGGTGCCATCCGGATCTTGGCGCGTTGTATTGCCTTCGGCCTATTCGCACATCGGTCCGCTACTGACGCCGCCTCACGTGCCAACGTATTTTCTACGCATTTTATACCCTATGCCGCATAACAGGTCATGTGACTTGTTTATAAAACTTTTCATTGGTTCATTTTACTTTTGGTTTCCTAATGATGGAAGGCTTGATCATATGACCTAAAAACAACACTTTTCATTGGATGAAAACTTTTTTTTTTTTCCCAAACGATGAAAGCCCCACCTTGTTTCTGGATGTTTCAGACTAAACTGGCGTCAGCATGAGAGCACCACCATCTCGTAGCTCCGTCGTGGTCATTCCGCGAGCAATCATGGCAGCCGCTCCCCACCAGAAGCCTGCAGGAGTCGGGGCCCCCAAAACTTTTGATGAATTCTCAAGGCGGAGGGGACGCTTTCGAGAATGGGGTCCAAGACCTAGCAGACAAGCGTCCGATTTCCAAGGTGTCCCAGGGCCATTTCAGTGGACCAGGCCCAAAAAGGAAAGAGCCTGCCGCCATTTTGAGAGTCCTGTGACAGCCGCCTATCGCTGCACCGCAAGAGTGGGCGCAACTCAGCTGAATTGCGGCTTTTGACACAGTGGACCAAAAACGGACGGAATGGCAACTGAAACGGTAAAGGGGCGCCCCACTACAACAGATGACACTCCACCTGGAGAGGCCCGTTCACGCCGCCTCCCCCGGGGCGCCCCACGCCGTTATTCGGAGCAGCATTGTAGGATACCAAAACCAGTGCGGCAACTTACTGGACATCACCTTGGTGCCATCGTTCTGCTGCCTTGGAACTATTCGCACAACAGTTTGCTACTGATGACCCACCCCCCGTGACGCCCCACGCCGTTATTTGCTGGGTGGCAACTTACTAGACATCACTTTCGTGTCATCTAGATTTCGGCGCGTTCTGCTGCCTTGGAACTATTCGCACAACAGTTTGCTACTGATGACCCACCCCCCGCGACGCCCCACGCCGGAAATCTGGACGTTGTGCTGCGTTGGGACTATTCGCACAGCCGACCGCTACTTCGTTGTTTTTCCCTAAAAATGTTTATATGTTATTACTATTTTTGTTTTCTTGTATATATTTATAAATTATTAAAGTTTTATAATCTTACTACTTTGTCGGAGTGCTATATATTTTTAATGTGACACATAATTGTAAAAACTTTGATGTACAAAGAGTCATCCCTGGAATCTTCCGCTTCACGCTCGGTCCCCTCCCCAATCACAATACAGGATGGTTTTCAGATAATAGCAACGCTTCTGCTGTGACGGATCTCATCGAGTGTGGGCCTTGATCTACTATAACTCCTTTGAAGAGGGGTGATTCTTTATAGCTGTGGCCATAAACTACATCTGCAGGGCTAGCTGATAGCCTAGGACCGGCCTGGACAATCGGACACAGAGGAAAAGAAGTGTCAGAGGGTGCGGTAGTGAATAGGGCGAAAGGGAGGTGTCGGGCGGGCACAGGGTGTGATTCTCAGGGAAGAGCAGCGCAGATGGGGGGAGGTTTATTACCCATGCATAAGACAGAGAGCGGGGGTGACCACTGCCTGGGTGAGATGCTTGCGAGGGTGGGGAGCCATGCTAAGGATCGACAGCGTGCACAGAGTGGGTCTGGTCAAGGCATCTAAAATGGCTGCCGTGCACGACAAAAGTGTGGCATTTGAAAAAAGACAAGATGGCGCAGACAATGTTTTTCAACACTTCCTGATTTCCTTCGAATCGAACGTTAACAGACGTTGGGGCATATTACCAAAGTTAAGCGATATTTATCCCTAACGATGCATTGCAAAGATTTTTTTACCGTCAGAAATTATCGCAGATAAACCTTGCTATTATCAAGGTTTATCGCAAATACGATAAAAAACGACCGCAATGCATTAATATCGCTGAAAACTCAGCGATATTCATGCATTACCGAGCTAATGCTCTTAGCCATGTTATCCACCTCCCATTGGATAACATGGCTAAGAACTGCTCAGGGCAGCTGTTACTTTTTGGAGATATTCGCGCTTATCTCGAATATTTCCAAAAGTTGATAATAGGAGATAGCGATGTTAGCGACTGTTTCCAGTCGCTAACATCTTGGCATGCCCACTTTGCATGTCATTAGTGATAAATATCACTCACATGCAAAGTGGGGCCCAAGATGGTCGCTATCTCCTACTAGCCATCGCTAACTGGTGTTAGCAACAGCTAGGTAATACAGATATAATTTTATCTCCGCGGAGCGCTGTTACAGATATATATCTTGTTTTTGAACGTTAATTTCTCAAAATGCACTGAAGCACATATATTGAGACCTAGCAAAGGCACATCGGGCTACCAGTCCCTAATATTTTACCAAGTTTCGTGCAAATCCATTCAGCCGTTCGATTATTATTATTATTTTTTTTTTTTGCCCCGCGGGGCCCTTTTAAAACCTCCACATCAAACCTAGGGGGTCAGCGAGGATCTACTATGCCCCCTTATGGTCATTTGCCCCTTCGCTTTGGCCTCCTCTTGTCTCTCGATCCTACCGAGAGACAAGATGGCGGCCGCTACGTACTGTTTGGAATGTTTACAGACACCGGAGAGCCAATCAGCTTCGCTTCGCAAAGCTCCGTAACGCGAAAAGTACGCGAAGCGGTGCGCTGTTACAGATATATATCTTTTTTTGAACGTTAATTTCTCAAAATCCACTGAAGCACATATATTGAGACCTAGCAAAGGCACATCGGGCTACCAGTCCCTACAATTTTGCCAAGTTTCGTGCAAATCCATTCAGCCGTTCGATTATTATTATTATTTATTTTTTTTGCCCCGCGGGGCCCTTTTAAAACCTCCACATCAAACCTAGGGGGTCAGCGAGGATCTACTATTCCCCCTTATGGTCATTTGCCCCTTCGCTTTGGCCTCCTCTTGTCTCTCGATCCTACCGAGAGACAAGATGGCGGCCGCTACGGACTGTTTGGAATGTTGACAGACGCCGGAGAACCAATCAGCTTCGCTTCACAAAGCTCCGTTGCGCGAAAAGTACGCGTCCTGGAGCGCTGCCCGGTCCGCTGTTACAGATATATATCTTTTTTTAAACGTTAATTTCTCAAAATCCACTGTAGCACATATATTGAGACCTACAAAAGGCACATCGGGCTACCAGTCCCTACAATTTTGCCAAGTTTCGTGCAAATCCATTCAGCCGTTCGGGCTAAAAGTGAGGCCAACCGCCCTATGGAAAACTCAATGTTAAAAACACGTTTTGGGACCCCCCTTTTTTCTCAACCCCCCCTGGACGAACCCCCCCCCAATTTTCAGGGGCTGCTCAGAAACAAAATGTGCCATTTTCCTGAAAATTTCAGCCAATTCCGTCCACAAACGCCAAAGTTATTAGACATAGAATTTTCAAAAAACCCATAGAGAAAAAATCCTAACTATATATACCTACTGGCGACCGCCAGTAGGTAATATATATATATATATATATATATGCATGAGTATATATGTGCATATATATGTGTATATATATATACATTAATATATGTGTGAGTATATATATGTACAGATAGATAGATAGATAGATAGATAGATAGATAAAAGATAGATAGATAGATAGATAGATGTCATGGATGATTAGGGTAAGGACTTTTTAGGGTTATGGGGTGGGTATGGGTGATTTTAAGGTTTAGGAGTGGGTAAAGGACTAGGATTAGGAGTTGATAAGGGAATAGGGTGGTACATTTTTTTAATGAGGGGGTATGGGGTGGTCTCTTCATTTAAGAAAATAGGAGGGTATGGGGGTCTCCCAATTAAAAAAGGTATTATGTATATATATATATATCTGTATATATATATATATATATATATATATATATATCACAGCTCAAGTTTCTTTCAAGTCCAAAGAAAGAAATTACGGCACTCACAGGGAAAGTGTTCAGTAAGTTTTTACTCGCTCAGCAGACAAACGCGTTTCGGTATTTCCTTCGTCAGTGTCTACCATTGACACGGAAGGAAGCGTGTTTAAAAGGTTTACGTCACATTTGTGCATATACATAGAAAGAGGACTGACGTTATACCTCCGTGAAAAACGCTATTAACATAGTAAATTACTTTTTGCATCAACATTTCAGTATTCACAATCATTAAGGCATGTAAATTACATTTCAAATTTAGAAGCACTTTGCATTTTGTGATTTACCCACATTTTAGCATACAAGTGTAAAGTATATTTGCCTTAGTTGTGTAGTGTGAGTTATTAAGCCGTGGATCGGCATTGTTCACGGGGTATAATAAATCTCATTTTTACAGAGCTTATGCTTTACCCAGGTGGGAGGACAATTCTTCATTTCTGTTTAATCCCCGCGGGGCCTTAGTCTGGAGATCGATTATGTAGCGGGATTCTAATCTTCTTAATTTCCGCAGCCTGTCTCCACCCCTTGGGTCTGCTGGTATATGGTCTAGTGCAAAGAATTGTAAGAGTTCCCTATTGCTATTATGTTTCAAGGCAAAGTGTTTAGCTACGGGGTAGTTGAAATCTTTATTCATAATAGCACGTTGGTGCTCCAATACCCTCAGCTTGACATTTTTCACTGTGCTGCCTATGTACTTTAATCCACATGGGCACAGTAAGCAGTAAATAACATATGTGGTATTGCAGGTGAGGAACTTGGATATTTTCTTGCTGTGTCCTGACCCTGGAATTTCGAAAGTTGTTCTTTTTTTACTCTTTTCGCAGGCTTTGCACTTGCCGCACGGGAAAAAGCCCGGCATATCCTTGATTCTGCCTGTCACTATAGTTTTTTCGGGTAAGTGACTGTGTACAATTTTATCCCTGATGGATCTTCCTTTCCTGAAGGTTATCAGGGGAAAAGTTGGGACCTCTTTTCCAATGACCTGATCCGTTTTCAGGATATGCCAACTCCTTTTCAGGATGGTTCTCAAATGATCGGAATCTTCTGAGAAAGTAGTTATAAACCTAAATTTTCCATCATTTTCTGATTTCCTAGTTTGTTCTTTTAGGAGTTGGTTTCGGGGGATTCGTTCCACTCTTTTCAGAGTCTTTTCTAGAAGGATATTATCATATCCTCTAGCTTGGAATCTAATGATGCTTTCTTTCGCAGCTCGTGCAAAGTCGGTTTCTTTGGAGCAATTTCTCTTGATCCTAAGAAGTTCTCCGTAAGGGATACTTCTAACTAGGGTCGGGGGATGGCTGCTTCCGGCATGTAGAACCGAATTGCCAGCTGTTGTTTTTCTGAACAGTTCAGTCTCAATTCTCTCACCATTCAAATTGACTCTTAGGTCCAAATAGTTCACAGTGGTTGTATTAATGTCTGCAGTGAAATTTAAATTCAAGTTGTTACAGTTTAAAAATGCTACAAACTCTTCTGCTGAAGTAACAGATCCCTCCCATACAAGGAAAAGGTCGTCGATATACCTATACCAGACTTTCAAATTTTCTGCCCATTTTTGGAACTCAGGGCTTTGGGTCACCTGCTCCTCCCACCAGCCCACGAATAAATTCGCGTAGCTGGGGGCGAAGCAGGTTCCCATCGCCGTCCCGGTGACCTGTCTGTACATTTGACCTTGGAACAGGAAGATATTGTTAAAGAGACAGTATTCAATGAATTCCAGCAGCATTTGGCTGTGTTTGCTGAACTTCATGGGTCTCTTATCAAGATAATATTTCATTGCAAGTAATCCCTGGTTATGATCAATACTCGTGTACAGACTAGTAATGTCCATAGTTATTAAAATACACGAGGGGTTACATTTTACATTTTCAATCTTATTCACAAAGTCTTTCGTGTCTCTGATATACGATTTGAGATGGAGGACACTCTGAAAAAGAAAATGGTCAATGAAAATAGACATGTTCTCAGATACACTTCCTATAGAGGAGACTATTGGTCTACCAGGGGGGTTCCTGCTGTCTTTATGTATCTTAGGCAACTGGTAAAAGGTTGGCACAGTTGGATTGTTGTTTTTCAAAAAGAAATACTCGTCGGTGTCCAACATGTCATTGCTATGCCACTTATTAATAAGTGATTGAAATTTAGCGATGCTTTCTTCATATGTCTTTCTAGATGTTTTTTCATATGATGTTGGGTCTTCCAATTGTCTTAGTGCTTCTTGGCAGTATTGTGCTCTTGACATGACTACGATGTTTCCACCTTTGTCCGATGGCTTACAGATGATATCTGGGTCATTGTCAAAAGTTTTGAGGATCTCTCTTTGTTCCTTCGTCATGTTTGGTGTTTTCCTTCTCATTGTTCTTTGTTGTGCTCTAAATTTTATTAAATCTTTTATGACCGCCTCCGAGAAGGTATCAATGGCATCATAAGGCATGATTGGTACGAATGTTGAGGAAGGTCGGAAGTTTGTTGTTGGTGCCTCTTGTTCGACACCAATCCTTCTGGTTCGTTGGGTGATTGAATCTGTATTTTCTAGTTCACCACTTTCCTCTGTCCTTAGTTCTTCCAGGATCTCCCAAGTTGTGATATCGTTTGTTGTTAGGATATCAGTTTCTCTCGTTCTCAGTTGTCTTGTTTCTTTCGATGATGGTTTTAGTTTGAAGTATTTATGTAATTTCATTTTTCGCACAAAGGTGAACAGATCAATTCTTGTTTGTGTAAATTCGAGTCTCTCGTTAGGGCAGAATGACAAGCCCAATTGTAGGGTTTTTTCTTCCAATGATGATAGAGTCCTGTCGGTCAGATTTCCAATAGTTAGACTGTCCTCCCTTTCTACCATTTCGCTCCCCTTTTGCTTCTCGTGACTCTCGGCGTGAAGTTGCCTTGGTTTCTGCCTCTGCCTCTGCCTCGGCCCCTTCCAGCCCCCTCTTCGGGTTCTTCTGTTGCTTCCGGGGGTCTGCTTTTTCCTCCCCTTAGCCACGTTGACCGGACTAGATCGTACTCCATGTGAAAAGGGGTCTTTTCCTGTGCGGTACCTGCCTGTTCATCCCCCGATTGTTCATTTTCGGTGACTTCTGATTCAGAAGTTTCGACTCTCGGTTGGGACGCGCGGGCAGCTCTTTTCTTCATTTCTCTCCGTGGGGCATCGAATTTTTTCGCGAATGTTAAAATCCTGCCTTGGGAGTAGTCTCTCTCGTCCCTCTCGAATTTTTCTTGTTTCCTTTGGCGAATCTTCAATTCGTATTTTTCCAGTCGCTTTCTCATTTCCGTTCTCAGTTCTTCTTTCCTTTGGGTATTTGTGTCATTATTGATCTCGTCCTCCAATGCCTTGATTTCATTGATCGCCTTCTCTCTGTCACTCCATGCGAATCGAATTAGCAATTTTAGCATCCCTTGACTGGATAGGGCTGTGTGTTCTGCCCATAGTTCCAACAGTCGGGGATCAGGGTTTTCGTATGCCGGGACCGTGTAGATTCTAAGGCCTCTTGGCACCCTATTTACATCCACGTAGCTTTGTAGAGAGGTGGCTTTATCATTTTGATTCGTCTTCCCATCGGGTTTTGCACCCTCTGTCTCTTTCTTAATAACTCACACTACACAACTAAGGCAAATATACTTTACACTTGTATGCTAAAATGTGGGTAAATCACAAAATGCAAAGTGCTTCTAAATTTGAAATGTAATTTACATGCCTTAATGATTGTGAATACTGAAATGTTGATGCAAAAAGTAATTTACTATGTTAATAGCGTTTTTCACGGAGGTATAACGTCAGTCCTCTTTCTATGTATATGCACAAATGTGACGTAAACCTTTTAAACACGCTTCCTTCCGTGTCAATGGTAGACACTGACGAAGGAAATACCGAAACGCGTTTGTCTGCTGAGCGAGTAAAAACTTACTGAACACTTTCCCTGTGAGTGCCGTAATTTCTTTCTTTGGACTTGAAAGAAACTTGAGCTGTGATTTACACGTGGGGCGCCGCCACGAGAGGCACCCGCCTGCGAGTGACCCGGATTTTGGTGCAACGGAGCGAGAATACGATTACGGGGCACCGCGCTCACACAAGCAAGCAATACCGAAGACCACGCAAGAAGAAACCCGACACAGCGAGGCTTCGCGACCGGGTAAGATCGTGTGCGTGTAGGAGTGCTGAATGTTTATGGTGAGACGCAAGGCGAAGGGAAAGTGTGTACAGTAAATACCAAACTATGGAAGATGAGATGTTTGGTGACAAGGCTCGGCAGGAAGCGGCAAGTGGCATGTTCCAAAAACGCCAGAAAGAGACAGAGGGTGCAAAACCCGATGGGAAGACGAATCAAAATGATAAAGACACACTGACAAGTTTGTTTATCAAACTGGAGAGACTGCGCGAAAGAGAGACTAGAAAATGGTGGGAAGCCACCTCTCTACAAAGCTACGTGGATGTAAATAGGGTGCCAAGAGGCCTTAGAATCTACACGGTCCCGGCATACGAAAACCCTGATCCCCGACTGTTGGAACTATGGGCAGAACACACAGCCCTATCCAGTCAAGGGATGCTAAAATTGCTAATTTGATTCGCATGGAGTGACAGAGAGAAGGCGATCAATGAAATCAAGGCATTGGAGGACGAGATCAATAATGACACAAATACCCAAAGGAAAGAAGAACTGAGAACGGAAATGAGAAAGCGACTGGAAAAATACGAATTGAAGATTCGCCAAAGGAAACAAGAAAAATTCGAGAGGGACGAGAGAGACTACTCCCAAGGCAGGATTTTAACATTCGCGAAAAAATTCGATGCCCCACGGAGAGAAATGAAGAAAAGAGCTGCCCGCGCGTCCCAACCGAGAGTCGAAACTTCTGAATCAGAAGTCACCGAAAATGAACAATCGGGGGATGAACAGGCAGGTACCGCACAGGAAAAGACCCCTTTTCACATGGAGTACGATCTAGTCCGGTCAACGTGGCTAAGGGGAGGAAAAAGCAGACCCCCGGAAGCAACAGAAGAACCCGAAGAGGGGGCTGGAAGGGGCCGAGGCAGAGGCAGAGGCAGAAACCAAGGCAACTTCACGCCGAGAGTCACGAGAAGCAAAAGGGGAGCGAAATGGTAGAAAGGGAGGACAGTCTAACTATTGTAAATCTGACCGACAGGACTCTATCATCATTGGAAGAAAAAACCCTACAATTGGGCTTGTCATTCTGCCCTAACGAGAGACTCGAATTTACACAAACAAGAATTGATCTGTTCACCTTTGTGCGAAAAATGAAATTACATAAATACTTCAAACTAAAACCATCATCGAAAGAAACAAGACAACTGAGAACGAGAGAAACTGATATCCTAACAACAAACGATATCACAACTTGGGAGATCCTGGAAGAACTAAGGACAGAGGAAAGTGGTGAACTAGAAAATACAGATTCAATCACCCAACGAACCAGAAGGATTGGTGTCGAACAAGAGGCACCAACAACAAACTTCCGACCTTCCTCAACATTCGTACCAATCATGCCTTATGATGCCATTGATACCTTCTCGGAGGCGGTCATAAAAGATTTAATAAAATTTAGAGCACAACAAAGAACAATGAGAAGGAAAACACCAAACATGACGAAGGAACAAAGAGAGATCCTCAAAACTTTTGACAATGACCCAGATATCATCTGTAAGCCATCGGACAAAGGTGGAAACATCGTAGTCATGTCAAGAGCACAATACTGCCAAGAAGCACTAAGACAATTGGAAGACCCAACATCATATGAAAAAACATCTAGAAAGACATATGAAGAAAGCATCGCTAAATTTCAATCACTTATTAATAAGTGGCATAGCAATGACATGTTGGACACCGACGAGTATTTCTTTTTGAAAAACAACAATCCAACTGTGCCAACCTTTTACCAGTTGCCTAAGATACATAAAGACAGCAGGAACCCCCCTGGTAGACCAATAGTCTCCTCTATAGGAAGTGTATCTGAGAACATGTCTATTTTCATTGACCATTTTCTTTTTCAGAGTGTCCTCCATCTCAAATCGTATATCAGAGACACGAAAGACTTTGTGAATAAGATTGAAAATGTAAAATGTAACCCCTCGTGTATTTTAATAACTATGGACATTACTAGTCTGTACACGAGTATTGATCATAACCAGGGATTACTTG
This sequence comes from Lissotriton helveticus, assembly GCF_964261635.1. Lineage (NCBI taxonomy): Eukaryota > Metazoa > Chordata > Amphibia > Caudata > Salamandridae > Lissotriton > Lissotriton helveticus. Next base: position 1,071,739,849 of record NC_136072.1, on the reverse strand, counting down.
CAATGAAATATTATCTTGATAAGAGACCCATGAAGTTCAGCAAACACAGCCAAATGCTGCTGGAATTCATTGAATACTGTCTCTTTAACAATATCTTCCTGTTCCAAGGTCAAATGTACAGACAGGTCACCGGGACGGCGATGGGAACCTGCTTCGCCCCCAGCTACGCGAATTTATTCGTGGGCTGGTGGGAGGAGCAGGTGACCCAAAGCCCTGAGTTCCAAAAATGGGCAGAAAATTTGAAAGTCTGGTATAGGTATATCGACGACCTTTTCCTTGTATGGGAGGGATCTGTTACTTCAGCAGAAGAGTTTGTAGCATTTTTAAACTGTAACAACTTGAATTTAAATTTCACTGCAGACATTAATACAACCACTGTGAACTATTTGGACCTAAGAGTCAATTTGAATGGTGAGAGAATTGAGACTGAACTGTTCAGAAAAACAACAGCTGGCAATTCGGTTCTACATGCCGGAAGCAGCCATCCCCCGACCCTAGTTAGAAGTATCCCTTACGGAGAACTTCTTAGGATCAAGAGAAATTGCTCCAAAGAAACCGACTTTGCACGAGCTGCGAAAGAAAGCATCATTAGATTCCAAGCTAGAGGATATGATAATATCCTTCTAGAAAAGACTCTGAAAAGAGTGGAACGAATCCCCCGAAACCAACTCCTAAAAGAACAAACTAGGAAATCAGAAAATGATGGAAAATTTAGGTTTATAACTACTTTCTCAGAAGATTCCGATCATTTGAGAACCATCCTGAAAAGGAGTTGGCATATCCTGAAAACGGATCAGGTCATTGGAAAAGAGGTCCCAACTTTTCCCCTGATAACCTTCAGGAAAGGAAGATCCATCAGGGATAAAATTGTACACAGTCACTTACCCGAAAAAACTATAGTGACAGGCAGAATCAAGGATATGCCGGGCTTTTTCCCGTGCGGCAAGTGCAAAGCCTGCGAAAAGAGTAAAAAAAGAACAACTTTCGAAATTCCAGGGTCAGGACACAGCAAGAAAATATCCAAGTTCCTCACCTGCAATACCACATATGTTATTTACTGCTTACTGTGCCCATGTGGATTAAAGTACATAGGCAGCACAGTGAAAAATGTCAAGCTGAGGGTATTGGAGCACCAACGTGCTATTATGAATAAAGATTTCAACTACCCCGTAGCTAAACACTTTGCCTTGAAACATAATAGCAATAGGGAACTCTTACAATTCTTTGCACTAGACCATATACCAGCAGACCCAAGGGGTGGAGACAGGCTGCGGAAATTAAGAAGATTAGAATCCCGCTACATAATCGATCTCCAGACTAAGGCCCCGCGGGGATTAAACAGAAATGAAGAATTGTCCTCCCACCTGGGTAAAGCATAAGCTCTGTAAAAATGAGATTTATTATACCCCGTGAACAATGCCGATCCACGGCTTAATAACTCACACTACACAACTAAGGCAAATATACTTTACACTTGTATGCTAAAATGTGGGTAAATCACAAAATGCAAAGTGCTTCTAAATTTGAAATGTAATTTACATGCCTTAATGATTGTGAATACTGAAATGTTGATGCAAAAAGTAATTTACTATGTTAATAGCGTTTTTCACGGAGGTATAACGTCAGTCCTCTTTCTATGTATATGCACAAATGTGACGTAAACCTTTTAAACACGCTTCCTTCCGTGTCAATGGTAGACACTGACGAAGGAAATACCGAAACGCGTTTGTCTGCTGAGCGAGTAAAAACTTACTGAACACTTTCCCTGTGAGTGCCGTAATTTCTTTCTTTGGACTTGAAAGAAACTTGAGCTGTGATTTACACGTGGGGCGCCGCCACGAGAGGCACCCGCCTGCGAGTGACCCGGATTTTGGTGCAACGGAGCGAGAATATATATATATATATATATATATATATATATATTACCTACTGGCGGTCGCCAGTAGGTATATATAGTTAGGATTTTTTCTCTATGGGATTTTTGAAAATTCTATGTCTAATAACTTTGGCGTTTGTGGACGGAATTGGCTGAAATTTTCAGGACAATGGCACATTATGTTTCTGAGCAGCCCCTGAAAATTTTGGGGGGGTTCGTCAAGGGGGGGCCGAGAAAAAAGGGGGGTCCCAAAACGCGTTTTTCCCATGTTAATTTCCATAGGGCGGTTGGCCTCACTTTTAGCCCGAACGGCTGAATGGATTTGCACGAAACTTGGCAAAATTGTAGGGACTGGTAGCCCGATGTGCCTTTTGTAGGTCTCAATATATGTGCTCCAGTGGATTTTGAGAAATTAACGTTTAAAAAAAGATATATATCTGTAACAGCGGACCTGGCAGCGGCCCAGGACGCGTACTTTTCGCGCAACGGAGCTTTGTGAAGCGAAGCTGATTGGTTCTCCGGCGTCTGTCAACATTCCAAACAGTCCGTAGCGGCCGCCATCTTGTCTCTCGGTAGGATCGAGAGACAAGAGGAGGCCAAAGCGAAGGGGCAAATGACCATAAGGCGGAATAGTAGATCCTCGGTGACCCCCTACGTTTGATGTGGAGGTTTTAAAAGGGCCCCGCGGGGCAAAAAAAAATAAAATAATAATAATCGAACGGCTGAATGGATTTGCACGAAACTTGGCAAAATTGTAGGGACTGGTAGCCCGATGTGCCTTTGCTAGGTCTCAATATATGTGCTCTAGTGGATTTTGAGAAATTAACGTTCAAAAAAAGATATATATCTGTAACAGCGCTCCGCTTCGCGTACTTTTCGCGTTACGGAGGTTTGCGAAGCTGATTGGTTCTCCGGCGTCTGTCAACATTCCAAACAGTCCGTAGCGGCCGCCATCTTGTCTCTCGGTAGGATCGAGAGACAAGAGGAGGCCAAAGCGAAGGGGCAAATGACCATAAGGGGGCATAGTAGATCCTCCCTGACCCCCTAGGTTTGATGTGGAGGCTTTGAAAGGGTCTCGCAGGGCAAAAAAAAAATATACCGTTTTTTTAGTTTTTAGTTTTTTTGCGTGGAGTGCGCCCGGTTCGCGAACCGGGAAGCGGTCTGGGGAGCGTACTTTCTTGAAAATTAGTGAAAAAAGTTAGAGTAAAATAATAATTGTGAGTGATCAGATGTAGGGTAGCTCTGAGAAGAGCTTTTGGGTTTATGGTACATTTAGGTACTTATAAGTAGGTACCAATGCACAGTCTTAAATTCAGAGTGAAAACTCTGTTGCCCTCATCTGAGAAGTGAACTCCATCTGCTCTGTAGATATCTTGCATGTAGTAACGCAAGTTATTGTTGTACAGGGAGCCCATTCCATGGTCTCTCATGTAAGCTGAAACAGATTTGTTTACATGCTTCCTCGATTTCTCAATTTGTGGACAAAATTGGTTCGACCACCTCCATTTCTGTCTTTGGCATATATTTGAATATACCAAGGCAGTCTGAGGAAAAAGTGCCATCAATTGCTCAAAGGTGTCCTTTAAAAGCATTTCCAGACCTACCCCAGTCAAAGTGCCCAAATCATTACCTCCACAGTGCACAATTAACAGGTCAGGTTTTGGCAAATGCATAAAGGTTTTCACCAATGGTATCAATTGGTGACATTTCAATCCTCTGTGGCCAAACCACTTAATTTCCACATCTTGTAAATTGAGGTTAGGTAAATTCCTGTTTTCAGCGTACCTTTGAGCCCAATAGATGTAGCTATGTCCAACAATCCAGACAGAAAACATGGCGAGAGAAGGTTCTCCTGCAGTCAGATGAAGTGTGGCAATGAAATGGCAGTTGAAAAAATGAGAGTGTAAAATGAAAAAAACGGAGGAGTTTCTGTGTTAATGAAGCAGTAAGAGTGATTGGTGGATTTTGATTGCTGAAAACAGAAAGTTAGTGTGCATGGATGAGTTCGTTGAAAGATGTATTTTGAGTGGCGAAGAAAAAATCATTAAATGAAAGAATGCTCTGGATATGCAGGTGCACTGAGAGTTCAGAGTTCAATTGCAACATTGTTGTGTGAGAGGTCTTGCAAGAGGTGGTTGCTATGCAGAAAAAGCAGAGAGGGGGCAGAGGGGGGAAGGGTTTTGCTTTGAAAAAAAGTGAGGGAAGAGTTTTGATTGGGTGACATGAGAGATCTGTGTGAGGAATTACAGCATTTCTGTGCTTTTGATAGCTGCAGACTCTGGAGTGCATACCTTTTGCTCTGCTGAAGACAAATTGGTGTGTTTCTGAGACTGTTTTGAAACTCAAAGTATTTGCTAAGGTGAGAAAAAATTTCTTTAATTTAGATAGAAAATAGTGTGCTTTAAGGAGAAAATTATGAAGAAAGTTGTGTTTTTCAAATGTTGCTTTGTCTCAAGTGTTTCACAAATAGATTTTGTTTCTTTGAGAAATTGTAATTGGAGAAAATGTGAAGTATTAGTACTGACAGGGCTTTTATGTGCATAGGAGTTGTGGAGTGTTTTCAAATTATGACTTGTAAATCGTTTTTGAGAAAAAGCAATGGTTTTAATATTGATGAGAAGGACATAATGGTGTCTGCTTCTTTATAAGGTAATTGAGAGTCTCTGATGTTATTTTTCCCATTTCAATGTAAGAAGTTTGTCTGTGGAGCAAATTGCTTGTAAATATGCTCCCACCTGTGCATGGCAAATTTAGATTTTGAAAGTTTCCGTTACATAGGCATGTTAAAGGTGACTGAAATATGCTGCAAAGGCAATCAAAAAATGCTTTTATGTGTCTTAAGGACATTTTAAGTCATTTCCCCATGTGCAGTGTTTTCAAATTATGAGTTGAAAATCGTTTTTGAGGTAAAGGAATGTTTTCAAAATTTATGTGCGCCATATGACCCCAAATTTCTTTTTCAGGGGTGCAGCAGGGTGTTCTTGAGACACCCCTGCACCGTCGGAAAAATTCGTAATTTGCGATGAGGTAATTGCTAATCGCAAATTGCACCTTCATTCCTATGGGCCTCCTGCTGCATGGAAATGAATGGGTAATCTTGCTGAAATGCAAAGTCGAATCTGTATTTAAAAGGGTCTGCACCTCTGTACGGGTGTTCGCTATGTGAAGCACGAAAGTTTCACGGGCCGAACTCAAGGCCACCTCTCTCTGAGACAAAAGAGCTCTTATTCTTGCCATGCCGTTGAAATGTGCTCCCAAGGTTGGTATTTGTGGCCAGATTGAAAACTCCCTATGTTCATGTGTGGGAGGAAATAGAACATTTCTGCAGCAAATAACCCGTTCATTTACTGTTACGATAAAATGAATACTTTTAATTAACCCAGAACAATCTTCATTATTGAGCATCAAATAACTACCATTTTCCAAGAACTTGAACGTGGGGATGATAGCAGGAACTGGTGTGCCTTGCAACACGCAAGCCATATTTGGTCGGTGTTTGTTGCATGAACCGTGTAACTGTATGTGCCTACACATTAGTGAATGATCTGGCGTCTCAGTGCATTCCTCTCCATTCAGATAAAGTTCTTGATCATCTTTGAAAATCTGTATGTGTATGGAAGCGACCAGACCTCATGAAGAAAACCACTACCTAAAGGTTAATAACGACCTATTGGTATATATTTCATACAATTTGAAAACTTATATAAAGCAAAAGGCAGCGTTATTAAACCGTGGATAAGGCACGTTGCCAAAGCAGTCAACCTTTTGGATTTATACTGGAAATGTTAAAGGAAGAATTACGGAGTAGGGCCTGTAAATCTTTAATGGACAACGAGTAAAATTACTCCAACCATCATATTCCTCTAACTCCGGGATAGTAGGGGTGTTTAATTTTTTAGAAGTCGCCAATCCAAAGCATTTGGTCTGGGAAATTGTTTCATTCACAAACAACATATGATTTGGGATGAGACATGCACGGTGGAAAGCCTCAGTGCCTTGTACCTGCCAGGTTCGTGAACCCCAAACTGATGTAGATCCTGGATATTTTTACTCTGTGTTACGTTAGCATGGGCTCATTACTGGTTTAAACGCCATTTTTCCTTTTTTGTAACTTCTGCACACGATACTTAGTTGTTGCTTTAGCTTTCAGCCTACCTGCGTCAAGATCTATGCCTGCTTCAAGCAGGCGCAGGGTTTTGATGTAGCTTTGTCCTATCTGATTGTAAATGCGGCACACCGTGGGTGGCAGAGCAGTGGTGCACGTTAACTGGTGCATCCCTGGGGATGTGCTAGTTAATATAAATCTGCCCCTTTACATTTAATTATGTGCAGGGGACACAGAGTAGGTGAGGTTTATCCAAGGTTAAGAAGAGATGAGTCTTGTTCAGTGAAAAATTGGAGATAGGCTTCAGTATATTATATACTTAAGTAGTGTGTTAAGTTTTTGATGACTGTTATTAATTTACTGTTGGGTAATAGTGGTTAATAAAATTTTTTATTATATTTTACCACAGATTCAACTGCAGATTATTTCAAGATTTTAGGATGCCTAGCAAAGAAAGAGTAAGAAAGGCTGCAAAACGTCAAAGACAGCAGGACCATGGAATAATGCAGCAGTCCTCTAACAAAAAGATTTGTCAAGTCACCAAGAAAGCACCGGGTAAGAGTCGAAAAACAGTCATAAGAAATATGTGTAGTAAAAAAAATATTACTACAGAAAATGTTTCAGTCCAGAGAAGGAGAAAGAATTCAAATGGTAAGGAAAGGCCAATGAGAAATGTTACTGCTAGAGTAAGAGATAACTCTATGCATGAAAGTAGAAGGAAACAAGAGTTTAGGGATATTCGTAAACGAATGTTCCGCAACAGGATAATTGGGAATTTGTTAAAAAATATTAAGAAAGGTCAGCAGAAAGTGGTTTTTTATAAGAGAAAAAAAATAGTTGAGAAAGTTATTGATCAGGCATTTGAAATTAAACGTAAGTTATTTATTTTGACAATCAATAGAATTAGGAAGCTAAACAAGGTAATTTATGATTTCAAAAGAAATAGTAGATGGAAGAGAATAGTTAATCGTAGTAATTTTTGTGAAGTTTTTTCTGGAGAATGGATGCATAGTTCAAGCTCTGAGGCATTTTTTAATGAGGAGAGTTATTTCCAGGATAATGATTTGGTGCATGCAGTTGACACCAGTGGTCGAGCTTATGAAGTGAAAGATGGTTGTCCAGTTGAACAAGAAAAACTTGTGAGAACAGAGATAGAAGAGGTGTTAGGTAATGAGGTTTTAGGGAGACGTCCTAAGGGTCCTGTGTACACCTGGAAGTGTAGTAGTATTTGCAGTGTACGACAGGATTCCATCAATTTGCTTTGTGATTTTATACAGTCATTTAGTAAGAACAGTTTGAAGCAGAAAATGAAGTTGTTGCAAGAATTAGATCCTTGCAGAGTGAGAGAAGTGATAGGTTTGCATGGTCATTCACTGGCTTGTCTTTCCAGGAGAGTATGCCAGAGTGTTTTTCATCATTTCAGGATGCTAGCAGTGCATCATAATAAAGTGAGGAAATTAGTTAGAATGTTGTATTATGCTAAGAGTCCAGCAATTATGCTTAAACAATTATGCGCTGCTCTTTTGCATGGTTCTGAAATAGATGTGAAGAATATATGTGAAGAAATTGAGTTTTGTTACTTTGGAAGTAAAGAGGAGAATGTTGAAATTGACCAAGAAGAAGAGAGTAATGTGGAAGATAGTGTACAGGTTTCCAGTACAGATAATTTCCAGAGGGAAATTGCGACGTTTGAGGTGAAATCAAGTGAGAGGCCAAATTTCACTTGTGTGTGTTGTCGACGCACTTATTATAAGAATCAGACTAAGTTAGCGGATTTATATGGAAAAAGTGAAAGGGAAAATAATAGTGAATGGAAGGATTTTACAACATACTTGATGGTAGAAAATTGTTTTGATTTGGGATTGGATCAACGTGTGTGTACTTATTGTTGTAACAAATTAAATCAAAACCAGATGCCTGCTAGAGCAGTTCATAATAATCTGGAATTGGTTGAGATTCCTTCTGAATTGAAGGATTTAAATACTTATGAATCTATTTTGATTCAAAGTATCCATCCCTTTCAGGCTATTGTAAGAATGGAGCCAAAGACAGGGAAATTGCCTCCATCAGATTTACAGAGAGGATTAAAGGGAAGAGTTGTTTATTTGCCACTAGATTTGAAGAAAAACATTAACACAATTGGAGTAGAAAAAGTGGAAGAGGAACCTCTTGTTATCTTAGTTAATGGGGTTCCGACAAAGAATAAGAAAATATGGCAAGATTTAGTAGATGTTAGGAAAGTCAAAAGGGCAACATTGTATTTGAAAAAATATAATAAGTACTATAAAAATGTATATGTTGCAGAAGAGGAAGTAAGTGAGGAAGAGGATAACGATTTGTGTGCTGGTCAAATTGAGAAAGTAGAACCCTGTACTAGTGAAGAAATATATGAACATTATAGTGTTCATCCTTTGCATTCCAAGGAAGTCATGGGGAATGCTATTGAGTTGTTTCAAATGAAACAAGCGAAAGGGAGTCCCATTAGTGTTTGGGAGGAAAGTTTGGAAGCTCGGTGTTTCCCACAGCTTTTTCCAACAGGTCAGGGAGGAAGATATGATGAGCGACCTCATCAAATTCCTGCTTCTGAATACCGGACTTTGCGATTGTATGCAGGAGATCCTAGGTTTCGACAATGCATTCCTTATTTGTTTCATCTCCTGTTTGAAAGCGATCTGTCTGGACTGTCATATGCAGTGAACCACATCTTGAAAAGTGGTATACACATGCAAAACATCTCGGCAAGTGACTTTATGGATAAAGTCAATGTCCAAGACAGTATTTTGGATTCTCACCTGATTAATCTCATGGCGTGTCAGCGTGGTACTAATGAGTACTGGTACCGTCGTCATGGTGATTTAAAATGTATGCTAAGGAACTTAGGAACTCCCACATGGTTCCTCACTTTGAGCTGTGCTGAGTATGGCTGGGAAGACTTACTTGAATTTCTACGAGAGGCAAATGCTAACGTAGAAAACATCGAATTCAAGACACCCGGAGAACTGTGCTCTTTGGATCCAGTCAATGTATGTAGGTACTTCAATCATAGATTTGAAGGTATGATGTCTTTCATCATGAATAAGAAGAATCCACCTCTTGGAGAGGTGTTGGATTTCTTCTGGAGGAAGGAGTACCAAGCAAGAGGTGCTCCTCATATACATATGTTGCTGTGGATCAAGGATGCACCTAAATTTGGAACGGATGCAGACGACTCAGTGATGAGTTTCATAGAACAGTATTCTACGTGTGCTGTTCCAAACGCAAAGGAGAAAAAAAGCCTAAGAGAAAAAGTTCTACGTTTCCAAAGCCATCGATGTGGAAAGTACTGTCGTCGTAAATTCCGGAACAAAGACAAGTTCTACACCAAATGTCGTTTCGGCTTTCCACGATCGGTGATTTCTAAAGGAAGAGTGAACAGTTTGATGTCTTCGCTGCGACATAATGTGATGAAGAAATCACCTAAAAACACATACAATTTGAAGAGGAATGAAGAGTCTAAGTACATTAACGACTACAACCCGGTGATTTTGTCCATGTGGAATGCTAACATGGATATACAGTTTGTGGCTGATAACTGTATGGCTGTGGCTCGGTATCTGACATCTTACATCACCAAAAAAGAGAAGACAGAATTGAAGGATATGTGGGAGGACATTTCCCATGAAAAGAGCCTCAGCAAGAAGTTGTACAGTTTCAGTCTGAAGATGTTGTCGCATCGAGAAATCGGAGCTTACAAATGTTCTGACCGGTTGTCTTCAGCAAGTCTCTATGCCAAGTCCAGGAGTATCGTTTGGGCGAGTGTTGGTCTTGCTGCAACGCGTAATCGAGTTCTGAAACCTGTGCGGGAAATTGAGTATTTGGCGGAAAAGGAGCCAAACAGTACCGACATTTTGAAGAGCAACATGTTGGATACATATTATCCAAATCGAAGCAGTCACCTCGAGAATGTTTGTCTGTATGAGGTTCTGCAAAATTACATATTCAAGAGGAACATCAAAGAAGATACTGAGAAAGGAGTGTATGCTGTAATAGGAAGTGAGGGATGTCTGGTCAAGCAAAGAAAATGCCACTTGATAAACCATCGAAAATTGAGTGGCGAATCTCCTGAAAAAAAGGAGTTTTTCTATTTAGCACTTTTGCAACTTTTTAAGCCTTGGCGTGCAGAAGAGGAACTGCTTGGAGATTTCCTTTGTTACGAAGACTCATTCAATGCTGCCAAGGAGACCATAGAATGTCCTGCTTTTCCCAAATATGTAGAAATGTTGAATGTGGAAATTGAGCAGGAAGCAACGATTGCAGCCGAGATTGCCAGAGACAGTTCTCAGGACAGTCAGAGTTCTGCTTCATTGAGTCAGGATCCACTAGGAGGACCTCTTATCGAAAATGAAGCTGCCACTGCTATGAATGAAGTGGAAAGAGCCATGGCACATGCTCAGGAGGATGCGGTTAACTTAGAAGAGTTGGAAAGACAACTCAACGTTGAGCAGAGGAAAATATATGACGAACTTACCATGCAAATTGATCATGGATTAAGTCATGACAAGAAAGGGTGCTCATGTACGTCGTTGAAGCCTGTCCGACTGTACGTGAGTGGAGAAGCGGGAACTGGAAAAAGTTTCCTTATTAAAGCAATTTCATGTTATTTGCAGGAAAGGACAGAGTCATCGCTGTCTTGTGTTGTCACCGCTCCAACTGGACTGGCAGCACATAACATTAAAGGGATTACTTTACATCGTTTACTGATGCTGCCAGTGGAGCATGACAACAAATTAGAATATCACAAGCTATCTGGAGATGCTTGTTTTGAAGTTTCAAGAGTCTTGAGGAAAATGAAACTTCTTATCATTGACGAAGTAAGCATGGTTTCCAATGTCATGCTTGCCTTTGTGCATTTGAGAATGCAAGAAGTTCTCAAAACAGAGTATGATGTGTTATTTGGTGGCAAACACATCATTGTTTTCGGAGATCTTCTGCAGCTGACACCAGTGAAAGGGCAACCTGTGTTCAAAATGCTCACGTATGAAGATACCAGGAAGTGCTTAGGGAGTATTGGCAACGTCAATATATGGTTAAACTTCAATTATGCTGAACTGCATGAAAATATGCGTCAGGCAAAGGATGAAGTTTACAAGACTATTCTACAAGATGTTAGAATTGGAAAAGTGACCGAGCATGGGAAAGAAGCTTTACATGCACGATTACTGACAAATTTATATCCAGACGAAGATGTTGTGCCTGAGAATATTTTTCAGAAAGTTACTGAGAAAAAATCTGGAATATGTTTGATGCCAACTCTTGCAGAATGTGCCAAATTCAACAACAAAATGTTGCATTTAGAAAAGCAAGAGATTGTGAAATTGGAAGCTATTGACAGAGTAGAGCATATGGGATCAACAATTATTTTGTCTGAGAATCTGAAAACAAAATTGGATTCATTAGAGAAGAGTATATCTAAAACTGCAGGTTTTGAAAAGACTCTGAATGTGTGCTTGAACTGCCGTATAATTTTAAGAAGGAATTTACATGTTGAAAGAGGTCTGGTAAATGGATCAATGGGTAATGTTGTTGATTTTGTGAAATACAGAAATAGAGATGGAATTGAATTTTTAAAAATTAAATTTGATGGCATTGAGGAAGTACAGCTAATTGCTCGTTGTTCTGCTAGATTTTTGCTTGTAAAAGACTTATATGTTCGTCGTAAGCAGTTTCCTGTTTGCTTGGCATATGCGGTGACAATCCATAAATCGCAAGGTTTAAGTGTAGACTGTGCATTGGTGAATATTGGCAGTTCTGTGTTCAAGGAGGGTATGGCATATGTGGCATTGTCACGAGTTAGGACTTTATCGGGATTGTACTTGATTGAGTGTGATGTCACAAACATTTGTGCGGATCTAGATTGTGTTAAGGAATACAATAGGTTGAGAAGAGAGTATGCGCCACATTTGCCTCAGTATCCTTTGTTTGAGAAACGTGTGGTAGGCCGGAAACAAAGAAATGTGACCAATACTGGGGAGGTTGTAGCAAAAAGACGAAAAGTCGATGAACCTGAAATTATAAGCAGAAACAAAAAGGATTCTGTTGAAGATGTTGTTGGTTTTCAATTTGAAAACAGTTCTGGTGTCAACTGCTATGCTAATGTAGTGATTAATGTTTTGTTTTCTCTACAAAATGTAAAAGAAGAGATTGTGGTCAATTCTGATCAAAGATTTTGCAGTTTGTTAAATTCTGTGTTAGAGAAATGTAGCACTGATAGAACAAACATAGAAAGTGTGTCTGAAATTCGAAATCTGTTAGACAGATGTTCAGGCCAAACACAATTCTCTCAAAATAGTCAGCAAGATTGTCAGGAGTTTTTAATGTATATGCTTGATGTATTGTATGCTGAAGGTGTAGATGTAGATCATCTGTTTGGGCTTTCTTATCAATGGCAGCATGACTGCGAGGACTGTAGGGTATCAAGTAGTACTAGTGTAGACTCAGAAAGATTTATATATTTAACTTTGCCAGACAGTAAATCAGTCTCTTTTAATAAGCTAGTAAAAGCAGCTGATCACAATATGGAGTGTAGGCAATGTAAATCTGAAATGATGTCCACATTATTTATACGAACATATGGCCAGTATGTCATTTTAATGTTCCAACGATGTAGGCCTGATGGAACAAAATTGACAACTTTAATTAAAAATTTTGTGGCTTCACAGTTGTCAATATCAGGAAGGACTTTTGTAACTGTAGCAATTATATATCATGATGGTTCTTCAATAACATCAGGACATTATACAGCTTATTTAAAGTGTAGAAATGGCTGGTCATTCTGCAATGATTCTGTTTTAATTTTCAAAAAAAAATTGCCATATGACCTTAAAAACTCTTACCTGGTGTTTTTAAAACCAAAATTTTAGGGAAAGAATCTCGGGATGTGCTCTGAGGAATTTCAAGAAGTTCTCATGGCTCCTACACTATTTGGCCTTGAAGATAAGTGTAGTACAGAGACATAACTTTTTACCATAACACTGGACGTTATTGAGAAATATGTGCACTTTGAATGAGTTCAGAAAAACTATTTCTTTTTATAAGCTAATTGAAGCAGCGAATCAAAACATGGAGTAGAGGGAATGTAAGTCTGCAATGCTGTCTACTGTTTTACATTGCTTTGTGATTAAAAGTGATGTAGAGAATTAAATAATTGTACTAGTCATAAAGGTAGTGTAAGTCTGCTTCATAGTAAGCAGTATCAGTGTGATAGGAAATGTAGAACATGATTGAGCAAGAAGGGGAAGATATTACTAGTCCAGGATTGTGTAAATGATCTTCAACATTTTAATTCTGAAAGTTGTGGAAATGCGAAAAGACGGGATTGGCTAACAAGAAATCCAAGAGTTATACATGGCTCTGACAAGATTTGGCCTTGTGGAATCTTGTGGTAGAGAGCAAGAAGTCATTTATTGTATGTAACATGTTTTTGAAAACGATGGAGGTTTTCTTTCAGAAAGTGGCGGGTTGAAAGTAATAACAGCACAACAGAGTGTAAGCTGTTCATAGGACATCCTTGGCCGTCATGGAAAGTAAGTTAACTTTAAGGAGTTCTGAATTCTGATTTCTAATGTTGTATGGGTTTTTTAAACACAATCATTTTGATTGTGTTTTTTTTTCCCCGCTGTTATATGATGAATACCTTCAAGTCACTGTTTTAGTGAAATTTGATACATTCTGAGAACAGCAAAAATAAACCATTTAACATGTATAATTAATTCTGTTCTGTTTGCATTTATGATGTACATGTAGAACTGTGTAGGAGGCATGGAGAAGGTGAGGCTTCTGTAAGTGTCAAAGTTGTTGCATACAGTGCTCATATTCTACGTAGTCTTTTATATTTCATTACTTTCACTGTTTCTGACTGATCTAAAACATTTTTTTTAAAAAGAACAGTAAGTATAAGGGAAGGAAACAGACAGTTATGTTAAAAGAAACACAGCTATAGGGAATAAACTAGGGATACTGTTACCCGCAATCCTCTGCTGATGATGTCACTGAGCATGTCATGAATGATGTAATATGTGACATCATCAGCAGTGGATTACGGGTAATAGTATCTCTAGTTTACTCCCTTATAGCTGTCTTTCTTTTAACATAAGTGTCTGTTTCCTTCCCTTATACTTACTGTTCTTTTTTTAAAAAAAAATTTTTGGGTTCGCTTCCGGTTCGCGTACCGGGGAGCGAACTGGGAAGCGAACTAAGAGAAATAGAGGTTGGCACAGTTGCAAATATTGTACCAATTTTTTAATAACGGGGAGGTAGTTCTGAAAAGAACTTTTTTTTAAATTGTTTTTGTTGTTTTATATTTTTTTATTATTTTTCTGAACATTTTTTTACTTTTTTTTGAATTTTTCTGAACAGTTTTATATTTTTTTTTGGGTTTTTTCGGAGGGGGCAACGAAAACGATTCATTGTAAAGGGCTCAACAGGAGCAAGAAAACAAAAAAAAAGAATTTATTGTTTGGGGAGTTTCGGACAAACATGAGCATGATTGTCAATAGCTCTGTTGATCAGAGTGATGCTACTTTCTGCGTAGCAAATGAATCCACTGCAATGTACGCAGACTTGTTTTACTTCACGAAATCTCGTTTGTATATTTGGCACCATCTCCCTGCCCTCTGGTCCCGTTACTTCCGGTACAACAGATCTTCTGGCCATAATAGGGAGATTATCTAGGTCGTCCTGTTCCTCTTCTTCCTCTTCTTGCTGAATTATAACTTTAGCAGGTGGTCCACTCTTCCTTGGATGTGGTGGAGGTGGTGGGGAAGCACCAGCTGAAGCTAGTAAAGAAGCCATTGCTCACTGGTAACAAAGGGTCTTTCTCTCACAATGATGAAAGTCAGAGTGAGGAAAGAAGGAGGGATTTTCACCATTTGGGAAAAAAAATAGTTCTCAACCAATGAAAAGTGTTCATTTTAGATCATATGACCTAGTCTTACATCATTAGGAAACCGAAAGTGAAATGAACCAATGAAAAGTGTTATTACCAAGTCACATGACCTGCTGTGTGTATGTTACGCGCTTTGCAGGGCCTCCCGGTTTGCTTCCAGAAACCTGTGCTTTGCGACTCGGTAAGCGTACGAGTTCGCTAACGTAGCACGTCATATGACGTATCACGCGACAACGCGAAACGTCATGCAGACGGGAGGCGTCACGATGTTGTTTTCTAACGCGGCAGTTGCGGTAAAGAAACGTTTACCGGCTCGCGGTCTATTTCGCGGCATCAAGGTCAGCTAACGGGAAGCTTCCCGATTCGCGAAGCGGGAACGAAGAAAAAAAAATATTTAAAAAAAAAGTTATTAATAAACATATAAAATATATTTTTGGATTTAAAGAAGAATACATTTTACAGCTACAGATATTAGCTGTTAAAAAACCAATGAAATTCACTGAAAAAACCATAGGTTATAGACCATATATAGTTAGGAATTAGCATTTACAAAACCTTGAAAATTCACTGAAAAAACCATAGGTTATAGACCATATATAGTTAGGAATTAGCATTTAAAAAACCTTATTTTACTCACACAAAACCATTGAAATTCCATATATAGTTAGTTGCACTAACTATATATCGCGCACCCGCAATCCACTGCTGATCATGTCACATATTACATCATTCATGACATGGTCAGTGACATCACTGATGACATCACTGATGACATCTCAAATGACATCACTGATGACATCTCACTTGACATCAATGATCACATCACTGATGATATCATTCATGTGATAATACAATGCATCTCCTCACACTCTAATATAACCTCCGTTACACCCAGTGTTAAATAGAGAGTATCATTTTTGAAACCATTGACACACCAATACTAGTTACTACATACGCACTCACTGATTCCTATGTCTCCACACACATTCACTCATACAATCATTCATACATACAATCACTCATCTTTACAACACTATCATATGCACTCATACACCTATACAGACACTCACACTCTGCCACTCATCCATGGAGTTACTCACACACCTAGTCAGTCCTGAAAAGAATCAATCACACTTCCATTTTCTCATCTATACAGTTAAACACAGAACACCTTACATTTTTGAAACATATACTAACACATAGTTACTCTCTTATAGAATCACTGATACAAGTACACATTGATCTGCACAGAGTCACACACCTCCCAGCCAGCCATACACACACTCAGTCTCCCATACAAATACTTGTGCAACCAATCAATAACCCATATAGCTACTTATATAGCTACTGATTAACACGTGCAGCAGCTTGCACAACAACAGACATACTGATGCACACTTTTAGACAGTTTAGTCACTAACCCGTGCATTCAGTAAGACGCATTTAATCACTCACTCATACAGTCAATCACGCACCTACTAAAACCTTTATTCAGACACTTATACATCCACTCATTCTTCAATATGTAAAACATATTTAAACTTTACAGAAACACATAATCACTGGATGTTGTCATCAGTGATGTCATCAGTGATGTCACTGACCATGTCATGAATGATGTAATATGTGACATGATCAGCAGTGGATTGCGGGTGCGCGATATATAGTTAGTGCAACTAACTATATATGGAATTTCAATGGTTTTGTGTGAGTAAAATAAGGTTTTTTAAATGCTAATTCCTAACTATATATGGTCTATAACCTATGGTTTTTTCAGTGAATTTTCAAGGTTTTGTAAATGCTAATTCCTAACTATATATGGTCTATAACCTATGGTTTTTTCAGTGAATATATATATATATATATATATACAGATATATATATATAGAGAGGGAGAGATAGATAGATAGATAGATAGATAGATAGATAGATAGATAGATAGATAGATAGATAGATAGATAGATAGATAGATAGATAGATAGATAGATAGATAGATAGATAGATAGATAGATAGATAGATAGATAGATAGATAGATAGATAGATAGATAGATAGATAGATAGATAGATAGATAGATAGATATGTGTGTGTGTGTGTGTATTTTTCAGGCCTCGCCTAGGCAGCGCATGCGCGGTCTCATTCGAGACATGGTGTGTTCAGTTTGTGCGGTTTCATTCCGCCTCTCTCTAACGATTTGTTTACGTGGGAGTCGTTCGAAAAGATTGCTTTTCTTTGGTTATTTGTCTCTATGTGGCTAACTTTCTCCTGTCTTATTCCTCCCCTGGAGTATTGGCCTATTACAGGTATCCTTTCTCTGGAGTGTTTTTCCTTTTGTGTTTGTGCAATTTTTGTGTTTTTTTATTTTGTTGCAGAGTGCAATATTTTCATAGCTCAGCTCGCGTATGTTTTATGGACGCCACACTTTAACTTTAACTCCAAAATTCACACGCTTTCTGGACGCCCTGCTTTAACTTTGACTAGAATATGCTTTTTTTTGTTGTTCAGAGCACACGTAGCATTTCAATAGCTAAGCATGGCACGAGTTTATAAACACCACACTTTAACTTTAACTACAATATGAGCCCGCTTTCTGGACGACGCGTTTTAACTTGCACTACAATCTGGGCCTCTTTGTGGACGGCACGTTTAACGGCAATATGGTATAGATATTTTAAAACTTGTGAAGGTTGGTACTGTTTACGTTCAGCTTATTTTGGATGCAGTCTCCATTTTTGTGCTCGCAATGTTTCTTCATTTTGTGATTTGTGAAACTTATCAGTAATAACCTCATTCCTGATTCAGAGAATATATCCATTTGTTTCAGATGTTTGGTTTCTTTATTTACTGAACATTGTACGCCACTGTTTTTACTAATATGTAGTATGCTGGAAACAGCCATTACAACGAAAATTTTACAATGCATGCCATAACAACGCATGCCATCACAACGCAAGTACCATCACAACGCCATGTCATTACAATGCATGTCAGTACAAAGCATATGACTTTACCATGCATGCCTTTATAACGAATGTTGTTGTAAAAGCATGAAGGGTAAAAACATATGTGTTTTACATGTAAGTACAAGGTAAGTATATAGGGTTCAGGGTGGTGCGTATGGGTTTTGGGGTGCAAGGAGTAATTTTAGGGTTCATGGTGGGTATGGGTTTTTAGATATTAGGAGTCATTTTAGGGTTCATTGTGGGTATGTGTATTGGGATGCCAGGGGTAATTTTAGGGTTCAGGTGGGTATGGGTTTTTAGATATTAGGGGTAATTTTAGGATGCAGTATGGGTTTTGGGGTGCCAGGGGTAATGGTAGGGTTGAGGGTGGGTATGGGTTTTGGGGTGCCAGAGGTAATTGTAGGGTTGAGGGTGGGTATGGGTTTGGGATGCCAGGGGTAATTTCAGGGTTGAGGGTGGGTAAGGGTTTTGGGGGAGCAGGGGTAATGTGAGGATTCAGGGTTGGTATGGGTTTCGGGGTGTCAGGGGTAATGTCAGGGTTCAGGGTGAGGATGGGTTTTGGGGTGCCAATGATAATTTTAGGGTTCAGGGTGGGTATAGTTTATGGGGTGGTAAGAGTAAATTTGGGGTTCAGGGGATATTAAAAAAAATATATGTAAATATATTTACCTACCATAACCACTTTTACCAAGTGTATGCCTTTATCACGCATGCCTTTGCGTTGTAATGGCATGTGTGGTAAAGGCATATGCGTGGTAAAAGTTTTTGTTGTAATGGTAGATCATTGTAAAAGTATTTGCGTAGTAATACCCGCATTGTAATGGCACGCGTGGTATTAGTTCGTGTTGAAATGTCACATACTTGTGGTAAAGGCATACATGGTAAAGGCATTCCTTGTAATTTCATAAAACCACCACCCTCACATACTAATACATCAGCCTCACCTGGGCAAGGGGCCCTGCTAAAAGTCACTAGGGGACTTTGTCGTTCTTCAGACATTTTTACTTTTAACACTGACATATGCAAATCTTTGCCCCCTTGATATTGATGGGATAAATTGAACTCAAGTGTTTATCTTTTTAACCTTACTTTACATTTTTTATAGTTCACATGATTTCTAGTTAACATGTTTTACTCACTTGAGTACTAGCTGGTTTTAAATGATTTCTGTCAAGTGTTTTGTTTTTTAAAATGTTGTTACGTCACACACACACACTATTTCATATCTCAGAGGCTTAGACAATTCAGCCAGTTTACCAAAGGAATAGCCAGAGGATACCCACAGAGGAAAGATCATCTTAGCCTTGTGGGTCACCCTGACCACATTGTGTGTGAGTCTAGACATGGTAGGAGTCTGTGTTTGTGTCCTCTCTGTCCCTGCCAGGGAGTCACAAGGGTCTCATAAAATACAACGAAAAGAAGCATTGTCAAAGCCAAATGATCTATTTTTGGTTGCTAGCCGTCTGGCTTTGCCAGTGCTTGTTTTGTTTAATCATATTTTTTGCCAAACTTTATTGTTTGGGAGGATGCTGGGCCCTCGTCAATCTAAAAACAAAAACAATGGACTAAAAGAAAAAAAACAATTGGCCTCTAAAAGCATGCATTGCCGTGGGAGTCTCTATCGCTTGAGGGAACTACTTTGTGCTCTAATGACTAAATTGGACTGACTGATGCTCCATGCTGTAGAGGGCGGATGAAATATGTAAATGTCACAATAACAAACCAATGGACGAAGAGGACTGGCTGAAAGCCTCTATAAGTATATTACACACACACATATATATATATAGGTCTGATGCCAGCCACATGTTCATAGTTCGCAGGGGATCCTTAAAATTCAGAAAGACCCCTGTAAGAAGCTCCTTGATGCGTCATCGATATAGGGACTCATTTTTCCCCTTGCATTGTAATAGCAACGCCAAAGACCACAGCTCTGCATACATTTGGTCAGGCTTCTGTTATTACATGGCTCCTACCCTGAGATTCCTATAGAACAGCTCAGCTTCAGTGTCCACAAAGGTTACTGCTTTTCCAGTGGAGAGGCCAGAACCAGTGGGTGACACTGCAGGAGCTGGAAAAGACCTGCCCCGGCCTACTTTTTTCCAAAGGCAGTATCCAGTGTCTTCTGGTTAAGCCTGGACGCAGTCCAAGACAAGTAGAACCACAGGGTGGTCTTCTCACAGTTCGTGTGCACTAGTATCTCTTCCATTGCTACACATAAATATTTATGCGTCATTAACAACGCCAGCACGTGATACAGGTAGACGCAACCAGGCACTTTTCTATTCCATTTTATTCGTACTTGTACAAAAAAGCAGCTTAACCTATAGACGAGGGTTGTATTATAAAATATAAAACTATCACTGAATTATACATTTTTTAATAGTCAATTTCTACTTTTATGGTCATGTTATAATTCTGTTTGGAGTGTTTCCTAAAAGAGGTGTAATTATAAACATGGATTTTATAATTTGCTGTTAATTCTATTAACAGGTTTATCAGTGCCTTAATCTTGTATAATGTGCTGGTAAGGTGGGGGTTCATTCACAGAAGGGCCCTACACCAGGGAGATAGGGCTTAACTGCAGATTGTGCAAGACAGGTAGTGCTGCCCAATCACAATGCATGCAATGCAGCTGACTTGAGCATTGCTTGCATACCAATGATGCAAGATTTAAGTCATGTCATTGGATGAGGTTGCTTTCATAGCTCTTACATGTCGGTGTGCGAAGTTACGAATTCTGCTGCCTTGGAATTTTGCAGAGAATGTTATAATTTCTTCTTGCTTTGCTAACTGCAGAGCTGCTAAGGTTTTTTTTGTAAAGGTGGTCGGTTATTCGCTGCAGCAAGATAGTTTCCTGACTGGTAGTCATAGTTTCAATCCACAACCACCCCTACTCCTATTTCACCTTTAACTTTTCTTCAAAGGAAACAGTAAGGCACCAACTATTCAACTATGCAAGGTGAAAAGTCATTTTGAGTGTGTCCATGCACGTACAATATGAAGACATATATGCCTGTAATAGTAAATATATACTTACCTTTACGATATAGTGGTAATCTTTAGTTACGAAGATTAAATAGATATTTACTGGATGATGTTCTTGTTAGGTTCAGTTAAGACTAGTAAATATATGCTTACTTGACAATTAGTGGCAAACGATGCAGTGGATGCAATATTTTGTAGGTTGATATTGTCACCCTCAATACAGTGACAAACAATCCTCAATTATAGAATCTCCCTGACTGCAGATGTGACTGCACATCAATGAAAACAAACACCTTTGGTATTGGATAAATGTCTGCAAAGGAGCTCAAACATCAAAGTGAGTGTGTACCAGACCACCAGAGGCAGACATGCTCTTAGACCTGGCATCCTTGGCTTGGTTTTCCCCATACATTTTTGCATTCAGACCTCCTTATTTATCTCATTTATAAAGCACTCTATCACCTAACAGGCATCCTGGCGCTGACATCAAAAGTGCACGTTAAGAGTAATGCTACACAGGAAACTGACAACAGGTTATGCATTGGGGAAGAGCCAAGTTTTTAGTCTGCTGTTTTGCTGACTATGTTTTTGCTAGCTTTAGGATGCTGCGTACTTTACCACTCCTAAACAGTGCTAAAGTGCTTGTGTTCTCTCCTTAAACATAATAAGATTGGCTTATACCCAATTGGCAGATTTAATTTGCTTGTAAGTTCCTAGTAAGGTGGCAGTATGTAGTGGTACTTGTATAGCGCACGAATCACCATGAGGCATCTCGGCGCTTGTGCGAATACCGCTGAGGAACCCTTCCTGGCCTTTCCCTGTGAGGTGCCCACTCCTGGGTACCCCCAAGGTGAGGCCAGGCATCCTAGCGTTGTTGGGGCCATTGTGGAGATTAAGCAAGCCATTGCCCAGAGTTGCAGAGTGGGACCCATGATTAGAATAGGCACCAAGGCAAGAATTATCAGGTCCGGGGAAATTGAGCCCAAGAGCCGCCGAGGCAGGAATTGAACCCTGGTCCCGGGCCAGACCTCTGCATGAGGGTCTGCCGCTCTAACCATTGAGCCACACTTCTCCAGTGTCTGTGACTAGAGCTTGTAAAATAAATGCTACTCGTGGGCCTTCAGCACTGATTGTGCCACCCACTTAAGTAGCACATTAAACATATCTCAGGCCTGCCATTTCAACCTGTGTGCAGTTTTTAACTGCAGTGTCGACCTGGCAAAAAAAAATCTTTAGTCAGGCCCAAACCTTACCTTTAAGACATACAAGTCACCTCTAGGGTAGGCTCTGGACAGCCTATAGGGCAGGAAGCTGTGTATTTAATAAGTGGGACGTGTATTTTTATGTTTTTCATGTCCTGGTAGTGAAAAACCCTTAAAGCTATTTTTCACTACTTCAATGCCTACTTCTTCCATAGGACAACGTTGGAGTTACCCTACTATATTGTATAAGTGTCATTTCCAAATGGGAACAGGTAACTAGTGTCTAGTGTCTTTGCAAGTGTAATGAAAAATTTTAACTTATGGTGGAGTCGGATTTTAAATTACAATTTTGAAAATGACACTTTTAGAAAGTTAACATTTTCCTGCCTTCGTTATTTGGTGCCTGCAGCCTGTCTCTGGGTCGCATGACTAGGTGAAGGTGACAGTTGGGCTCTTGTACTCCTCCTAGATAGCCACACACAATACAGAGCTTAGTTATGACTGAATGGGGCATTACTGGCAGATTCTAGGGATGAGCTGGACCCAGCCCCACTTACACTTGAATAGGCTGTGTTCTGTCCCAACACAAAGGACTGCATACCCCATGTAGTTAGTCTGGAGCCAGGGCCAGGGAGGCAGGGCACCTATGTGCTTCAAAGGCATGCCTCTGAAAGCTTCTCCCCACTTCAAAGGCACGTTAGTATAAATACTGGACTACAGACACCACCACTTCAGCACGCGACTGGACCTGTGGATACTATGGCAGGAAGAAGGACTGATGTGCAGCTGAAAGGACTGCAACTCTATGGACTGTTGCTCTGAAAGACTGCTGCCCTGTTGTGCTGACCTACTGCCTGCTGCTGCCCTATTGCCTGAGTGAGAAGGATTGGACCTGCATCTCTTGAACCCAAAACCCAGAGTGACTCCAAGGGCTTGTTGGCTGGTCTCCTGATCTGAAGCCTCAGGGGTAAAACAGGCTTCCAAAAACCTTGCACCTGCACCTAGATTCTGTCACCTGTGAGTCTACCCTGCCAAGTGGTACCACCCCAGTCCTGGACCCTTGGAAGATGTCTTAAGGAGTTCTGACAGCCTCTGTGGATCCAGTTGAACTAAATTTCTCCTCTGCTACGCTGCGCAACCCCGAGCAGGACAGATGCATCTCAGCTGCTGCGTGGACTGCACTCATCACAATAACCCGTATTGCTTCTGCAGCCCGCAATGCCCTTGGAACCACCACTGCGTGATGCATCCTCGGCGCAGGCCCTTGCATCCCTCGTCAATGGCAGCCTCAATGCCGGACTCTGTCTCACAGCCTCACAGCTCCTTAGAACCGATGCATCGCCCCGACTGCACTACACATTCTCGACACCAGACTTTACATCACAAGCCCTGTCAATAGGATCCTCAGCAACGATGCAGGACCCTCATATCACAGCCTCACTGCATCTCAGAACCGGTACATCACTTCGACTGCACAATGCAGATCCTCGCAAAGCACCGCAACCCAGGGTTTAAGGCAATCCTTTTAGAAGGTCCCTGTAACTGGCCTGCGCTGCATTGCGTTCAACCTGAACTTGTGACTCTGTCCTGGTCTGGCATGACCAGATATTCGCAGTTGCGTTTTGTGCCTTAATGGCACTGTTTACACACCAAAAAAATTAAATTGTATATCTGCTGTTCTAATGATTGGACTTTTGTTATTTTGGTCTTGTTTTATTTATTAAAGACAGTTCTAATTTACTAACTTGGGGGCCGATTACGATTGCGGATTTCCCGCATCCACCGGGCCGGCGGAAGCCACCGCCGGCCCGGAGGATGCGGGAAATCCGCCGGGGAGCCTTGCAAGACCCACCGCCATATTAGGATGGCTGGTGGGTCTTACTATCTGTCCGCCGCAATTCCGCCGCGGGCGGATTCCGCCCGCGGCGGAAAAGCATTAACATGGCTGGCGGTGTCTATCAGACACTGCCAGCCATATTAGGATGACTGCGGAAAGATGCCTTTACACGGCGGCATTTCCGCAGTTTAAAGGCATACGGATTTGTGTTTGGGGGCCCGTTGCGGGCCCCCAGGGGTGAAGGGGGGGTGGTGGGGGGTGCACATGGGGGTACCTATGGTACCCCCCTGCATTTGCCTGCACAAAGCGGCAGGCACCGCGAGGTGCCTGCCGCTTTGTGCATGCAAATGCACAACTTACTTTTTATCATTGCGGCGGGTGCTGCTTCAAGCAGCACCCGCCGCAATGATAAAAATACAGGATGTGACCGCCAGGGTGGCGGTCACATCCTAATTTGCACGGAGGGACCGCCGCTGCCCCTGCGGACGGTCCCTCCTTCTCCATGGTGGCGGACGGACTCAGGTCCGTCCGCCATCATAATCGGCCCCTTGGTGTGGGATCCTTTTTGAGTGGTGTTTTCACTTTATTACTGTATGAAGTGTTGTGCTAATACTTTACACATGGCCGCTAAGTTAGGCATGACTGCACTGTGCCAAATGAGACAGCTTCCACTGGTACACATTGGAACTCAGCATGTTGAAGTGCATTTGCAAACAATTGGAAAGAAAATGGTGCACCAGGAGGAACCACACCAACCAAGCTATTTTCAAGGCCACCCTCAACAACTACCACTGCCAGCACAAAACCACGAAAAAGGAGGCCCTGACTCACTGGATCAAGACTAGCGCCAACCAAACCATGGAACGCTTCACCATCATCAGAGAGTTCACCTGCCCTTCAGTCATCGAAAACTCGATCCCTTCCTCACAGGAACTCTGCGACACTCGCCGGCCACTTTCACAACAAGATAGCAACCATCTACACAAACTTCGATCCCCAACCGACCGACCTCTTCAACATTCCATCGACCACAGCCAGTGACCACCTGCTCACCACATGGGAACAACTCAGCAGACTGAACACTACTACTCTGATGAACGCCATCCACTTGGGGGCACCCACCGCCCCATGCCCCAACCACATTTTTAACCTCTGAAAAGACTACATCACCAACAGCTCGCCACCATCTTCAACACCTCCATCACCAAAGCCACCTTTTGCCATGCCTGGAAACACGCAGAGGTGAAACCGCTCCTCAATTAACCCTCTGCAGACCCCAGCTAGTTCCAGAGCTACCACCTCATCTCACTGTTGCCATTTTCCACCAAAGTCCTGGAGAAGACCATCAACCTCAAACTCACCAAACACCTGGAGAGAACCAACCGGCTGGACCCTTCGCAATCAGGTTTCTGAGCCAATCACAGCACCAAGACAGCCCTGATTGCCGCAACAGATAACATCTGCATCCTACTCAAACAGAGGAGAATAAGATGCCCTGATCCTGCTCGACCCAGTGGCCTAGCATGGGCAGGGTTGGGGGCAGCATGAGTTTTGGAGGCTGTATCCCCCGCTCTTATCTGCGGCCGTCGCACTGAGGCAAACGCAGGGACTGCCACGGGCGGCCAAATGTCTAGCTATGCTACTGGCTCAACATCTCAGCAGCCTTCAACACCGTCTCCCACCACACACTCATCCATCGATTGTGCTAGATCAGAATCCCAGACAATGCTCTGGGATGGATGGCATCCTTTCTCGTGTGGCACACCCAGAAAATCTGTCTCCCTCCCTTCACCTCACAACCCAACCAGACCAGCTGCGGCATCCCTCATGGCTCATCCCTCAGTCCAACCCTCTTCAACATCTACATGACACCACTTGCAGACATTGCCAGAACCCACTTCAACATCATCTCCTACACCGACAATACCTAGCTCGTCCTCTTGATCTTAAAGGACCCCACCTTGACGAAGAACAACTTCCACAACTGTATGAAGTCTCATTATGTATGAAGAACAACTGCCTGAATTGCAAAACGGACAAAACTGAAGTTCTGATCTTTGGCAGACACAGCGCCCTCTGGAATGACTCCTGGTAGACATCAAAACTCGGACCAACCCCCACTCCAGAAGACGACGCCCGCAACATCAGCATCATCCTGTACAGCGAACTCTCCATGAAATGTCTGATTAACACTGTCTCCGCAGCCTACTTTCAAACACTCCGCATGCTTTGCAAAGTTTTCAAGAGACTTCCCCTCAGCACCAGGAAAACAGTGATGCACTTTATGCAAACACCACCAGCGAGCACAGGAAAAGAGTCCAGATGATCCAGAATTCAGCAGTAAGATTGAGCCTCAACCTGCCCAAGAGGACCACATCACCCAGCAGCTGAAGGACCTCAACTGGCTCCTCATCCAGAAGAGATGCCAATTCAAGCTCCTCACCCCGCCTACAAAGCCCTCCACGACCAAGGATCCGCTTACATGAACCATTGTCTGAATTTCCACTGACCCCCTAGGAACCTCTGCTCCCCTCGCCTTGCCCTCCCACAGATACCACCCATCGACGTTTCCCCTCTGGAAGACGCTCCTTCTCCCAGCCCGCTTCCAAGTCCTGGAACACCTGTCCTCTTTACCGCCGCACTTTACCCTCGCTGACCCATTTCAAGAAGGGACTCACGACCTGGCTCTTCGACTGATACCCGCAGCACAGTGAACGTATACCCTCTCGAGCCACAAGCTGCGCTATATAAGTACCACTTGATTGATTGATTGCACTGTGCCAAGCTACCAGAGGGTTGGGCACAGGTTAATTTAGGGTTGGCTTGTGCCTCAGCCTGACAAGTATTGTGGTTGCTGCTTGACCAGGCCTCTCTCCCCAGTCAACCCTCAACCTCATTTCTTACACATGGCAACAGGGAAATCCGGACATTTAGTGATAGGTCAGTGGTGCTGAAGGGCAGGCAGGACTGTTAATGGTACTGAGTGGCTTGGTGTGCAGAGCTAAACCTGGCAAATCAGTGGTTCTGATTAGGTATGGAATGTTCAGCCAGGCCTACCACAAACAGAAAGCACCCAATAACCACACTGGGAAAAAACAAATAGTGAAGAACATAAAGAAAATAGAGACAGAAAGAACTTTACAGTTAGTTAAAGTAGTGTTCTGAACTCCTTTGCCCATGTTGTATGTATTTTATTCCTTTTTGGATTTCCATATCTATGAAATTATCTGGAGACCTGAAATTTCAAAGCTTGTTCATCTCATAATGTCTTTGTTTTTTATTTCCTGCCCTCTGCGCCCTTGTCTCTTTCTATGTTTGTTTACTTTTACATGGGTAGGAATGAAAGACACAAGTGAAAAGAAAAGAGTTCAGTCGTGGCATTTCTGGGAGGGTTAGAGGTTTAGCAGAGAAAATGACACATGATGTAACAGTGCACTGCAAAATGTATCTCACACATTTCTATCTGCAAGGCACGTGCATCACTCCCCAGACACCCCAGGCTGTTCTCAGTTCTCCTCTGTGCTGTGAAAGTTCAAAGAAGGGCAGCAGTTCAATTTAGTTTATGTTTCTAGTTAAATTCGTACTCTTGTTTTGAATGGTTTGATCATCATAACAAGCAAAAGTACAGGTATAGTTTTGTTTTCCTGTTTTAACTGAATACTCAGGATAGTTTTTAAAGGTCTTTGAATGCATATGCGTTCTGGGTTGTTCGGTGACAGGACATTTAAATGGCAGTTTTAGGAAAGGGCCAGTAGGAACACATGGAACCTTGGAAACAATGACAGGCCAAGGTAAGTCCATCAGACCGACTGGAGAAAACACAGGAGTCTCCCTCTTCAGGTGCCCGCATCTCACTTTCATTAAGTCCAGACCTATGTCTCAGTGTGGAGTTCTCCTTGTACCACAGTTTTTATCTCCTTGTCCCAGTGTGTATTTCTCCCTGTGCCACTGCTTGTAGCTTCTGTCTCAGTGAGTATTTCTTCCTGTCTCTCTGTTTGTAGTTCCCTATCCCAAGGTGTATTTCTCCCTGTTGCAGTGTTTGCAGCTCCCTGTCCCAGTGTGTATTTCTCATTGTCCAACGGTTTTATCTCACTTTCCCATTGTGAATATCTCTCTGCCCCAGTGTGTATTTCCCCCTGCCCCACTGTTTGTATATCTCTATTCCAGTGGGTATTTCTTCCTGCTCCACTGTTTATATTTCTCTGTCCTAGCATGTAGTTTTCCCTGTTGCACTGTTTATATCTACCTCACATGGGGCCCGATTCACAGAACTAACTTAAGACAAAATCCTAAACTTACTACTTTTGGTATTCACAGAAGTTAGGATTTTGTCTTAAGTTTGTCTTAAGACAGACTTAAGACAAAATCCTAACTTAAGTCTGTCTTAAGTCTGTCTTAAGTCTATCTTAAGACAAACTTAAGACAAAATCCTAACTTCTGTGAATACCAAAAGTAGTAAGTTTAGGATTTTGTCTTAAGTTAGTTCTGTGAATCGGGCCCCCAGTGTGCATTTCTTCCTGTCCCACTGCTTGTAGCTGCTTCTCCCAGTGTGTATTTCTTTCTGTCCCTCTGTTTGTATTACCCTGTCCCGGTGTGTAAATCTCCCCGTCCCACTGTTTGTAGCTTCCTATCCCAGTGTATACTTCTCCCTGTCCCACCGTTTGTAGCTCTATTTCTCAGTGTGTATTTCTCCCTGTTGCAATGTTTGTAGCTCCCTGTTCCAGTGTGTATTCTTCATTGTCCAACGGTTTTATCTCCCACTCCTGTTGTGTATTTCTAACTCTCCCGCTGTGTACATTTCTTGTTCCAGTATGTATTTCTTCCTGTCCCACTGTTTATATTTCCTGACCTTGTGTGCATGTCTTCCTGTCTCAGGGCTCGATTCACGAAGGTAAACTGAGAAGAAAGTCTAACTTTACAACTTTCGGTATTCACATAGGGCATTTATGAGTAGTAAAGTTAAAATTTTGTCTCAGTTAAACTTAAGTTTTGGTTTTAAGTTTAACTTATTGGTCTCAGTTAAACTTAAGAACAAAACTCAAGTTTAACTGTGACAAAGGTCTAACTTTACGACTCATAAATGCCCTTTGAGAATACTCAAAGTTCTAAAGTTAGACTTTCATCTCAGTTTACGTTTGTGAATTGGGCCCTCGGTGTTTGTAGCTCCCTTTCCTAATGTTTATTTCTCCCTATCCAACTGTTTTATCTCCCTGCTCCAGTGTGTATTTCTCCATGTCCCACTGTTTGTATCTCCCTTACCCAGTGTATAGTTCTCCCTGTCCCAGTGTTTGTAGATTCATGTCCCAGTGTGTATTTCTCCCTGTCCCACAGTTTACATCGCTCTGCCCCAGTGTGTATTTCTTCTTCTGCCACTGTTTATATCCCTCTATCCCAGTGTGTATTTCTTCCTAGTGCAGGATATACAGAATCCTGCCCCACGGTTGGTATCTCCTTTTTCCAATGTGATTTCTTGCTCTATCCATGTTTCTCTGTGCCTCATGTTTACCTGTTGCCCCATATTACTGTACTCCTGTGTACATCTGCTAGGAATTTCATCTCCTACTGCTTATATCACTTCATGACCTTGTCTTGTCAAGTCCATGTTGTCTTTTGTCCCTGCCTACCTGTATCCACGTCATCCTGTGTCCATGTGAACCCTTATTCATTTGTCCTTTGCTCCCTACTTCATCACTACTCTTTACTTGTACCCCTTTGACTGTGCCTTATAGTGGCCCAGTCTATTGTTGCTCTCCATTTCCATTATTAGCAACATGTGCGTTGATTCACCAAAATGCCAGGAGAAGACCAAGTGACATCACATACCCTTCGACCATAATGACATCACAGGATGGGATGTCATATGACCCTTGACACTGATTTATTCCCAGGTATTTGTGACATATGTCCTTAACCCTACTGATATCACAATAATTAACATCACTAAAGTTCCATTATAACTGCATGATTAGCAACACACAACAGACAAATGGCTATTTTATATCTGATCTATATTATGTAGCTGAATTGATCTTTGAAAGTCCTGGGACAAACACTTGCCCTAAATTGTACTGAGTGAGGAAGAGAATAAGTCAGGCTTCTACTAGGGCTTTCTCCCCTGAAAAAAAATAGAAAGAATGTGCTCAAATAGTGCATTTTAAAATACAGTTTCCCCAAACATTTGCTATAAAGCCATAGGCTCGGAAGGAGCGCTCATTACATTTTCAAATCTTTTCATGGTGTGCCAAGCCAATGAAAACTGACGCTCCGCATGAGTTTATGCAATTTTTAAAAAATGTGCTATATATGCCACCATACATATAGAATTAGCTTTATTGGGTCAGGGCTATCATTTTGTCAGGTGTGCCCCAATATGTCAGGACAGAATGTTTCCATGTATACATCATAGATGGCCCTTTGTCTCAAATTACCTCAGTATGCCCAGGCCAGCTTTTTGTCTTGGTTGCCCCCTCCCATATGTAAGGTTGTCCTCCTTTATATTAAGAATTACCCACAATGCATTATTACCAGTAGCTATACATAGGAGCCTCATATGCCCAGAATTATTTTATGTTATTATTTTTATAGAGTGCTCGTTTACCAATAAGGCGTCTTGGCGCTAGCTGAGAAACAAACCTGATGATGCCCCAAGCTTACACCTAATATGCCATTACCAATATTTTGTCGCAGCTGTCTGTCACGATGAGAAGTGCCTCAAGTATGCCATGTTACCATGTGTGTCTGTGTAAGACAAGAATTACCTTCAGTATGCAAGGGCCTATGACTGATTATCAAGCATCATACCACATTATCACTCACACTCACTTACATGCACTCACTTGCTCATTCATTCCCACTCACAGTCATTCTTACTCCCTTACACTCATTTTTGTTCATTTTCACTCACTTGGAGTCATTAAATTTAACTCATTATGACTCACTTATACTTACCTACACTAAATCTTGTGTATTCTCTCTCAATACCTGTCACACATGCAAACTGAAAAATCCATTCACATTTGCTCACACATACTCAGGCTCAACCACAAGCACACACAAAACATACATTTAAAAGCATTTTTACTTGCCTTAGCTGCCACTATTGGTCTCCTTTCAGCTCACTGAGCTCCATTTTTATTACATGAATAGTGAATTTGTAATATCTTATGTGATATCTCTGAGTTCTTATGTTCTTAGAATGTGATGTAGCTCCTAGCAACTATGCTCGAAGCATTCAGTTGAGTTGGAGCTGCAGTTAGAGTCGGTCCTGTCCATCTCTTCTTACTGTATAGCCTTAATAAACCACTTAACTTACTTCTGGATCAGCGTCGTTGCTACAGATTTATTGGCGACGAGGATTGGATTCGAACCCACATGTGCAAAGCACAATGCACTTATTTGATAGCTCTGTGTTCTTATGTGCTTAGAATGTTATGTAGCTCCTAGCAACTATGCTTGAAGCATTCAGTTGAGTTGGAGCTACATAACATTCTAAGAACATAAGAACACAGAGATATAAGGGACATAACATTCTAAGAACATACAACACATAAGATATTACAAAATAATACAACATTATTCACTATTAGTATAACCAAAAATAGACACAAATAAGGAGTGCAGTGTCTTGGCTCTTATTTTGCCACATCTGAACCAGGGGTCGCAAAGTTAGAGCCAAGGGACCCTACGGGTAAGCCAGGGATCACAATTGTGACCTTTGGCGACCCCTAAATGACATCCATGATTAGAAATACCAGTGTCCATATAATCCAGCGCTCACTTCCACTGTGCCAATACCCCTATTCACATACCCCCTGTGCCCATGTTTCCCCATGTCTGTTATTTCTTATGTTTGTGTTGCCCACATCTCTCACAGCATCCATGTCTCCTTGTGTCCAAGTCTCTCTCCTAGTATCTATATTTCAACATGTCTGTGCCCACCATACCTGTCTCTTCCAGTGTCCTTCTTTCCTTTATCCTGTCTCTCCAGGTTCATGGCTTATCATTGTATCTATTCAAATATTCTATTTAAAATAATTTGGCCAAATCTCTATCTAAATCATCTCTTGTTTGTATTTGAGTCAAAGAGAGGATGAAACTGCATGTTGTTCATTCAATCATCACACTTGAGAAAACTCATCTTGCTCCACTGCATATTGTGCAAGCAGCAAAAGCATGTTTGAACTGGTGAAGGGTAATCTTCCCCAGGCAACCTATAATCCAATCCAATCCAAAATCATTCAAAAGGCAACAAAAACCGAGTGCATTCAAACTATGATTCAGAGTCCGAAGCAAAGAGAAGGGCCTGATATAAGACAGATCTTGTCTGCCTAGGAAAACTCATAATCCTGTTTTTGGTAAAAGAAAAAATCAGGTGTTATCTTTTAATAATCTTTGCATTGTGTAGTTATGTATTTATATAGTATTTTTATAGTGCAAACCTAGCCGAAAGGCAAAGGAGTGCTGATATGGTCAAAGGCAAGCGTAAAGTCAACAAGTGAGAGGAGAGATAACGGGGTTGTGGACTGTTAATGTATTGTGATGTAGTGTTCTTTAAAGAGCTGTCTCCAACCCCTTCCTAAATTGGAGCAGCTTTGGGACGGTCCTGATGGATACTGGCGTGTAGTTCCAGATACTGTGTGCATAGACTTTATAGTCTGCAGTATGATGTTGTCCTGACTGTGGGTGTGCCAAAGATCCACCAGCGTTGGGGATCTTGTCAGCAAAATAAGTGGGGTGCTGGTCGTGATAGCTTTGGAAATGATGCAGCTGATTTTGAAGATGTTGCAGGCCAGTAAGGTGAATTAATGAAGTTCCATCAGGATGGGGGTGATGTGATCATGTTTCTTCAGGTCCTGGGTGAGACGTGCTACAGCATGTAAGATGCCCCTAAGAGGTGCCAGTGTGGAGTCTGGAAGGCCATGGAGTAGGGCATTAACCACCACCCAGAAGCAAGAGTGCAAAGGCTTGAAAAGCTGGTCTAAAGCTACTTTTTGGAAGAAATAGTTTGATTTTTTTTTTTTGTTTAAATCGTTTTTATTGTTTTCAAACAAAAGGGACATTACATCAGAAGAGTAATACACATTTACAGGGAATGCCCCGGCACTTTCAAGTGTCCCCCCGCTCCCACATAGGATGGTGAAGGCTATGCGAGGCAATGTGTCCATGGGGGCGAGTGTGGATTGGGTGTATTCCGAACTAGTCCCAAGAAACCCCAACAACCCCAACCCTCCCCCCGTCCCCCACCTCGACCTCCCCAACCCCCCCTCCGATGTGGACATTTGTAATTGAACTATGTGTTAGTGCATCAGGTTGGAGTTCGTGGGACCGGGGCGCCTGATGCGTTCCGGAACTCGTCAGCAAGCCGTAGGACTCTGAGGTATTTTGGGCATGTGAGTTCATTGAATTCGCCGGCCAATAGGTCAACTAGAGGTTGCCAGGTTTCAAGGAAGGATTCTTGTGTCTGCGTCAAGGAGGCCTGTATCCTTTCCATCCCCATCATGTACCAGAGTTTATGTAACCACCCTGTGTGCGTGGGTGTTCGCCTGGTGCCCCAGAGAGATAATATGTGGTGTGCCGCCGCCCCTAACGCTAGGCCCATCTGTTTGCCCCTTGGTGATTTGAGTGGGAAGGTGATTTTGTTGGGCAGGCCAAGCAATGTGTATGCCGGGAAGCGAGGTACCGTCTGGCTTCTCGGAGAATCCTCTCCTTGAGCGGGAAGTCGGGGAGAAAGGCCAGAATGTCCGGAGGTGGGGCAGGTGAGCGCCCGGGGAGCCCCACTCTATGGGCCCTGTCTATTCTAATGATGAAGTCGGCGGGCTCCCCTAGAATGTCATGGAAGAGGCTCTGTAAGTAACTA
This sequence comes from Lissotriton helveticus, assembly GCF_964261635.1. Lineage (NCBI taxonomy): Eukaryota > Metazoa > Chordata > Amphibia > Caudata > Salamandridae > Lissotriton > Lissotriton helveticus. The sequence continues at coordinate 1,071,706,100 of NC_136072.1, read as the reverse complement.
GTAATGTCCGTCCCCTCTGCTTTCTGAGGCATCCCCCGGACCCGTATGTTGTTGCGGCGGGACCGGTTTTCCAAGTCTTCTGCATGGGCTTGAAGGTCCAGTTGTTGCTCCGTGAGTCACAGGACTTCCTGTTGGAGTTGCTCAATCCCGGTGCTCCTCGTCTGATCGGCTTCTTCAACGGCTACCACGCGCTCCCCCAGGTCATTCACCTCTCTCCTAAGTTCCCTGACCTCCCCTGCCACTTCCTGCTTGAGGGATTTGAAATCTTCCCTGAGGGAGTTAAACAAAGACTCCAGAAAGGACTTAGTGATGGGCACATGGTCCTCCGATGTGGCTGGCTGAGATTTCGTGACTTCAGGCGAGGGTGGCCCTTTGTCGGTCTTGGGTGGTGTCTTTGCCAGCATTTCGGGGAGTTTCTGGTTCCCTTTCTTTCGTAGGCCCGCCATGGTGCGTCTCGCTCCCTGTCCAGTCCCCGCGGCGACAGTCCGGGAACCTGCGGGCTACCAGCAGAGGTTGTGGTTCCCGGGTGCACCGCTGGGCTGTACTACCTCGGGTGTCCGGGCCGCTGGGGGACCAAGGCTCGGTCGCGTTAGTCTACAAGGGGCGGCAGGTCTGTGGGTGGCCAACTCGAAGCACCCCCGCATCTCTCCCTGCACTCCCGGGGGTCGCCAACTAGTGGGCAGTCACCGCCCCTCAGGTGCCAAAGAGAACTCAGCCCCCAGGGTTCACGACAAGGAGGCCTGGCTTGGGATCGGCGCGCTCACCGGGAAGGACCGCTGCTGTTTCCTGACTCAGTTCACAATGCGGGCCATCGGGGACTCATCCAGCAACACCACGCGTGCAGGGCAAGCAGGGGACGGGGCCTCGGTGCCAGTCAGCGCCCCTGGGAGAGCGTGCAGCCCAACCCCCACCTCGCCAGCATTTAGCGGCCCACGGGCCCGGGCAAGTCCCTCGCCGGGGGCTCGATTATGCCCCCTGAGCTGCCACCCTCTGCCACTGGTATGCCTCCTCACCTCCGTCCGCCGTTCTGTCTCCTCCTGCCGCGCACCGGTCCGCCTGAGTCCGCAAATTGTTCCAACACCTGCCCCGGTCTGCTGGTGGGCGCGTGCCTCAAGCGCTGTGAGGTACCGGGCCCAGGGCCCCGGCCGCTGTGCTTCCTGGCAGGCCTCGCAGCTCTCCGCTGGGCAGGAGGGTCGCGCTGAGGCCTCCTCTGGGGCCGCTCAGGTCTCTATGCTGGGCCCACACTTGATGCGCCTCTCACTCAGGCCCTCAGCCGGGTGCTCGATTTTCGCGACTCCCGGCAGCTCCACCTCACACCGCCGGGAGGTCACAGTAGGGCAGTGTGCTCTGGGTGCTAACTTCGCCCACCGGGGGGTCGCCGACAGGCAGGGCTACGGCACGGGCTTCGGCCGCCCCCTCATGTAGGCCCGGGACCGGGGCCTCGAGTTTCGCGACTCCCGGCCGGATCTGGTTCTGCCCGCCGGGAGTGCCGTGGAAATGGTGATTAGCGCCCCTCTCAGTGCCGGTTCCAGGGCTCAGGGTAGCGCACCTCCGGCTCGTGCTCCGTCAGCTTCAGAGGATCTCACCAGCAGCCAGAGGTCGGGATTACATTAGCTACCGCTTCAGGCCTGCCGCCATTACACCGCTCCCGGTCCGGCAATCTCTCACCTCCCAGACTGGCTTGTAGGCAGCGCTGGCCCCGTGGCAGTGCCCCAGGAGCGGTAATCGATTTACTCCCCACGGAGCCGAGGTATATGGTGCTTGGGGGGGTCAATCAGTGCTGTTAGGGGCTCTGGAGGAGAACGGGGCAGGGAGCTACAGAGACCTGCGTCCGATCAGGTCGCCATCTTGACCATGCCCCCCTGGTTTGACATTTTTTAAATTAGAGGGCTGGTACAAGGACTTCTTTGTGTTTTTTTGGCAATGCGTTTCTTGAGGGTGAGGTTAGTGTTCAGGGTGAATCCAAGTAACCTGGCGTCTTTTGAACGTTGGAGTTCAAAGTATAGGTTTCATGTCATTGAGCCAGGTTTGCACTGCATTTTGTTTGTTGTTCCTGGAAAAAACAGGAATTATGTCTTAGTTGGACTGAGCTTGATGTAGACGGTGGACATTCAGATCTGGATCAGGTGCAAGCAGTGTCGGAGGCTTTGAATGAAGCAGAGGAGAAATTCAAGTAGAGTAGTGTATCATCTGCATATTAGTGAATCTTGATGTTGTTATCTGTGAGTAGTGACCAAGCGGCTCCAAGAATTGGTTGAAGATGACAGGGCACAGTATGGAGCACCAGGAACTCCGTAAATGATATGGATGTTTTGTGAATTGAAAGTTCCCATGAAAACAAACTGGAGCTGGTTGGAAAGAGGAGAACCAGTGAAGGAGATTGCCAGTGAGTCAATCCAGTCCAGTCCTGGGTGCATATGACTTAACATTTAAACATCTTTAATTGAGTCTAAACATGCCTAGTGGAGGCATTGTTTTTGCACCCATTAACTAAAGGTAGCAAATACATTCTGTACCAGAGCATATAATAATTATGTGTAGTTTTACCACGAGGATAAACATAATAATACAGCACTAGGCTCTAGCATGTATAGAGTAGGCCGAAAGATTCAGGCAATACTTATTTATTTATTTATAAAGTTTTTTATAGCGCGAAAAAGATCCAGAAGGATATCAGAGCGCTTTTCTATAGGGTGGAAGGAAGGACATAAATGCAATATCGAAAACAAGAATAAGAAACGAGAATGATCGCATAATTACAATTGAGTCACAGAGAGTAATACAATAAACATGTGCATAGCGGGCTGCGAAGGGGGGCACACTATGCTGTAAAGAAAGCAGTATCAAATGATGGTAGAATGGTTACGGATCAATCACTTCGAGCAGGTGAACCTAGACCAATTATGGTAAGAATTTGGTTTACCATCGACCTATTCGGTATGCTGCAGTGGGCAGTAGAAAAATGGGAAGGACACAGTAATTGCTCAATGGATGAAGAGAATAGGCTTAAAGCCCTCATAAAAAAGTATATTATACATATATGTTTAGTAAAATTAAATTGTCTTACCTGCAATACATTTGGCTTATGAATATTAAAAAACGTGCTAATCATAAACCAGGCGTGGTCCCCTCCAATATCACTGCATCAGCCACATTTGACATTTAGATCACAGAAGTATAATTTTGTTATGACGTGCATGCCAGGGATTAGATCTGATTCCCGACGCCTAGACGTATCACCAGGTGGGGCAGGTAGATTGTAGTTTATTGCTGTGCTAGCAGCTCGATAAATCATCACAAGCTTATAAAAAGCTAGAGAGTCCACCAAATTTATTTCTTTCAGGATTCCTTTTTTAAGTTGTTGGACTGTTTTAACGAAATTAACCAACTAAATACTGCATGATCATAGCTAAACTTATATTTACTATCATAGATACAATGACATACTTGCCACCTATTCATAAAAACTGTCTTCTTATATTATTTATTATGCTGTTGAATTTGAGCAGAAACCAAATAAAAAGAAGTGTTAAAAAAGACATATATGCCATGGAAAAATACTGTTGTTGCTGATTTACAAAGTTAAATGAGATTGAATGGGAAAGTTAAAGAGAAGTGGTAATCTATTACAACGATTCACTATAAATCAATGACAACAAAGCTGCATCAGAGTGTATGTCTTATGTGCATGATGCAAATGAATCGTCATTTGAAATTGGACAGTTTAGGCATTTAGCAAAGAACGTTTCACCAAGTGGTTCTTGCGAATGTCTGTCACATGCAGCACATGAATGTCACCTCAGAAAGCCAGCGTCCAGTCAGAGTTTGTGTGAACAACTTTAGTGGCCTATGAATGAGCCATGATGCTTAAAGCCAGTTGCTCCCAGGAGAGCAATAGTGGTGGCCATTGCTCTGTGGAGTTGCCTCAATTGCAATATAACATTTGCATGACTAACATATGATTCGCGGTATGGTTTAGTTTTAACTCAGTCTCAAAATGCCCTCTATTAATAGTCTTAGCACAGGAACAGTAGTCAATTTTTTAAACCCATTACCACCAGGCCTTTTGTCTTATTAATTAGAACTATTGGAAGCTGGCCTTAATTGCTACTTCTCTTGGTTGCATCAGAGTCTCCTCCCGTTTGGAATCTCCTAGGATTCTGAGGTCACTATCCGATTGCAGTCTGATATGGTCTAGAGTAGACAACTCGGTGTATTGTTCATCAGGGTGCTACCCATCATGGAGCTCTTTCCCTTCATGAAGCCTTCCATCAGCACTCTCAGTTGTAAGAGGATGACACAACCGTGTATTCTCCAAGGGCATGCATAAGCCGAAGGTATGTGTATGCTTCTGATCTGTTTAAGTCATAGGGCCTGATTGAATTCTTGGCAGTTAGGATACTCCATTGCAACGGTGACAGAGTATCCTGATCACTCAGAATGCGGTCCTCCTGCTGAATTTAGATGCAGGTAGACCGTTGTTTAATCACTATCTCCTCTGTGATTAAACCCCGTCCGACAGCCCTGTGGCGTAAGGGATGTTGGAGGCAGACTTGTAATTCTGCCCATCTGATTTAGATGGATGGAATTAAAGGTCAATTTTCACTGTCCGTCACCGCCAGGAATACCCTGGCTATAAGGGGAAGTAAAAAACTGCTGAATGCTCCCCTCATTATGGGAGAGGATTCCCATGGTAAAGGTAGCATTTTCTTTTTGAAAATAAAAAAGAATATGGTTTGGTCATGTCGACGGAGTCGTGCACCAAACAGGAAACAGTACTGAGCAGGAACCACCATGATGGTGGTTCCAGCCAATGCTTTAGAAATTACAACAAGCATGGCAGTCATTTTTAAATTTGGTGAGTGGACCAGTGTAGGCCTGGTGATGTTAAGTTCAGCCCCAGGGAGATTACTCTGCCCGTCGAAATCAAAATCGGGCCTATAGTCACCCTGAAAGCTAATCAATTAATTTCATTTCCTTGATGTCCCAAAGATCACCCAATTTGCAAAGACCTATTCAGTGTCATTTCTTTAACCATCAACTAGGGAGATAGTGACCATCAAGGTATGTATAACCACTGCTGTCGTTGCAGGCAAGCCATGGATGTAGCCTGGCCATACAACTGTTTTTATGGGATGGCTTCTCTTGTCGGTGAATGCCCACTCGGTCACTGTGACTAACGGCAATGTCCAGTACTATTTCCTAGCATTAAAGAGGGCAATTTATGCTGTTGTACAAAGGTGCGAAGGAAATCCAAATCATACCTTCATCTCATAACAGAGTTCTAAATATGATTTTGGATGTGCCCAAAAATTCTCTCTGTACCAAGAAAGGATTTTTTAGCTCATATAGAAATCTGGGCAATGCTACCATCTTAAACAGTCATGCTGTGACCTAGAGAAGAGGTCCTCAATCTGTGGGGAGAGACCCCCAGGGGGGCCATGGAGTTCTGGGAAGGGGGTCTTGCATTCCCAGGCCTCACTTATGCCTGCAATAAAAAAATGTTTGCTCTTCGTTTTGGAAACCGATAGTTAAAATGCCCTCCTGTAGGGTTGCAAACAGGCATCTGTTGTGAACGTATCTAGGACCCTATTTAGATATTCCTGATTTATGCCCTTATGTGGTTATAACATATCATATCCTTATAAAGGCATAAGAATCATATCCATATTTAGTCATAGCCAATGCAATCGAAATACGGCAAGGCTACTCCCATAGACTCCTAGAAAGTACAACACGTTCTTTAAACAAACCAAGCCTCCAGCAGCCCGGGAAATCCCCCCTGCTTTTGTTTTGATTTGTCCAAGAACTCCTGGAGTCCTGAAAGAACTGTAAGTTCTTAGTGACGTCTTATGTCCAAACCTTATGTCAAACTCGGCACCTTCCAGGTATAAATATACCAAAAGTTGCCCTAGCCAACACACGCTGGTTTTGGAGCAGATCAGCTATCTACTTGCCCGACGCCCTGCTGTAACAAGTGCCGAAGGAAGCCGACCCTCCCATTGACGCACTGAGAGAGACGCTGCCTTTTCTCCTGCCGAGAAATCGAGCTCCAGTGTTTCCAGTCACCCTTGCGGGTTACTGGGCGATCGAGTCCTGAGAACGAGATACAAGACCTCCTTCATTCTATAACCAAGGTACGGAGCTGATTAGATCCTTAGAGAATTCTTGATTCAGATTCTTGGCAAAACTATCTTAACTCAAACTGCAGCTCATATACTCCTTCCCTTGTACTAGTCTTAGGTTAGGTACACCGGGGTAGGCGTATCTTAGAAGCACCAGTTGAGTACGTTTAGTCATTGTTTTATATATGTATATATTTTATCTAATTTAAACACGGTATGGCTTAGAAACTGTACCATGCTTTTACAGTATTATTTCATAATACTCCTTTTACTGTATGCCCTTTACTTTATAACAAGTATTGCAAAAGTGGCAACTCACTTCTCTTGCATGAGAAAGAAGACTGTTCAATAAATAACCACTTTTATTGAAAACGCCCGTCTCTCTATTTCTCTGCGCTTCTGGTGAAACTAAGTATGCACGATTGACTAAGTGAAATAGTTATCTATTGTTTCTGCGACTCTGGAGATATACTCCTTATTCTGGAGGGAGCAAAGTTGTCATGTTAATGCGGTTGTCAGAAACTAATCCCTTCTTGTCTATTCAGGAAAGTCAAATCCTTCCTGTTCACTCGAGAAAGTTTCTAGTGACCTCTGAGCTAGCTGGCATTCATAATTAAGTCTAACATATTCAGTAGAGACCTAGTCGACCTCAGTCCTACATCTAAACTATTGTTTATGTTATTCCAATGCGCAGAGCCTATTGGGAATATAGGAACTACACTACATGGCGCCCAACGTTTGGTAAGGCGATAATTTAACGCTAGATGCTAGAGTAACTCAGTCGTGCTTTTTCACACAGACCCCTTTCTCCCGTAAATACTCCAATAGACGTCTGGAGTGGGTGAAAGGTTAATATCCGCCGAAACTTAGTAGGATGAGAATCCTATGTATTAGTTTCTGGTTTAGTCAACGTTGAAGGATACAGTGTTCCAAAATATGGTGCACCTAATCTTTGTTTCCTTGAAACTTGATCTGCAAACTTTCTGTCAGAAAAATGTTGGAAAGTGAAGATGAAAGGGAGAGAGCTAAATTAGCAGCTCAACTTTTAGCGGAAGACACAAGTCTCCGGGAAGATGACCCGGAGGCTAGACTCATCCCAGTCAATGTAAGGAAGAGTGTAACTTACAAACTTATAAAAAATGGACCATCATCAAGAGGTGGTACAGTCATATTTGTGGTAGAGGCCCATGAATATCGGCAGACAGAGGTATTCTATTCCTGGATAAATTTTCCAGCAGCACATGCTGTGACACACGAGTTCCACTACTACAAAATAGGGGAACTTCCAACGGAAGACGTCCCTTTCGAGGACATTGAGACTCCACTAACATACCAAGAGCATCAGCTCTGGTTTAATGGCTCCCTAAAACATCAAAATCACTTCACCAGGCTCGGTCCACTAGGTAGACCAGGAGCCACATGGCCGGTTCTAGCCGGCTACACACCACATCCTGACATTGAGGAAATGTCAAGCGGAGAACTTTTAGTTCAGCTAAAACAACTAATTAAAATACATAGACAATTGGTCCTACGGGTAATAGAGCCGGAATCCAGAATTCGAGGGCAAGATAGCGGCCGCTTAGTTGTGGCTGTTATGGTGGAGCGGTGAGGGCTTGCAGCAGAAGGAGCCCAATGGAGATTTAGCCACAGCCAGGTGCTCTCTTACATCGCTTTTAGAGCGGAAAATACCTTGTCCAAAAGGAGATTCCTGGAGGTATGCTGACGATGCTCTCCTGTCGTGGATCAGCGAGACAACTGCTGCAGGAGCTCGTGACTACGCTCGCCGCTCTCTCACCCGGTCTGAAGCGCCGTGAGTGCACAGGAGGGCGGAACCAGGGTCGAAGGCCGCTGCGGCCACTGCGGCAATCGAGGTCGGATCCCGGAGCAGAGCCCATCAGCGGGACTTCTCCCGAAGAAGAACCGAGTTTGTACGGTCAGCAGGGCTCCGCACCAAAGGAAGCGATGGCCCCCAAAACAAACCCGGCCTCAAAAGCTGTTGCGCTGAAAAAGAAAAATCAACGCAAGGAAGCCGCAGCGGAGGCACTCGGAGCTCAAACGCCCCCGATGGAACAGTCAAAGAAGAAGCAGCAGACTGCAGCCAGAACCCGTTTGGCCACTGCATCAATCGCTGACATGTTCGCCAAGACTGGTAAGGAGAAGGCGGCAGAGCTGGTGACTAAGGAGTCGGCGGGCATATCTAGAGAGGTGGAAGTGGTGGTCCCCCAAAACGTTACCGATGCCAGTGGGGTCCCTCCCCTTATGATCCTCCCCCCAACACTTGAGACCATGATGCAGGGAGAAGACTTACAGGGCGAAGTAGAGGGTACAATTGAGGGAGTGATCCCCGGAGATGCCGCTGCATCATTGGGGAGGAAGGATGGGTTCTCGGGATATCCTGATTCTGGATTGCATATTGATGGTCCTCGACTGTTGGTACAGGGTGCCGTGGACATTGATGTGGGGGAACATTCAGAGCCATCGAACAGGGAGTTACTGCCGAGATAGACACTCAATGCACCGTGACCGGTTCGGCGATTGTTGGAGCTGGAGCCGGGGATGGAAAAGAGAATGCTCCAAGCGAAGCCTTTTTTTCGGCGTTGGATGGGGTCGGGTGGTCCGAGGAGGATGAGGAGTGTAGTTTGGACTCTGAGAGTGACTTGGAAAATGATCAGCCTGCAACTGCATTAAAGGCCCCAGCAGCGGCGACTAAAGGCCAGGCATATACCCATTGTGAATTAAGCGGGGATCACCTCTCCTCTATGCCCCTGCAGGGTAGTCCCGGCATGGAGCTTGCCCAAATGTTGCTATTGGAAACGATTCACCAGGAAATTATCGCCCATAGGGAGGAAACGCGCCAGGACAATCGTAAATCTCAGGCGGCAATGAGGAAGATGCAGGGCGTAGTCAGGAAGCTTTCAAAGGCCTGTGCAAACACCGGGGACAGAGTCTCAAATTTAGAAGACAGGAGAGTATCAACAGAGACGGAAGTGGCCGAGGCTGTCTCCAAGGTTAATGCGCAATGTTCTCAGGTGGTGGATGTTGGACCCGGTCCTTTGGGCAGGTTCACCCCGAGACTTTTTGCTTTTTCCTAGCCTGTTTCTGGAACCTGGGTTGGTGATTTTAGGCCTCTGCGCACTTTTTCACTGTGGTACAGTGTAAAGTGCGTGTGCTCTCTGTGTATGTGTGGTGAGTGACCTGCCCTCCCATAGGAATGAATGGGGAATATGTATGCCCATGGTAGATTCCTGATGCGTGGGGAGTGCAGGGTCGAGTTTGATATGTGTGAACTCGTGAGAATGAGTGCTGCATAATGGTATATGCGGCATGGCTGTGTCTAGTCCAGAAGCGCCACTTTTAGAAGTTGGCATATTTGTGTGGTGAGTCTGTTGGCACGTGATTGGGTGATGAGCCTGGCCCAGGAGTGCCTGGGCCTGCTTGTGGATTTACTGTCTGGTTTGAGTGGGACAGGGGCTGCAGGGCCCCCGGAGGGGGTCGGAGCCATCCCAAGGATGAAAGGCCACATCTGCTATCAGGGAAGCGGGAGGAGATGGTGCCGGGCTGTCTCTGCCTGCCCACCATGCTGGCTCTCCCTCCTGATGGCCCACTGTCACCTCTGACCTGAGGCTGACAGGAGAGGGAAACCAGAAACACCCAGGGCTCAGGGCCTGCTTACACAAAGACTTCAAAGGACTTCAAAGACTTTTCGGTGTATAAGAAGGGGCTGTGTCCCCTTCCAAAATGTTCTTGTCTTGTTCGTGTTCCTGACTTGAATCTACCAGGGGCGGGCGCTGCCCAGCCCCTTGATGCCTGGAGGACTCCTGATGGACTCTCCTGGATTCCTGGACTCCTGGGGGACCCCTCTGCCCTGCCTGGGCTGATGGGGGGACTTGGCTTTGCCCCCCTGGGAAGCTCTGGGGCCTTTGCAGCATGGAGGAGCTGCATTTTTCTGTGGAGAGCGCTGGAACTGTATTTCTAGCGCCTGGAGGCGCTGAGCTTCCCCCTGAGCGCCTGGGAGCGCTCTGCCTGTTGTCTAGCGCTTTGGAGCACTTCATTTCCCCCAAGCGCTTGAGAGCGCTTTCTCTGGACTTTTCTAGCGCTTAGGAGCGCTTTATGCCCGCTGATAGCGCTGGACGCGCCGAGGTTTCATGCCCGTATGTATTTTAGTATTTACGAGTGCCCACCTCGATTTTCCGCGGACAGAACTCTTTGTGAATACTCCTGAGGCGAACTAGCCGGGAGCTGTACAATTTTTAAAAAAACATTTTGTGATTGATACTGTGTTTTTAGGTGTTACGCTATAGTTTTTAAAATAGCTTATTTGCACTATTTCCCTGGTCTCTACCTGGTCGGCGCAGGGAAGCAGATCGCTTGCTGTCTTCTGCCCGGACCCGAGTCTTGCCGCCATTCCTTGCGTGAGGGACACGCCCACCTCCGGTGGCCACGCCCCCCCCTCCCAGGACGCTATAACAGTGCGCTGACTGCAGCGCCTTCCCACTCTTTGTGAATACTCCTAAGGCGAACTAGCCGGGAGCTGTACAATTTTTAAAAAACATTTTGTGATTGATACTGTGTTTTTAGGTGTTACGCTATAGTTTTTAAAATAGCTTATTTGCACTATTTCCCTGGTCTCTACCTGGTCGGCGCAGGGAAGCAGATCGCTTGCTGTCTTCTGCCCGGACCCGAGTCTTGCCGCCATTCCTTGCGTGAGGGACACGCCCACCTCCGGTGGCCACGCCCCCCCCTCCCAGGACGCTATAACAGTGCGCTGACTGCAGCGCCTTCCCACTCTTTGTGAATACTCCTGAGGCGAACTAGCCGGGAGCTGTACAATTTTTAAAAAACATTTTGTGATTGATACTGTGTTTTTAGGTGTTACGCTATAGTTTTTAAAATAGCTTATTTGCACTATTTCCCTGGTCTCTACCTGGTCGGCGCAGGGAAGCAGATCGCTTGCTGTCTTCTGCCCGGACCCGAGTCTTGCCGCCTATCCTTGCGTGAGGGACACGCCCACCTCCGGTGGCCACGCCCCCCCCTCCCAGGACGCTATAACAGTGCGCTGACTGCAGCGCCTTCCCACTCTTTGTGAATACTCCTGAGGCGAACTAGCCGGGAGCTGTACAATTTTTAAAAAAACATTTTGTGATTGATACTGTGTTTTTAGGTGTTACGCTATAGTTTTTAAAATAGCTTATTTGCACTATTTCCCTGGTCTCTACCTGGTCGGCGCAGGGAAGCAGATCGCTTGCTGTCTTCTGCCCGGACCCGAGTCTTGCCGCCATTCCTTGCGTGAGGGACACGCCCACCTCCGGTGGCCACGCCCCCCCCCTCCCACTACCAAGTCCACTCTACAAAATATGAGTACTAGCCGGAAGCGCAGCGGACGAGCGCAGCGGGCGCGACGATTGCGCGCCGAAGGCGCGCTTAAGGCAAGCTCGTCTGCGCTCGTCCGCGCCTCGGCAGCGCCCGGCGCCCCACCCGCGGCCTCACCCTCCTCGCTCACCAGCAGCTCTCCGCACTTAACGCGTGAGGCTTTACTCCTCCTTAGAGACTACGCCCACGAAGGCCAACTGTCCTTCCAAGACACCGCTTATCCTCTGCACGACTTTGCGCGCAAAGGCCTATTTACTGGCGGCCTGCTGAATGTCAGGTCCCTGCCCAAACACGCCCACGAAATCGCGCAGCTCATAGACAATCACCATCTTGATGCCTTATTCCTAACGGAAACATGGACCCACTCTGACTGCAATATAGCACTGGATTGGGCCTGCCCACAAGACTTCAAAATCCTGCACCTCCCACGTCCTAAGGGGCGGGGCGGCGGAGTCGGCTTAATCCATAGAGCATCCTGGTCAGTAAAAACTATTGCTATGGACCCAGTGGTCGGTACCGAAATTCTTGGCCTTGCCATCGACTGTCATCTCGGAATTACCTTTACGGCTGTGATCTGCTACCGCCCGCCGGGAGCCTTCAACCCCACTCAGCAGCAGTCGCTCCTCACCACTCTTACTAATATGGCCACCTCACACAACAATCTGATTGTCTTGGGCGACTTCAATCTCTGGCCCAACGGCAGTCTAGATTCTGCACTTAACAATCTCCTACTTTCCTGTGAAGGAATAGGACTGTGCCAGCTAGTGAACAAACCCACACACTTAGCAGGGCACCAGCTCGACTTAATCTTCTCCTCCCCCCAGCTAGCACGTCTGAGCGATATTCTGCCGATGTGCTGGACCGACCACGCACTCATTAAGTTTTATATAGCAGGCAGCAGGTCTCGTAGACCGGCACTCCACGGCCCTGCACCCCCGTACAGAGATTGGAAGGCTCTGGACAAACTCAGACTGAATGGCCCAGTATTTGAAGTGGCAGACAGCTTTTCCATTACTCATCCAGTGGAGGCAAACTATTTATCCCTTTGCACCAGGATTTCCAACACTTCGGACCGCCTCGCCCCTCGGAAAAAGGGTAAACCCCAGAGACGGGCACCGGCCCCATGGTTTGATGACTCTTTAAGAGTTCTCAAACCAGCATGCAGACAAGCAGAGAGAAAATGGAGGCAGGGTTACTCTGATACCCACAAAATTCTTTGGAAAGAAAACCTCCGGGAGTACAAAATGGTTATCGCTCAAAATAAGGCTAAACATTACTGCTGCATCATTTCCAACGCCACTAACAGCTCAAAAAGTATCTTTCAGATACTTAAAAATCTAACTAATCCGGACTGTGTCACTTCTACACAGCCTCCCACCCAAGCCCTCTGTGACAATCTTGCAGTGTTTTTTATCAATAAAATCAACACTATCATTCACAACCTGAAATTACCCCCAGCCTCAGGCATTTCCAATACACAGAGACTAGACACCAGTTCTCGAAACTCGTCGCCTCCTGGCCTTGTCCTTTTGGCTAGACTTCGGGAATTCCCCCCGATTCCGGTCTTCGAGTTTGGAAAGACTGGCGCTTGGTATTTCCTCGGGTTCTCCACTCGACCCCCTACCACCAAAAATCTGGAAAAATTTTGGAAACGAGCTCTTTGACACCATGCGCCTTATTTGTAATCAGTCTCTGCGCAGTGGCTTTGTCCCTACTCCCTGGAAACAGGCACTGATTACCCCTCTTCTGAAGAAACCTTCCCTGAACTCGGACTGTCTGTCAAATTACCGACCCATCTCCCTGCTGCCTTTCCCAGCGAAGATCGCCGAACGATGGGTCAGCTCGTGCTTGTCCGCCCATTTAGAACAAAACAACCTTCTTGATGATCACCAGTTCGGGTTCCGTCCTGCCCACGGCACCGAAACAGCAGTCCTGACAGCCATGGAGGACCTTCGCATGCGTGCAGACAGGGGTCAGCCAGTGGCGCTGATACTACTGGACCTGTCTGCCGCATTCGATACGGTCAATCATGATATGCTGCTGCAGAGACTTGGTGAGGTGGGAGTGGAGGGCACTGCATTGCTCTGGTTCCACTCCTACCTTCGGGACAGAAGACAGGCTGTCTCCCTCCCCCCTTTTCAATCCACCTTTGCACCAGTACCCCAGGGAGTCCCTCAGGGCTCCTCCATCAGCCCCATCCTTTTTAATGTGTATCTCTTCCCGCTAATCAAACTAATCCAATCCTTTGGGATCAAAACAATAAACTACGCGGATGATACACAACTCATCCTCTCTTGGGAAGGTGAAGATGCCACTCCTTTCTCGACCTTCCACGACTGCCTAAGAGAGACGGCTGGTTGGCTTCACATAAACTCCCTCCAGTTTAACTCCGCAAAAACGGAGGTCCTGTTCTGTTCAGGCACCAAGATACCCCGTCAGTTTCCGACTGATTTCTGGCCCCCAGAGTTTAGTGACAAACCTCTGCCGGTTCCCTCGGTTCGCAACCTGGGAGCCATGCTTGACAACAAATTAAGTATGGAAACCCAGGTGACGAAAACCGTGGGGATATGCACAGCCCTGCTTCGCTCACTGCGGAAAATCATGCCTCTCCTCCCGGCACAAGCCAGGGCGTCAATAGTCAGGTGTACGATACTCAGTCGCCTTGACTATTGTAACGCCCTGCTCCTGGAGTCTCCAGTCACGCTGATGGAGCGTCTTCAGCGAATGCAATCTGCCGCCGCTAAGCTGGCTCTTGGCTGGTCGAGGAGGGCTTCGGCCACAGCAGCTCTATCTGAGCTGCACTGGCTACCTCTAAAACAACGAGTGGCCTTCAAGTCCCTCTGCATTGTCTTTAAGGCTCTGCATGGACTTGGACCTAAACCTCTGCGAGCCCTGTTTATGTGGTACACTCCTGCCAGAGATCTACGCTCGTCCTCGGCTTGTCTGGTAAAGGTACCCAGATTTAATAAAGCCAGAACAGGGGGAAGATCCTTCAGGGTTGCAGCGGCCAAGCTGTGGAACAGCCTGCCCACTGACATACGTCAGATGTCCCAGCTTCTTCCGTTCAGGAGACGTATCAAGACCTGGCTTTTCCCTCAATAACTGTCCGTTTGACTATCTCCCCCGGTTATTCGCTAACAGAGTATTCTACAGCGCCAGGAAGCCTGCAAGGTATCAGTCGCGCTCTACAAATTCCCAAAATAAATAAAATAATAAAGAGAAGCAACCACGAAGGGGCCGCGACCGGATTGGCCGAGACCCAAGGAGAGCCGTGCTCCGATTGGACCTCTGAAGGGGGCCTGGTCCAGGAGCCGCGCTGTGGTTGGCTTGCTCCTGGAAGCTGAAGGAGGTGGTGTGAAGACCCCCGGAAGATGGCGGCCGTTCGCGGGGCTCCTCTCGGCTGAGGGAGCCCCGAGGAGAAGAGGCGGCGAGGAAGAAACGTGGCGGCCGGTTAACAGGGCTCCCGTGTGCCGAGGGAGCCCTGCAGAGACAGGAAGTCCGGCCGGCTGAGGAGAGGAGCCGGGAGAGCAGCGCCGGCGAAGGAGAGCCCAGCAGAGGAGCCCCGCCGAAGACAGCCTGGTGAGTGAGAGGGCTGGGGGCTCCGTGATGCTGCTGGCGGTGCCGGTGGGGGGCACAAGGTCCAGAGCGGTCTCGAATGGCAGTGGACCGCTCCCACGTAGAGATGGTGGTACGGGAAGGGCGGCCCCGGATGGCAGCGGGTCGCCCCAACGTAGGATGGAGCCCCAGAAAGGCTATGGGGCATTGCGTGCTTTGAGCCAGCGAGGCTCCAACGTCCAGGGGGGCATTGGGTTGCAAGCCCAGTGAGGCTCCAACGTCCAGGGGGCATTGGGTTGCCAGCCCAGCGGCCGCATCGTGGGGCATTGTGTTCTGAGTCCCCCGAGAGGGACTCCCCGCCCCCAGTAGTGCGAGCGCGTGTATCATCAGTAGGAAGCCCTGAGGGCTTCAAGGGCGGCCCCGGTTGGCGGCGGGTCGCTCCAACGTGACGCAGAGCCTGTGTGGCTCCAACATGAGGGGGCAATGCCTGCAGAGCCTGTGTGGCTCCAACGTGGACATAGGTGTTTGTAGAGCCTGTGTGGCTCCAGCGTGGCGCAGTTTGCACCTGAGGGCCAGTGAGGGCCCTGGCGCAGTTTTGATGATTCTCCAGCTGCCCAGCAATTAGTGGGCAGCTGCACCGTTTAGGGCAAGATGGAGAGTGAGTCTCTGAGAGGGGTAGAGATGGCACAGAGGTGCCCGGCCAGTCACAGCTGCGCAGCACTTAGTGCCAGCTGCAGCGTTTAGACCCTTGTGAGTGTTCCCAGGTGCCCAGCAAGTAGTGGGCACCTGCTACGTTTAGGCCCCTGACATTGAGACTCAGGGCGTCCTAGCCCCAACAAGGCCAGTTGGCCTAGGGACTACCACAGGTGGTGGCTTATGTAGGTTTGGCGCAATTGTATGGTTATTGCACTTCTGAATGTATTTCCTTGCATCACGTGTTATTCCTGCACCTCTGAATGTTTTTAGACATCATGTGACTTTTGCGCTACTGTAGTATTCTGGTACCTCTGAATGTATTTGTATTGCATCATGTGCTTTATTCTTAACACCGCTGAATGTGTAGGTTTATACATTAGGTGGTTCTCTTTACTACTCCTCTGAATGTATATCTATGCATCATGGGTAATGTGTTCTTTCTTAGACCCCTAAATGCTGTGTGATACTTAGGTGGTTTTCCTTTACTACTCCTCTGAATGTGTTTCATACATCATGGGTAATGTGTTCTTGCTTAGACCCCTAAAGGCTGTGTGATACTTAGGTGGTTGTTCTTTTTAGAACAGGTGGTCCTAGTGAGGTCCTGGTCCCCTGCGTGACAGTTTCCTAAGGGGTTAGGGTTGCGTAGGTGGTACTTACCTGTTCCCAGTAGTTACTGGATGTGATCTATAACTGTTACTTTGTGTTACAGTGATTTTATATACTTTTATTCTAATTTCTGACAAGTATTTCTATATCTGCAAAGTGTTGATTCTGACAGTGGCCCATGTGGCCCTGTCTTGTAAATAATCCCTTGTGAATATTGCTGTGCCAGTGGGCACAATGTACATGTGTGATTTCTATCTGATATGTTTTGACAATACAAAAGTTATTTTAATATAACCTTGTGTGGAGTCTCTTTTGTGGTGTGCCTAGTATGTTGTTGCTGTTGTGCGCTGGCGCAAATGCTTTACACATCGCCTCCGAGTTTAGCCTAGACTGCTCGTGCCAAGCTACCTAGAGGGTGAGCAGGGGTTATCTTGGCGTGTGACTTCCTTGCCCTGACTAGAATGGTGGTTTCTGCCTGGCTTCGGCGTCATCCTTAGCCTACCAGAAATAGCCGGTTCTAACAGTGGACATACAATGGAAGCTCGAGGAAATGGAGAACAGGCTTCGTCGGAACAACTTGAGGGTATTGGGAATCCCGGAGGGAGCCCAGGGCTCTGATATTAGGGCGTACATCATCAAGCTCTTTGAACAGGCATTCCCCGAACTGTCCAGCTGGAACTGGCCCATGGAGGTGCAGAGAGTACATCGCACCCCCTTTAAAATCAGAAGGAATACTAAGGAGGGGGATAAACCTAGGGCAGTTCTGATCTTCCTCAGTAATTTCATTCTCAGACAGGCTATATCGGATCTAGCCAGGCCAAACGCTAAACGAAGCAGTGAAGGGGTCTCATTTTTCGTCCGGCCAGACTTCTGCCACTCGACCGTAGAAAGGCAATGGCGATTAAGAGGAATGATCAAGCCCTTCCAGGATAAAAAGATGCAGGCATTTTTGATAAATCCGGCACAGCTAAAAATCATCAAAGAAGGGAGGACATTGTTTTTCTCCTCCGAAATAAAGGCGAAGGAGTAGCTGGACTCTTTAGGCAGTTAGATTGGAATTTCTAATTACCGGGTGGATACCGCTCTTTAAGCTAAAACTTTGGCCAGTACATATCGACAGAATGATGGATAGGGTAATTCTGGCTGGCGGCTGATTTTCGGACTTTTGTGTTTCTTTTCTTTGGTTTAGAGCTTCACGTTGGTTTCTGTTTCTTGAGTGTTGGCGTATTTTAAATCCTCACTGCTATCACCGTGTCTCCATCACATGCACAGACCAAGTCTGAGCGCCTCAAAGAGGAGGGTGGGGGAGGGGTTCAGGGGGGTAGGGTTGAGGGTGGAGGGGGTGGCGGGTTTGGGGGGGTTAGGGGGGCGGGTGTGGGTCTGGGGGAAACCATGGAAAAAGGGGGAAAAGTTGCAGTATTGGACAAAGTATGAGATTATCAAAGAAGAGGACCATTAAGGATCAGTTTCTTGTTGCAGGTCGCCCAGCTCAGCAGGATGGCGAACATTAGAATTTGCACAATTAATGTAGGGGGTATGAACGACTGGAGGAAAAGGCAGAGACTGGCATATCTTGTGAAACACAACAGAATAGACGTTCTCTGTCTTCAAGAGACTCACCTCCCATGGGCAAAGAGGAAATTGCTGATCCTAAATGGTTTCGAGTTGGTGGCATGTTCAACGCAATCCTCAACCATTAGGGGGGTTGCTATCTTGGCAAGATCATCTCTGGGAAAAGCTAGTAAAGTCAAAGCTGACAGTAACGGAAGATAGGTAATAGCCTAAATGGAAATGGGCTTTACACTAGGGGCCCGATGTAGGTAATTCATATTTACCACTTCTTAAATACCGAATTTTACAGATTCGGTATTTAAGAAGTGGTAAATATGAAGGGGTAAGATGTAGGTATTTCCAGATGTGTAAATACCGAATCTTTAAGATTCGGTATTTACCGAATCTGGAAATACCGAATCGGTATTTCCTATTGATTCCTATGGGCTGTGAAGCCCATAGGAATCAATGGGCAATACCGATTCTGTAATTACAGAATCGGTAATTACCGATTTTAGCAAGGGTGCAGGGGGTGTCACTTTGACACCCTCTTGCACCCCAAAAATAGGCTCGGGTGCCATGTGGCAGGCATACATGCCCCAAGGGCAGGTCTGCCTGTCATATGGCAGAGGTGTGCATGCACACGTGTGCATGCACACCGGAATCGGTATTTTACCATCAAATTGGATTTGATGGTAAAATACCGATTCTGTAAGGCTTGTGGGACTCAGAAGAGTCCCACCTACATCTCAAATTTACCAAATCGGTAAAAATACCGATTCGGTATTTTACAGAATCGGTAAATTTACCGATCGGTAAATTTACCGATTCTGTAAAATTCAGGGCCCTACATACCATTTCTGAATTACCGGTCGGTAACGGCAGAAAATACCGATTTTCGGCCGTTACCGACCGACCTACATCTGGCCCTAAGTGTCATATATGGTTCTAATAAAGACGACCGTGAGATTTTTGATCTCTTAGAAGTAGAGCTAGTCAGCTGGCCTACCCCTTTAGTAGTAGCTGGAGATCTAAACATCTCAGTGGATTGGGGTATTGGAGCAGTGTATGCTGGGCGGAAACCCAGAGTTTTTAGGGCTGTACAGGCTCTTATCAGCTCGCATGGGCTGCAGGATGTTTGGGGTGTTAAAGAACCTCAAAATCCCGGTTTTACTTATTTCTCAAACCTCGCTCAGAAGTATAGGAAGCTGGATTACTTTCTTATCTCGTCTTCTGAGATAAAAAAAGTAGGTATTACAAAACTCCCGAGTCTAATCTCAGACCACAACCCTCTGGTATTATCGTATGATCTAGGTAGGGTGGAAAGGAAAAGGACAGGATGGACTTTCGAACAAAGATTACTTGCGGATAGTAGGTTCATAGAACATCTTGCTAAATGGTCGGGTGAATTTTTCGCAGCTAACAGATATAGCACCTCCCGTAATGGGGTCTGGGAGGCTTTTAAAGCTGCTTTAAGGGGAGAATCTATAAGCTGTTCCGCCAGGCTAAGAAAAGATGATAGGTGTCAGGTGGAGAAATTAATGGGGAAGTTAATGTGTGTTGAAGAACAGCATGTCAAGGATATTGCCTCAGGGGGGGATAGCAGCAAAAGCCAAAATGCATTGCTTGCGGTTAAAGCTGCACTTCAGAAGGAGGTAACTCAGAAGGCGATCGGTGAGTTCCAATCCTCTAGGGCCAAATGGTACGAAACAGGGGAGCAAGCGGGCAGAGCTTTAGCCCTTCGGTTAAGGCAGGAAAAAGCTAAGAATGTAATTTCTTGTATAGAAGAGGATGGGAATGAATATACTGAAGAGAAGGATATATTTATTGAGGGTGTTTGAGAATATTTACAAAAAGCTTTATGATGAAGAGGATTATGTTAGGAATCAGGGGATGAGTATTTGGATAGGGGC
The DNA here is from genome assembly GCF_964261635.1 of Lissotriton helveticus. Lineage (NCBI taxonomy): Eukaryota > Metazoa > Chordata > Amphibia > Caudata > Salamandridae > Lissotriton > Lissotriton helveticus. The sequence continues at coordinate 1,071,686,284 of NC_136072.1, read as the reverse complement.
CCTCGCTTGGATGACGCAGCCAGAGAAGAACTTGATAAAGATATTACGCAAAGTGAGGTCGTAGCCGCACTGCGGGAATTAGCCCCAGGCAAGGCATCAGGCCCAGATGGGATCCCCCTGGAGGTGTTCAGAGCGATTGAATCTGAGATCAACTCACTGTTGGCTGATTTGTTTAACGGGGTCGTGTACTCAGGGGAGGTCCCTGATTCATGGAAGGAAACTAATATTATAATCTTTCATAGGAAGGGTAAACCAAGGGAAAAACCATGGTCTTATCACCCGATTTCTTGATTAATGCGGATAATAAGTTGTATTCCAAGATATGGGCTAAGAGGCTGGGCAGGATCATTGGCGGTCTTGTATCCCCGTGGCAGCATGGGTTCGTTCCTGGTCGTGGTACGACAGATCACATAAGCAGAGCAATAACACTGTTTGATGCCCAGGCTGCCGCGGGGGGAGATAGCCATGATCCTGCTCGACGCAGAGAAAGCCTTTGACCGCGTTGTTTGGAGCTTTCTCTGGGGTATCCTGGCTGGGAGAGGTTTTGGCGAGAAAATTATTAGAGCTCTTAAAGCCATGTATTCAGATCCGGTAGCAAGGGTGATGGTTATGGGCGAGAAATCGGACAAAATCGATATTAAGAGAGGGACGCGTCAGGGTTGTCCCTGCTCCCCCATCCTTTTTTCCCTCTAGATCGATCCTCTCATCCAGGAAATTTTAGAGTGCCTTAGGATACCCCTGTGATTTTTAATGGCTATGTGAATAAAATTCTGGCTTATGCCGATGACTTGGCGGTTATCACCACTAACCCACAGCAGGCGCTTCCTGTTCTGGCCCAGATGGCGAAGATCTTCGGCTGTGGCTCAGGGTACCTATTGAACGAATCAAAAACACAGATAATTTGCTCAAAAAATATTGTAAAATCCGATCCCAGATTCGTGGATTCTGCTATCTATCTAGGGGTGAAAATTAATGATTCAGTGGACCGAATTGTGGAAGAAAATTACTCCCCCCTTAATAAGTCTATAGAAGCTGAATTAAAAAGAATTGATGTGTTGCATCTTTCGTTAGTAGGGAGGGTCAATGTACTAAAAATGGTAATGTTTCCCAGAGTGCTGTACCTGTTTCGGGCCATACCCTTATTCATTGATGAAATAATAATTAAAAGTCTGGAGTCCATATTTATAAGATTCATCTGGCAGTACGGCAAGGTCAGGCGATCTACCAGCCTTATGTCACTACCTAGGGAAAGGGGGGGATGGCACTCCCCAATCTAAGACTCTATCACTGGTCTTGCCTCCTGATCCAAATGTCTATCTTCTTCCACTGTGAGGTGGACCCTGGGGCGGAAAATACTAGAGTACAGAATCCTCCCCCGATTTATAAGATGCTGTTGGGGGGAAAGGCAACTGGTCTGCTGCTGTGTGAAGTGGAAAGGAGATTCTATAAAAAGGCCCGATTTAAGACTCTGTATGGGGCCTGGCTGGTCTGGAAATCTATCCTGAAATTTTTTAATGCCCCAAAGTTAAACTCATATTTACATCTCGGTAACTCTAGTCTCCTTCCTCAGTTGAGAGCAGACAGGAATCTTCAGGTTTGGAATGGATTGGGAGTTAAGACCCTTGGGGACATTATGGAGGGAGATAAGATAGCGGGGTTGGATGTTCTACAAAGTAGGTTTGGTATCCCAGCCGACCACCGGCTCTTGTATGGCCAAATTGTTCGTACTCTTAAGGCCCTAAGACCAAAGCTCCCGCCCCCGGTGGATCTTCCTGTAGTCGAGGTACTAGCTAGAGGGTGTAAGAAGATTAAAGCAGTGTATAATCTCCTTCTAACTAGGATCCAAGATGATATCGAGAAGACGGAAAGTAACTGGGCCACAAAACTGGGGAATCCGAATGTCGCCTTGGATCTTGCTTTATGCTTGAATAAAAAGATATTTCGGGCTTCTAATCTACGAGCCCAGCACTATAAAACGGTCTTTAACCTTTATCATACTCCGGCAAAATTATTCGCCTGGGGTGTAAGGGAAGACGAAAGGTGCCCTAGATGTAATGTTGGCCAAGCAGATATTCTACATATGTTCTTCCACTTTAATCGGCTGGACCCAATTAGGGATGAGATAATGACATTTTGGGAGGGGCTGCTAGGTCATAAGATCGATCTATCCCCTACCCTGATGTTACAGGGTACGGATTACAAGCGGAACTTAGGGAAGGAAGAGGAAGCCCTAGTTTTTATGTCAGTTGCTGTACTCCGGATTTTAATCTCGTCAGGCTGGAAAGATGTTACTGCTCCCTCCTTCCAGATGTGGCTTTCTAGATTATTAGGTATACACAATGTCGAGTCCAGCCTATATGAGGCGAAGGGTGTTAAAAAACAGGAGATGGGAAGACGTTTTTGGGCCCCAATTACAAAGTGGAGGGAAGCAAGATTGTGATTTGGGAGGCAGTATGACAATTTAATTTATAAGAATGTTTAGTTGGGTTGGCTTATGGTAACTGGTTTTTATCATCATGCCTTGATTGTCAACTGTATATTTATTCTTTGATTGTTATTGCTAATCCTGTGTATATTGGTATCAATTGTATGTTGGGCGCGCGCCCCCGGCTGTTTGTATGTCTATGTTAAATGAAGTGCTATGTCCTTTTATTGCATCTTAACCCCAATAATAAAAAATAAAAAAAAGACAATTGGTCCAATATGTGATGGGGACTTTAACAGTCCAACCAACAATAAGAATTCCACAGCACACCCCTCACCAGGGGAACACAAATAAAATTACACCACAGACTATACAATCAGTCATTGGCAAATTACCCGCGAAACGGGAACAAATTCCATTCTGATTAGCTCAAAAAATTACTCAGATAGAGGCAGTATTTTCTGATACTACACCTAAAGAGAAACACAGAATTCTGACTATCTGCCTTCCAATTAAGCATGGGCGGATTTTGCGGATTCGCAATCCGCGAATTTGCGGATTTGCATATTTGCGGATTGCGAAAATCCGCAAATTCCGCGAATTCTTGCGGATTTGCGTATTTTTTTGGGGGGGGGGGTGTTCGCACGGGTTTCTGCAAGTTCACGAGGGTTATGTACGATTTCGCAAATTGCGAACTTACTTGTCGGGTCGCCAGTTTTGCGAACTTGTTGTTTCTACGTGCCCAGCCTGTCTGCAAGGCTTTCTTCATCACTGCCACCCTCTGTCACCACTGGCACTCTCTTTAGTCACCCATGCCACCCTCTGGCTCACCCATGTTACCCTCTGTGTCATCACAGCACCCTCTGTACATTATTGGGGCAAAGCAAAGCACTGCCATCCTCTGTCAACACTGGCACTCTGGTTCACCCATGCCACCCTCTGGCTGGCACACCCATGCCACCCTCGGTGTCATCACAACACCCTCTGATTGACCAGTGAGTGTACATTATTGAGGCAAAGCAAAGCACACCTGCTAAGTGCTTTAAGTTTTGCAAACAACAACACCTGCCCTGCCCCAACTGACAGTAATGAAGGCTGGCACCTGCTTGTCTGCTCCCTTTCCTTTTTGTTGCAATGTAATTTTTTTTTAACAGGATGCAATCGCATACTTGTAACTATTCTGTGACTGTCAGAGCAGGGTCACACAATAGTTGCAAGTAGGCAACCGGATTCTGGAGGGCCCCTTCAGGAAGCACTACAGGTAAATGGTTACAAATGATGAGCTTGAACTTTTGCACCTGCTCGTTGGTTTTGCTTTTGCAAAACTCGTTTTTCGGTAATTTCGCCCTATTCGCGAGGCGCGGCGTCGTGCGAAATCGACCGTGGAAGCCGCGAACTCGTGCGAGTTACCCCAAGGTTGAGTATGGGCGCCGCCATTTTGTTTGCGTGACGTATTTCCGTTTCCGCCCGCTATGTGTAATCTCGCGCGATGAGCGCCTTGCGAATACAAGTTCGCACGAGTTCGCGAGAGAAATCGCGTGCGAACTTACTTACACGCACGTTTTCGGGCGGCCATCTTGTTTTTCATTCATTCCTATGTGTCTGGGCATGGTGTTTCTATCCTCTGTATATCTCTGCCATCCTTTGCTTGTTTTATTTTTTTTTTGATCTATTAAACTTTTTTTCTATCCCTCTTGTTTTCTAGGTCTATATTTTTGTGTTTTAGTCTACTTTTGTTTACTTTTCAACTACTTTTTTAAACTTTTATTTCCTTCTTTTCTACTCTTATTCTTTTTCATTTTGTCTCCTTACCTGCCCAGAACATGGTGAAGACAGCAGTCAAGCTGCCCAAGACGGGCGCCGCAGCCCGTGCCCGGCTCCCGTGTGGCCGCTTGAGGGCGGAAATGGTGGTGCCCCGGGAGATCTTCAGTCCTGAGGAGGTGGGCTCACTGGTTTATTATGTGCAGCGCCGTCTCCCCAGGACCATCGCGGCAGGCGGCAGGATCGCTGCCGGTTACACCAACAGCCAGGAGCGACGGAAGCGGTGGGGGCAGGTGTGCGGGCCCTTTTTAACATCACGGGGGTCCAGCGCACCTATAATCAGGTGACCCACCGCTGGACCGATATCCTGGACCGGGAGCACGACCTGCTCGACCTGCTGGGAGTGGAGGTCCCCGGGCTTGGTGAGTAGTAGTAGCAATTTTTTCATCACTCGTCACTACTCTGTTTTTTCTCCTGCTCTGTGTGTTATATAATATTGCAAATGTTTGCTCAAAATTAATATGGTCCAGAGCCTGCTTTAACTCTAGGTATGAAATTACTGAAAGACTTTAAACAGGTCTCGGCTATACTATTAGCCAACATTAAAGGAGAAGCAGCATCTGTGGCGACCCGCCAGAAATTGAAAGATACAGATCTAGCAGAACAAGGTCGATTACAGGTCGTGCAGAATTCCGCGGCGCGTGCCATTTTTTGCCTTCACAGGCGAGCCAGAGCGTCTGGTCTCTTACAGTCACTCCATTGGCTGCCCATCCGTAAGCGGATAATTTTCAAGGCACTGACCCTGGCTCATAAAACGCTCTTTGGTCTGGGAGCTAAATATCTCCAATGTAGGCTTGCTTTTTATCGTCCTGCCAGAGCATTGCGCTCCAATTCTTTGTCTCTTGCTGTGGTGCCTCGAGTCAGGAAGGCCCGGATTGGGGGGCGCTCCTTTGGTCTGAGGGCGCCCCAGCTCTGGAACACTCTGCCACTGACCTTACGCTGCACCTCCAATCTGTTGTCTTTTAGAAGAGGCCTAAAAACTTGGCTTTTTACTCTCTAGTTGTGCTGCCTAGTTGTTTTCTGAATATCTGTGTTTGTTATGTTTTTTATGAGCTGTCACTATAAAGTGCCGGGACACTCCGTTGGAGTAGCCGTTGCGCTATATAAAATAAAGTTAACATAACATAACATAACAACCTTTTGAACTTGCCAGAATAATTGAAAAATCCTATGAAGAATTAGGTAGAGATAGTTTGGGTGGGAAACCACTAAAACCAGAATTAACTAAAAATCCTGAAAAAACATTTATTAAGAATAATTAAAAACCAGAATTAACTAAAAATCCTGAAAAAACATTTATTAAGAATAATTTAATTACTCCAAAAAAGAGGTGGGAGGGTAATAAACAGACTACTCCCAGAGAAAAACAATTCCAGTCCAGAGGAAGGTCTCCCCAACGGAGAAATAGATCTCCATAACGGGGTGGCAGGTCTCCACAGCGAGAGCCCTCTGAAAAAAGATACGACCTTAGAGATAGGGATAAATTAAGAAAACCTGACAGATATCAAGATAATGATACTCGTCCCTATGGATCTTTTCAGACTTCCTCACAGAAATCGGAAAGAAGAGGACTGTCAGAACATAAAGAAGAGCGCGTCAAGTCCAAAGACAAGGAACTTGCTCATCAAAGTAAAAAATTACAATTTCCAAAAAAGAAGGTAGCCAGTATTAAAATAAAACATGCCGAGGATTCTGAGGACACAACTGAAAAACGGAGAATGGGCCCAGACAATGCTAGACAGCGCAGCAGAAGTGACCATAGCTCGCAAGATCCTGATGAATCTTCTGGAGACAGTGGACACGAATGAATACATTCAGGTGGAAACTGCAGACACCAGAGTTAGTGTGCCCCATAAATTATATGAAATAACATTACGTATAGAAGGGGACAAAACTAGGAAAATAAAGGGTCTCTTTTGAGATAACCTATCTAAATGCTGTGAAATCCTGCTAGCAGAAAAAGACTGGCCACCAAAGTTTGTCAGGGAGTGCCCACATGGCGAAGAAATGATTATGCCTGCCTTCTCAAATCACATTCCAATTCATAAAAAATACACATATGCTAGAAAATGGGCAGTGGCCCAAGCCCCTGCATTATATAAAAATCATATAGGATGGGATGAGGATTCTCCTCACCATAAAATTCAGTTAAAAAATCAACCTACTGCACAAAGGCAGTATCCTGTTAAGCAAGAAGCTAAAAAACAAGTCAGGGAGATCTTAGATCAACTTGAATATCAGGGGATGATTGAAACATGCACCTCACAAATGAACAATCCTTTGTTTCCTGTCTCCAAGCCAGACGATTCATATCATCTAGTTTTGGACTACAGACACCTAAACTCCTGCTGCAAAACAATTGCAGTACAAAACTCACACAGTGCAGCACTAATGAATAACATTGTGCGCAAAAAATATAAAACTACATTAGATATCTCAAATGGTTTCCTTTGTCAAAACATAGCACCAGAAAGCAGGTATTTGACCGCTTTCTCCTGTATGGGGCCCCAAAAACAATTTTGTCGACTCCCACAGGGATTCAAGAACAGCCCAGGATTATTTTCAGCCAGGGTAACAGAATTACTACAAATGTTTGATGATGAGGCATTATCATATGTCAATGACATCTATCTTACAGACGATGACTTGGAGACACACTTGAAAAGAGTGAACACCATTATACTTGGGTTCGCAGCTGAAGGGTACAAATTCAACTTTAAGAAGTCACGAATTGCCCACCTCACTGTCCTATTTTTGGGATATGAGTTTTCAAGTGAAGGCAAAAGCCTAGCAGACAACTTCTTAGAGAAGTGTGCAGTACTCCAAGCTCCAAAAACACTGAAAAACTTACAATCAATTCTAGGTTTCTTGAATTTCAGAAGAACATACATTCTAAACTATGCAGAGAGGGTTAAACCTCTCTACGAATTAATAAAACCTGATTTCAAACCAATCAATTGGACTCAGAAACACACAAAAATTTTAAGATCAATACAAACAGACATATTAACTAAAACAAAACTGCAAACACGCGCAAATGAACGCAACCTTGTAATCCGAGTCATCCCAGGAAGATGCAGATTCACGTACCTGACCTCTAATGAGGGAGAAACGGTACCAATAGCTTATAAATCACACTTGTACACACAAGCTGAAATAAAATTCAGTTCTACTGAAAAAATTCTGACTGCGGTTCAAACTGCTGTAGCAAAAGAAAGAGCCCTAGCCCAAGGCAAGCGCATATCTGTTTTAACAGTAGTATCAGCCCTTGAGGCAGTAACAAGACCGAGCATTCCGAATGCAAAAGCTTTAGATCCAAAATGGATACAATGGGAAAATTGTCTTGCTGCAACATACGTGAAACACGTATTTGATCCGAAAATGAAAAGACTAGAAGATCTGGAATACGAACATGAATGTCCTCTGTCAATCAAAATTCTACCTATCGAACAATACACCTGTGTAATCTACACGGACAGATTTGCACAACACTACGTTGTGGATAGACAAATTTACAATGCAGCATGCGCGATCGTTAAAGGTCGCTGGCGCTTAGGTAAATTCAGACCAATGGTCACTAAAACTGAATCACTCAGATACTGTACAGCTCAGCGAGCTGAAAAAAGATCTTTAAAGATGGCGCTTGAAAATGCAGATCGCGAATTCCCCACACTAATAGTGTGCGATTCGCATTACTGCGTCCAGTCTTACAATAATGACATGCAGACTTGGATCAAAAACGGTTACAAAGATGAGACAGGTGCCACAATAAAGCATAAAAAACTTTGGGAACAAGTAGTTCTTTTGCAGAAAGAACTACAAAAGAATCACGTGATACATACATTGAGTCATCAACGTGATGGCGTTCACGTTGCAGGGAATTCATTGGCTAACAGAGCCACAGCGGCAGCGGTCAAACCGGCTTCCGTAGCTACAAAAACGCGTTCTAAAAAACAAATAGATGGAGAAATGCTACTAGCAGTCAAAGCCTCATTGGAAGGCAACAATGCGGCGTTACCTCTAAATTATCCACTCGGAAATATATACATAATTGATGTGAACTCCGTTCCGTTTGCTCGAATCCCTGGAGTGGGGGATAGGGTAATTCCAAACACGAACAGGAGAGCTTACTTGGTTCAAGAAGCACACATGGGAATGGGTCTGAGGCACCAAGAGATCTTGAAATCTCTAATAGAATTACAATCACAATACTGTTAGCCGGGGATGAGCGTGCAAATTTATAACTTTGCAATGAATTGTCAGGACTGCAACAGAGATCGCAGTTGTGAACCGGACCAGACACCAGCTCGGACACCTCTATTAGAAAGCATTAGGCTATCTATACGCAAAAATCCAGACGGAAAAAGGTGATCCCATAATTATTAAGACGAGATTCATTTAGATGAGGCCCCAGCGCTCGGCTGACGCCAGAACTGTTATAAAAGATTTGCGAGTCTTTATCGGCACATACGCAATTGGCATGCTACATTCTGACCAGGGTCCTGTGTTTAGCTCTCGAGCTTACAAGGAGGCCATGGCCAGCATGGGCATTGCATTGCGGTACTCTAGTCCATTCCATCCCGAGGGAAATGCGGTAGTGGAAAGAAAAAACCGTGACATAAAATAATCTATAACAGCGAGGGTATTAGGTTCGGGTGACGGGTGGGTCAAACATCTAACAAGTGTCCAACGTAGTCTTAATAATCTGCCAAGAAATTCTCTAGGAGGTATCACTCCGTACGAACTTTTGTTTGGTACTAGAATGATCATTCATGACCTCGATAGTCAGACTTCAGTGGTGGAACAAAAAATCTTTGATATCTAAGATCGTTTGGCTGTTTTACAGGACTTGAATGAAACAAGAGGAAGTCTAAGTAACATAAAGCTAAAGCCAACGGCCACTGAAGAAAAACCACCTGTCCCAGCAAGACCTGTCTGGATTCCAAAGATTGGGGATCTGGTTAGTGAAAAGATCGCGGTGAAGAAGGAATTTGGGCCTTCTTACAGAAAAGTAGTACCTGTCTTAGCTGTCATCGGAACAAGATCAGTAGTATTACCGCCCCTTGCTGGTAAAAAGGAGAACAGAGTTGTATCAATCGACCTGGTAAAACCACAATCATGTGGCCAATAATAAGTAGTAGGCCCAGTGGACTCCCTAGCAGTAGCAGAAGACCAAACCTTGCTACAATCCAAGAGGTTCAAACTGAGAGACTAATCACATTTGATAAACCTGCAGTGAATAAAAAAGGACTATGCAACAAAGCCATGGAACTTGTGCCTCTTGAAACCCAAATTACAACAGTTCGTCAAGAAACACCTGCCTACAATGATGTAGCATCTGAACATACATATCCAAAGATAAATGAAAATCTGGAAGAAATTCCAACAATTGACAGAACTGCATCTGGCTACTTCATCAATTTCGATGACTTTTCTGATGATCCAAATGAACATGAAGAAACGCCAGCAACTAAAACTTTCAAAGAAAAAATGACTGAACTCTTTCATCAACTCATAGAAACATATCTGATTTCACCATGGATTGAACTATGGATTGTGTTAGGTGTGTTTTTCCTCCTACTATGGCTCATTTTTGTTTTAATTTTGGGAAAATTCATTGAAGGAAAATATAGTACAATAGACACAGCAAGCCAGAACATCAACTTGGTCCTAAAGCCTCACAGATCTTCTCACATCGAAAAAAGAGAACTATCATCAGTGAACATCACAGCCATTCCTATACCAGGTGGTGTAGCACGGGACGCTACTGATTACGAAATCTATGGCCCGGTTGAAATCTTGAAATATCCACATCAGTTCAAGGTTTCATTTTGGGACTTTTTATCACCAAGTACTTTCTCTGATGATTGGGACTTTGAAAATATTAATAATATGATGTCAAATTTAGAAATGTCAGCAAAATTTACAGAACATGATTATTTAGAAGGCTCATCAAACTATGAAGACATTTATTGTTTTAACCATTATGGGCATCACTATTTGCATAAATCTGCTAATCCTAGAAATGTTTTTACTTATAATCAATGGGAACATTGTCCAACACCGCCAAAAGGCAGTTCAAAAACATTTTATGAGAAATTCCAATACTTCTCAGGGTTTAACATCACTGATCCAGAAACGTTTTATTTTAAAATGTTAAATAAGACAGGAATGAAAAACATGTTGACAAACACTAAATTGATATATTCCACAACATTTTATGAAAAAATGTCTACATTTGGTTTTGAATTTTGGAAAAACAACATTGAAACGAAAACCATTTGGGGAACAAAAGATTGGCAGGTACAAGGTCTAGAATCATTATTTAGAGCCTTCATAATCCCAGAACAAATAATGTTCCTGAATGACACCATTCAACAAACAACCTGTCTTGGCCTAGCCAAGATGAAAGACTTAAACAAACTGTCTATTCCAAAACCAATGCCTGATAGTAATAGCACTACAGATGTGGAGATAGACGTATTCCATATATTACACCAAATCCTGATTGGAGAAAATGGTTGACCTGGCCCACAGACACTAATAACTGTCAAGAAAGATTCCTGAATAAAAGACAGGGGTTCAAACAGAACAGGCCAGACCCAAGATATTCCCAGAGACAACATCCAGGGATAATTACAACATACAGTGTAGGGAAACTATGCCTCGAATGGCTACAGAGATCCACACTGCCCGAAATTAAGCAACACTTAACTTTACTTAAAGAAGGTGCTGACTTGCGAGATTTCATATTGGGACCTCGCAAACAGCGTCAAAACGTTTCATATATGCCGGTATATACGCAGCTTACAACGAGGCTTGGAAAGTAATGCAAATTGAAACTGCTGAAAAAATACGAGAAATTGATCGTATTAATTTGGAAAAATCACTGTCTGTAGTGGACAATGGGTTAACGACTCTGTCCTCCAGAATTTATTCACTGGACAGCATTGTATCATCTGCTATTGATATAATAGAACAGGATATGCTAATGTTACAACATGGCCTGTCCCAATTACGTTCTATTGTACAGTTAGGATAGACCTTGCAAAATCTGCGTTCAGGTCACGTGCCATGGCGTCTAATCAACAAAATGTCATTATTTTCTATCTTCAACCTTACTGATAAACAAATCTCTTTGGCACAAAGAGGAGCAGATTATACGATTCTGAGCATTGAAAAACTAGAAAAATTGCCATTGCCAATGTCAGAACGAACTGTCATTGAATGGATAATACATGGCACAATTACAATTCCGATAACAATGTTTCAGTTTCAATATTGCCAAAAGTATATACCAGCAGGCCTGTATGAAAGGTTGGGTAAAGAATACATCAAGTCAACCTCTAAATATACCTTATACACATAAATGTTATAGTAAAGGGGAAAAAAGAGGTATTTCTTAGTGGTAATAACTGTAAAAACTCACTAAACGGTACACTTCTGTGTCAAGGTATTAACTTGCATGGAGCCTGCGAAGGTTCATCAAACAACCTTTCATGTCAACTGCATGGCACCCCTGCAACACAGATAGAGCCTTTTTTCAGACAGCTTTCCAACGGCAGCTACGTTGTAATAAATGACCGCAGCTGTTGTGGCATGGTGCCAGGATTAGCCTATCTCATGAGCGTTACTTCCAGGGTCATTTGCTGTATGCAAGTATTGTATCCAAACAGCAAACCAGACAAGGAGGCAGCAATATGGCCTTCTCTGAGTATCTCTTCTATTCGAATTGATACTTTAAGCAGAATGAAATCCTTTCTTTTACAAACAACTGTGCCTTTAACCTGGTCTGATCTGCAAGTTGCAAGGACAGCGGCAGAGATACATACATTATTATCAACCAATTGCCCCGTGCATTTCGCAGAAATGTTAGGTCAAATTTTAAACATGTCTGATACCAGTGGAATCGCACATGTATTTAAGACAATTTTTTCGGGACTATTAGCACCCTTTGAAGCAGTCCTGAACATCTTGCCAAATTTCGTGCACTCTGTGTTCGGTGACCTGCCTCTTCTATTAGGACTCGTAGCAGGAATTTTGTTTTTGTTCCTCCTGCTCCGATATGGAAAATCCAGCCACAAACAAAACTCAGGCTACCATGGAAGAAACGATCCTTGTGATGAGATGCAGAGAAAGAATAACTAAAGTACTCGGTTTAGCTCGACTAAGAGATCTGTGTACCACATGATTTCTTTCATTCAGACCAATCTGGCAAGATTGCATCTTACCTGTTCTACGATGCCTGCTATGCGGAGAAGAATGCGTGTTGGACGTCTGTCTTACACTACCATCAGCATTACCTTTGGATATCGATACTTTGCTTGGTTCGGTAACGGCTCATGCAACGTGTTGTCCCCAGCGGCTACCTATTCTGATGACGGCATTCGTTGAGACTTCGCCATTACGATTATGTGACGGTGAGGTACGAGATGAAAGCGGCACACAGGTACCACCTTCTGTGACCATTGCTGATCTAAACAGTGACGACAGCAATGCCTCTCATGTCTGCATTATTTCTGCTTTTTCAAACTTGGTGGAACTTTCCCCTACTGTTGTAGACAAATTCTTTGCAGCCCTATCTGAGTTAATGTTCTCTCCTAACAACGAGAATAACTTTGAGCACGCAGCGTTCCCTGAACACTGAATTCGACCTTCAATTTTTAAAACAGACCTTCTAAAAAACTGTGGAACTATTTTTTGCCCTGAAAGCGAAATTATTTTTCCCCGTTCCTAAAGTATTTACATATTTTTTTGTCACATGATACTCTGCTTAAAGTAGAACTATTCTTGGAGAACTGGGGGGCATATTATCAAGGGGGTTTATCTCCACTTTTTAGGCTTTAAAAGCCAAGAAAGCGGAGATAAAATGATCTCCCTATTACCTAGCTGTTGCTAACACCAGTTAGCGACAGCTAGTAGGAGATAGCGACAATCTTGGGCCCCGCTTTGCATGTCAGTGAAATTTATCACTAATGACATGCAAAGTGGGCGTGCCAAGATGTTAGCGACTGGAAACAGTCGCTAACATTGCTATCTCCTATTACCAACTTTTGGAGATATTCGCGCTAAGCGTGAATATCTCCAAAAGCTAACACCTGCCCCTGGGCAGTTCTTAGCCATGTTATCCAATGGTAGGTGGATAACATGGCTAAGAGCATTAGCTCGGTAATGCTCGAATATCGCGGACTTTTCAGCGATATTCATGCATTTCGGCCGATTTTTATCGCTTAGGAGATAAACCTTGATAATAGCAAGGTTCCTAAGCGATAGAAATCGCCGCAGCTCGGCGTTAAAAACATTTCCGCTAAGCCAACATAGCGATAATTATCGCTAGTTTTTGGTAATATGCCCCAAGTTTTCTATTTTGAAACTCTAGAGACAATATTTTGATTCAGCCTCTAGCACATGTACAATCTTGTATAAATATGTGATGAAATGGTCTCGACCTTCTCTTCTGTATTAAGAGCCATTTCATGAATGTAATTTTCGTGATTCATTCAGCCAATATTTGAACGTACTATATTTGCATAATCTGAATGATATCATTGCCTGAAAAGCATACAGTATACTACTCATTTTTCGTGTACATACCATTTCAAATGCATTTTATGTATTTTGGGGCGGGCTGGAAAACACATCCATAGTTATATGTTTAATATTACTCAGTATTTAGTAATGATGGACATTATACGTGGAGTGGGTGTTGAGAACGTATCTAGGACCCTATTTAGATATTCCCGATTTATGCCCTTATGTGGTTATAACATATCTTATCCTTATAAAGGCATAAGAATCATATCCATATTTAGTCATAGCCAATGCAGTCCAAATACGGCAAGGCTACTCCCATAGAATCCTAGAAAGTACAACGCGTTCTTTAAACAAACCAAGCCTCCAGCAGCCCGGGAAATCCCCCCTGCTTTTGTTTTGATTTGTCCAAGAACTCCTGGAGTCCTAAAAGAACTGTAAGCTCTTAGTGACGTCTTATGTCCAAACCTTACGTCAAACTTGGCACCTTCCAGGTATAAATATACCAACAGTTGCCCTAGCAAACACACGGTGGTTTTGGAGCAGATCAGCTATCTACTTGCCCGACACCCTGCTGTAACAAGTGCCGAAGGAAGCCGACCCTCCCATTGACGCACTGAGAGAGACGCTGCCTTTTCTCCTGCTGAGAAATCCAGCTCCAGTGTTTCCAGTCACCCTTGCGGGTTACTGGGAGATCGAGTCCTGAGAACGAGATACAAGACCTCCTTCATTCTATAACCAGGGTACAGAGCTGATTAGATCCTTAGAGAATTCTTGATTCAGATTTTTGGCAAAACTATCGTAACTCAAACTGCAGCACATATACTCCTTCCCATGTACTAGGCTTAGGTTAGGTACACCGGGTAGGCGTATCTTAGAAGCATCAGTTGAGTACGTTTAGTCATTGTTTTATATATGTATATGTTTTATCTATTTTAAACACGGTATGGCTTAGAAACTGTACCATGCTTTTACAGTATTATTTCATAATACTCCTTTTACTGTACGCACTTTACTTTATAACAAGTATTGCAATTGTGGCAACTCACTTCTCTTGCATGAGAAAGAAGACTGTTCAATAAATAACCACTTTTATTGAAAACGCCCGTCTCTCTATTTCTCTGCGCTTCTGGTGAAACTAAGTATGCACGATTGACTGAGGGAAATAGTTATCCATTGTTTCCGCGACTCTGGAGATATACTCCTTATTCTGGAGGGAGCAAAGTTGTCATGTTAATGCGGTTGTCAGAAACTAATCCCTTCTTGTCTATTCAGGAAAGTCAACTCCTTCCTGTTCACTCGAGAAAGTTTCTAGTGACCTCTGAGCTAGCTGGCATTCATAATTAAGTCTAACATATTCAGTAGAGACCTAGTCGACCTCAGTCCTACGTCTAAACTATTGTTTATGTTTTTCCAATGAGCAGAGCCTATTGGGAATATAGGAACTACACTACACATCTATGGGAGACCATTATTAGGGCTACAACTTTAATCATCACATATATATTACATTGTTATATCAGGTATTGAACTTCATCAATGCATTACTTTATCGTTCAGGAAATCAATTAAAGAAGATGAAACTTCTGGCCTTAACTGTTACGTGACCAAACCATTGTATCACGGGGACACACGAATCCCCTCACCAATCATCCTAGTCTCCCCCTTCACACATCTGTTCTTCTGGTTGTTGAAAATTCTCATTGTTCGCAGTTTATGCCCTACTATGAAAGTAAGCCTTAAATGGATCCCATATGTCATGCGGTCTGTTACGGATCGGCATCAACGTGTTAAATATGTCTGCATTGGTATTACAATAGATTATATCGGCATGCCATTCTGGGATAGTCGCTACGCAAACAAATGATGGACGTCGGCACATGCATGAAAAATGTGTAAATCTGCACAATAAACTTTACATACTTTCTATGTAAAGTACACAAATATTGGCTACAAAATGAATAGTGGAACAAAATATTGTCATTAAATAGGCAATTATATTACATTTAAAATATTTAAAATTATATTAACTTTAAAAACTCTATAAACTTTTTTTTTTTAAAGTTACATTTGTAAAAATATAGGGTTCCCAGAAGCAGCTACGATGCTATACACTTATGTTCCAGAGAGTTGGAGGAAATTCCAAATGAAAACATTAAACCACTGAATGATAACCTTCCAAGGTCACTGGACGATTACAGCGTTTTAAGTGAGTATTGCATACCGAGCGTTTACAGCTAACACATAGCAGCAGCTTGCAATGGCAGGTGACAGTTTGAGATGTGCTGTGGCCCTACCCTTGTGTCCCTTTTCCTTTTGAGAGGGGAAAAAAGTGAGAACAAAAGTAAACCCTCTGGGTGTTTGCAAATGAAATGTGAAAGGAGGTATGTTTCCAGAGTAAATTTAGAAGCAGTAAAATAAAACGATAGTTGCAAATAAATAGCAAAGAAGGCGCAGTATTGACGGAGCAACTGATTTGTGACTGGTTTGCGACTATAAACTTTGACGTCGATTAGGATGGGGGACGGACTTGCGTCCGTCCGCCACCCCCGAGGTGGAGGGACCGTCCGCATGGGCAGGGGCGTTCCCTCCATCGGAATTGTGATGTGACCGCCACCCTGGCGGTCACATCTCGTATAGTTAACATTGCGGCGGGTGTTGCTTAAAGCAGCACCCGCCGCAATGTTAAATATGCATGCTTTGCATTTGCATGCACAAAGCGGCAGGCACCGCGCGGTGCCTGCCGCTTTGTGCATGCAAATGCAGGGGGGTACCATAGGTAACCCCCATGTGCACCCCCCACCCCCCGACACCCTGGGCGCCCGCAAGCGCTCCCCAGAAGCAAATCTCCACATGCTTTTCCACGGCGGAAAATCCGCCGCGGAAAAGCATTTTTGCACACACATCGAAATTTGGCTGGCGGTATCTTGCAGACACCGCCACCAAATTGCAGTCAACACCCCGCGGATCAGCGGCGGACAGACCTACCGTCCGCCGCTGATCCCACCGCCATCATGATCTGGCAGGGGTGGTTTCAGGGTCCGCGGCGGTGAATCCGCATCCTCCGGGCCGGCGTTGGCTTCCACCGGCCCAGAAGAAGCGGTTTCACATCCATCGTAATCGACCCCAAGGTTTGGATTGTTTTGGGTGCACTGAATCGCTGAAGGAGTCCCACATGTGTTAGAGCGTGGGCCAAATACTTTAAAAAAAAGTTTGTTATTTTGTAGTTTGAAGATGTTGAACCATGGATAGAAACTTTATGGAAAGGATGACTGAAGTTCTGACATGTGAGAAGAAGGAAGAGATAATACTGAAGTTTTGTATGGATCCAGTCAAATGAACTTAAGAGGAACTGCAAAGGTCAAGAATTCAAGATGGGAACTAGGGGATTTGTTTAAGCTTTCAAGTTTAAAAAATACCTTTAATAAAACAATTTGCACATAAGGCTTCTAAGGCCACAAATACATGGATCCTTAAACTATGGACAATTACTATGCAATGAAACATCGAGAGGTACACAAGATCACTTCATATGAGTTTCAAGTTTTTAACAACTAGAAAACGAGCTACTCTGAATATAACATCTAAACACATTTGCTAAAAGACCTATCACAGAACGCCTTGTAGCAGTTTAATACTTAAAGAAAAGGTTTAAAATGTTAACATATTTGGCAATCAATTAGTATTTCATGGATGGAGAACATAGGGGTCGGTGTGCAAGGACATGCTCTTTCTCCATCCTTCGCCTTCTACTCGAACCTTTACCACTCCAGTACATACATTAGGATTGAGTAAACTAGGTAAAGAAGGGAAGAACTTTTAATTGGTACATTTTTTAACGTAAATGAAATAAACAGTCTCCTTGTCAAATATGCATAATCCTGGGGTAAGGATATTTGTAAAGCTAACTTTTCCAAAACTTTCTTGGAAGGGTAAGGTTGCATCATACAATATTATCCGGTTTAGTGTGTTTATTGGTGAATCACTAATTTTTTTCAGCAATGAAATTGTCTACTTTTTTCACTGTTTATAGCTTCTTTCCAGCATAGGTATGAAATGTTGTCTCAAAAACCCACAAGAAGTGAATTTATGAATACATTTCAACAAACACATACCCGCCTGGTTAGTCCGTGAAATTAGATTCCACTCACAACAGAGAGCTTGTTTCATTGATCATTTAGGAAGGTTCAAAATTCGTTTTAAACATAAACGTTCTATATGCTGCCGTACATCATTTGATTCAAGGAACAATACCTCTCTACCATATAGAGCCATAGGTAATATTTTTTTTTTTCAATAGCTATTAAAAAGGAAGCAAAAGTAAGGGTGAAACATGCAAAACATGCAGTTGAATTTTCCTAAGGCTTCAGACGAAGGTGAGGCTCTAATCTTGAAGGATTTCAAATGGTCGCTCCAATATAAATTCTTTGTAATTAAGCAGTCTAAGGGGCATATTACCGAGATGTGCGTTGCAAAACGCGCAACACACATCTCCGTATCGCCAGCTATCACCGGATTTCATCGCCTAATTAGCGCGCAATTATCAATGCTCATCAGGCAGGCGATCAGAATTCCGGCGATAGTCGGCGATATGGCAGATTAGCGCATGAAAACAAACGTTGTTTTCATGCGCTAATGTGGGCATTGATAAAATGGGGGGGTGGATTCAGCTTTATGATCCACACCCCCGTGTTAACAATGCCTAACGCCTGGTCAGAGCAGGCGTTGGGAGACCTGCGATAAATGAGTTTATCGCAGGTTTTTGTCTCCCAACGCCTGCCTTGGTGATAGGGTGTTCCTTCCCACCTCCAACGACATTTTACATGTGGTTGGACGTGGGAACGCCCACTTTGCATGTCATTAGCGATGTTTATCGCCGACATGCAAAGTGGGCTCGGGCCAGACTTTAAAGTGCCCTTGGTAATAGGGATCTAGCTGTATCGCCGCTTTCTCGGCACAATTCGCCCAAAAAGCGGCGATACAAGCCCTTGGTAATATGCCCCCCTGTACTTATAGGAGTCTACTTCCTCCACTTTATTATAAAAAAAGAAAATTGGAATTATTTAGATTTTTATTGTAGAGCATTCTTTTTTCTATATTTACATTTAAAAAATCTACCTTCCAATATTGTATGTGAAGCACTCAAGCTTTCTTTGTAGTCCCGCTGCTGTAAAATCCAAAAAGATCAAATCATCTACATATAGTAGACTGAAGATGCTTCGCATTTTTGGAGAAAAGGAGTTTGTTTCCTTCAGAACTGATGGTAGATCTGCCAGATATTATCCAAACAGGCAGGTAGGTAGAAATGACACAGCCTTGGCAAAGGCAATTTTGAATTTTTATTTGTTTTGATAAACTAAGAGATCAAATTCCACTTGGGCCCAATTTAGAGTATGGAGTCCTTTATGCAACGTAATTTTTCAGATCAGTGAAACATTTACATGCAGAAGTGGCAAAGCATAATTTTTTATGAAGTTGCAAACTTTTCCATAGATCTTGGCCAAGGATGCAAAACAAACCTGCAGCTCACGCAAAGCCTTACAGTAGTATAACTTTACACCAATGATTGTCAAAGTAACCATAGCATAGCAATCCTGGGATGAAACAAGGACTGGTACCTAAGGATCCCACCCCCTTCCATCCCTGAAGGTCACCCCTGATCCCCAGCCTGTTGGGGGTTTTCGCTGTGTCTCTTATGCCCTATACAGCCTTGAGTTCACCCAGCACAGGGCGCAAGGAGTGGTGTAAAACACCCTGAGATGTGCTGTTAACTGCAGAAGCCTTGGCTGCCCCGTGTTCTGTAGCACTGGGTGGAGAAGCAGTGCAAGTATTTGGACTCGGAAAACTCACTGTTTATGTTATATCTGGAAAGGGGACTGCTGAACAAGCATATTGTATATTTTTGTGGTTGCGCATATTTACATTGTAAAAGGCCTGCTGTGTGCCAGGGCGCGCGTGCATTTATTTTACCATGAACTCTGCTGTTGTAAAGATTGTTTTAGCTGATGACTGTCAGAAACCTCTTTCATTTTTTTCCCGAAAAACAGAAAATGAAAAAAAAACGATACGGGCTGAAATAATCCGAACCACTGACCGTAAAATTAAACCGGACCACAAACCAACTTGAAATGCTTCTGTTTTTAAAAGGCCCTGCCTTGCATACCATCATTTTTTTTCTTTACCTTTGACCTCCTGTTTTTTTTCCAAACTTGTGTCTTTCACCATGAAGTAGCGCTTTTTGGGGAAATCACGGGCCAGATCTTGCATATGTACAGATTTATGATGTTCAGCAAAGTTTCTACACAAGTAGCCCTGAAAACCTGCAACAGTCCGAGATTTCAAGACATATTCTTGGAAAACTTTTGTGAATTACATTGGAAATATAAACATTTTATTTGCGAAGTCTACTGCCACTTTCTAACTTAGGGGCATATTACCAACAAGTAGCAATATTTATCGCTAAATAGGCTGTGCGGCGATTTTTTTATCGCTGAGCATCGCCGGAATTTATCACGGAGATAACTTGCTATTATCAACGTTTATTTCCAAAGCGATACATTTTCCGGCGAGAGCAGCGGAATGCGTGAATATCGCTGAGTAAACAGCGATATTCACGCATTACTGTAAAAATGCTCTTAGCCATGTTATCCACCTCCCATTGGATAACATGGCTAAGAACTGGTCTGGGCAGGTGTTAGTGTTTGGAGATATTCGCGCTTAGTGCGAATATTTCCATCGCTACGCCTAGGCGATGGCGACGTAAGCGACTGCTTTCAGTCGCTAACAGGTTGGGTACGTCCACTTTGCATGTCATTAGCGATAAATATCGCTGACATGCAAAGCGGGCCCCAAACCGCTCGCTATCGCCTACAAGCTGTCGCTAAATGCTGTTAGCGACAGCTTGCTAATAGGGCGATAGAATTATCGCCGCTTAGCGGCCAAAAACGGCCGCTAAATCGGCGATAATTGCCTATCGCCCCCCTTGGTAATATTCTCCTTGGTTTTCTTTTTTCCATGGGGGAATTTTTTTTTCCCATGAAGAATTATTTTTCTTAACATCCTCACCCACTCTGTGGAGGTTCTAGCCCCTTATCACTTTTGAAGACATTTACTCCTGCTCGTGGAATTAGTAATGTTTGTGAGTGTGCACCAAGTAACAGGGTAATCTTGCCCTGGAATGCCCACGCTATGCCCCTGTAAGCAGATTTACTCACTCGAAAATCTTCATGTGAATCAATCCTTTTACAAGTGTAAAGCAGTTTTGGAGAATTCAGTCATTTTGAACTTGTAAAAGGCTATTTTCTCTAGACTTGTGCAGGCAAATAGCTTTGCGTTCCAGATGCCACATCTTTGGCCTTAAGGTCATCAAGTACGTGTCTTGATTTGATTGAACATTTTTAATCAATTATATAATCAGAAAAGCGTAAAACAATATAAAATACCATTTCAGTTTAAAACAAGGTAAATCATAAAAATATAAAAACAGATAGAATCAGCAGGATTTATAAGGGTAAAACTTCATCATATTACACTGAGCAACATTGACGCCATTTGAAGGTAGTCAGAGGTCGCGGCTGAAAACCCCAGAGGTCGGAGCTGCAACCCCCAGCTTGTTCCCTACTATTCCGGGTACATCCTTTGCCCTGTGCGACCCCTAGCCTCAGAGGGGGCAAAACATTTTCCTCCTCTGAGGCCAGGGGTTGCAAAGGAAGTACTAGGAGAAGCAGGGACCAAACTATAAGTCATAGCTGCGACCCCTGACTACCTCTAAATGACGTCCATGCTGAGAACCTTAACCCTAAAAAGAGCCAAATAACATTTTAAGAATTCATCAAATTATTCCAATACAGAGCACTTTGAAAAAAAGTCCAAACCGCAAAAGACACAGCATGATCATTTTATAATTGTAAATAAAGAAAGGCCGGTCTAAACTGGTAAAAAACCCTTAACCTAAGAATGGGCAGTAGGTACCTTCTTCGAGAGGAACCATAATACCCACAGAATAGTCTCAGGTGCTCTAAGGTCTGGGGTGACCTATCATCACAATGGCAAATTTTAATAGAGTTCAGCTCATATTGCACTGGAGGGAAGCTAAGGTTAGATCAGACGGCACCCAAACAGAACTTTGAAAGGAGCGATCTCTCCCAAGAAATTATAATGGAAGAGAGGTATGGTGCAGGACCAACGCATTAAGCAGCACACATAGAAGTTACAAAAGGCATTTCAAGATTCAAGATTATAAGGAATTATAATGGAAAAGGGGTATGGTTCAGGGCCAACGCATTAAGCAGCACACATAGAAGTTACAAAAGGCGTTTCAAGATTGTTTATGTGCAGAAAGGGGGACCTTACTGCACATAAACAATCTTCCCCTCAACACAGGCAACCTTGCACTATAGTGCAAGGGTGCCTTCGTTGGAGCTAGGCAGCTAAATTAAGCGCCAGCACAGGGGGAAACACTGGGCTGCACCATATTCTAGTAAATATGGTGCAGCCCTGCGTTTCTAAAGTGACAAAGCGTGCAGTTAGCCTTCTTAGCTTAACGACACGCTTCACCACTTTCTTGTAAACATGCCCCAATGTTTTTTGTTAACATCTGCAAATTATGCAGCAGATGATGGTTTATGTGGCAAATGCAGCAAATCCATAATTGAGAGGAAAACGTTGCAGCCGCAGAATCATATAATTCCGTTGGCCCTGGTCACACCACCTCAAAAATTCATTGTGATAGGCACATCAGAATAGCATGTAACCATCACAGGGGCGTTACTTGGTCAGGTAGATATTAGGTGGGGGGACTGAGCTTCAGATTTCCCCACAATCATGCTGGCACATAATATTAAAATACATTATAATGCAAAGCAAGGTGCAGAAGGGGAGCTCAAGGGACAGTGGAAAGGGAGAGGATCGCAGATTAGTAATAGTGCTAACTGAGAGAAAACACATTTTGTGAAACAACCAACATTTTTGAAGTTTTCCAAACAGAGGGAGGGAGAGTAAAAATTCCTGGTGAAGCCCGACAGACACCTCACCATACCTAACTGAAAGCACCTGTACCCAACTATTTATCACAAAATACATTTATTAGGGGGGTGTAACCCCCCACCCCTGAAGCTAACCCCCTGGACAATCCCTCCTCCAATGCCACAATCTTGCAGACACAATGTAAATAGTGGATGTCTGAAATAGACGTGTCTGACACTAAGAATGATTGCAAGCTGCACTCCATAGTCAATGACCACTCAGTGCTTTGCAATTGCAGGAGCAGTAGCAAAGCATTTGTGCCCACCGTTACAATTTGCAAGACAGGAAGAATGCCTCTATACTGTGATAATCCTCTTACAACTCACAAAGGCCCCCAATGTGTACATTGAGATTCACACTGACACTTGCCAAACACAATACACATTTCCCCGCCGTGAATCGTAACATGTGGATGGCGCACCCTATCTCTGTTCTTGCATGTGTGAAGCCTGTTCTGCTTAACAGGCCCATGGTATCTGCAACATTCTTACAGAATCACCAGTGTTCCTCTGCTGTTCATTCACATCTAAAACCTCTGCTGTTGCCCGTAGAAACCAGCTATAACTGGTTAAATGGGAAATCCATGTCAGGGTACATGTATTTCTATGGCATGCATAACATCTGCGAGGGTATCCTGCCGCTAAATAAGTCGATGTGCTGGAGTCTGGTTGGGGGTCTAGTGGATAACTCTAATTTTGAGTTATTTTCTATACCTTAGGACAGACACTATGTTATGTAGGGAGAAATCGGTCCAGGCTTTAGGAGCTAGGTACGGGAAAGCTCAAACTCCTGTTCTAGCTCTGCAGATGCAGGGGAAGCAAGCTGCAGGAGGGTTGCCAAATGGAGCCTTCTGGTTGGAGAGTGGAAGCTGACGCGGCTACTCAGAAAGGTGGAGCCAAGATACTGTAGCGCCTTGTATGTGTTAGTAGTTTGAAGAGAGCTCAGTTGTGTACGGGCAGCCAGTGTAGGTTTTTGAGGTGGTTGGTGATGTTTGTGTGAGGGGTGAGTTTGAGTGTGAGTCTGGCTGCTGCATGTTGGAAGACATGGAGATGAGGTGAGCAGTGATGCCTATATAGAGAGTATTGCCATATTCCAGTCTGCTGGTTATCAGCGCCTGGGTGACTGTTAACCTGGTGTTGAGAGGGAGCCACTTGAAGATGTTTTTTTAGGAGTGGAAACAGGATTATGCCATTGTGTTGACTTGACTGATCATTGAGAGTTGTTTGTCCACCACTATGCAGGTTCCTGGCTTGACTGGCGGGTTTGGGTGCTTGTCTGAATCCGGGTGGCCACCGGAATAGAGACCACTGCAAGGTTCCATTTATGTAGATTACCTCATCTATCTTGTGGGGGATGAACTTAAGACAGCTGATCTTTATCCATTTGGCACGTTGGTGGTTCTAGAGGTATTTGGTGCCAGGCTGAAGACTGGGTGTTGCTCATGAGGAAGGAGCAGATCAATTGACAACCAAATCCTCTTAGCCAGAGTTGTCGAGGCTTGGATGAGGATGGGGTGGGAGGCGGTATCTAAGGCAACAGAAAGGTCGAGCAGGATGAGAGCTGCTGTCTCCTCTGTCCATCATCATGTAAAAGTCATCGCTGGCGGTGATGAGGACAGTTTCAATGCAGTGTTGGGACTGAGCCTGATTGGAAGGGGTCAAGGAGATGGTTGTTGTTGAGGTGGTCAGAGAGCTGTCTGTTGTTGATATTTTCTAGGATTTTCACTGGGAAAGGAAGCAAAGAGATAGATCAGTATTTTGACAGTATCTTTGGGTCTGCTGAGTGTTTCTTCAAAAGATGAAGAATGGTGGTGTGCTACCAAGGCTTCTGGGAAGGTAGCCATGGTGGGGGAGTTGTTGAGGATCAGGGCAACAAACAATTGATACATGGCAGCGGAAGGAAATTTGAGCTTTTTGAGTGTTAAAAATGTTACTAGACTTTCAAACTACATAAGACATAGTTATTTTCTGAAGTTGGCCTATGGTTTTCTCTATAGAAATCACACATTTTGAATGAACTCTAAACACAAGTACACATTAAAACAAAGACCATGTTAAACTTTATTTAGCAAAACTCCAGAACACTGACAGATTATGTTTCCTATTACTCTGAGCTTGGCTTTCATTATTGTGAAATATATTGTCATTCAAATAACTTCAGGCATGTCTGGAAGAAAATAATTTTGGCAGAGAGTGGAAATATTTTGGAATGTTCGTAGATTGGCGAACAAGTTTCTAGCCTAGACAAGGACTGGAATCAAGTACTCAATCTGGTTACTTGTGAGTACCACTAGGCTCTCCGGCGCAATCATTTTCTTTATTTATCACAGCCTACAGTCTTATGAGATTGAAGAGAAATGTATGCAAGTCTATATAATCCAAACAAAGCTCTGAAACAATGGAGCGCTGTATATTGCTGGGAGAGGATTTACAAGCTAATGTACATCGAGTGGGGATTACACAAATACATTTCACAGTTTTAGGCACAGTAAGTGAATTGCCCAGAATAACATTATGCGGTGGCAAACTCTGTGTCGAGGATTCAAACCTTGGATCCAGGGGTCGGAGGTCACCAGCTTTAGCCACAAGGCCACACCTCCTTCCTGAGGGTTCTATGCACTATGCAGCGCTAAGTAGAATTGATAAACTTCGTCCTTCTACATAAGGCACTAAAACACTCATTGCAGACTTTCAAAAATACTTTTTGACTTCCTAATAAATAACAAATCACAGAGTGTGGGTGGGCAAATAGTCACCACAGGACACATTCCCTGTTACCTCAAAAGCTAAAAAGCCTCTGATACAATCAATGCCTCTGTTTTAGAGGTTACACATTCAAAGCGAGGCTATCCCTTTGGGCATTATGACTTTTCCATGGTGGGCTGCAAGCTAAAGATCTTCTTTTAGGGCGGACTCGGCTGTAGTGACCTAGCTGTGAAAGTGCTTATCCAATATTACAATTGGGGGTGGGGTCGCACACTTCTCACACACCAGCGGGATCGCCCCTAAGGACTGTGGTAAGTGTAGTTCGTGTTCCGCGATGCATCTTCTTTCGATTCTCTGCTATCTTCGCCATCCCTGGACATGTGTTTCGGGGTATTTACCCCTCATCAGCAGGGATTAGGCCGTGTTCTGGGGTTGCCGGTGGCTGCCAAATATTGCCAGGTTTAGTACCACTCAGGCACGCAGGTGCGGGGTCCCAGGCTCGTCAGCCAACTGCTCGAAGGAGCTTTAACATTACAATTGGGGGTGGGGTCGCACACTACTCACACACCAGCGGGATCGCCCCTAAGGACTGTGGTAAGTGTAGTTCGTTTTCCGCGATGCATCTTCTTTCGATTCTCTGCTATCTTCGCTATCTTCGCCATCCCTGGACACGTGTTTCGGGGTATTTACCCTTCATCAGCAGGGATTAGGCCCCACCCCCAATTTTAATGCTTATCCAATATATTTGTAAAATTGTGCTGTACTGTGCACTGTTTCTTTGTAGGGAGCATCCTTCTCAAGCCAATAAGAGGCTATGTGGGTTTGGTGCGGAGCATCCCACTTCAAACCCTCAGGCTTTTCCATGACACTCCGCTGCACGAACCAGAGATATCCTGTGGTGTCTGGTTATATACTTTGCGTTATACTTCTTATCTTCTGTTCCTATTATTAGATAATTTATTTGACTCAAGCTGTTGTCATTGGTCAATGGCTTATTCCATTTTAGAATGTTAAGATACTTTGATTAACATGTGTGGTCAGCTGGAGGGATCTCCAGGCCTGTTATGTATTTTGGTAGCTGCTCTCTTATTTCCTTCCAATAAATCCTCAAATTATCTGCTGGAGTGGAGTCTTCATCAACACTACAATTTTGGCGATGAAACAGTGGATCCTTCTTCAACACTGCATGCCCTGATTTGAACCATTTCTTCGGGTTTGTTTTTGGCACCCATTGTAGCTGTGTGTCATTTGTAAACTACGAATAGCAGTATACTCTTACAACATGTAACTCTTGTTTAGGATGTACAAGGTCAAGCCACCAGCCACAAGATTTGGTCTAGTTTTTTCACCGCTACCCAAATGAGGGCATTTTAGAAGGAATTAAAAAGGGTAACAAGGAACGTTTGGGGTCTCCACTTAGCATAGATATATTTACAAATACCCTACAACCAGCAGAGTCCTTAGCCACCTATGAAAGTTGTACCAAGCATTCCTTGGCAAATGTTGGTCAGTGCCTCAAGACTAGAGGTGGGTGAGCCAACAACTTAACAGAAAAATCCGAGCCAAAGACAAGACAAGGATCAGCTCTGGCTCTAAGAGCCTGTCCATGACCCATGCTCTGAACATATTTGGTATGTAAACCATGCACCAAACATCACGTTAGAATATAACAAGGTGTCTTCAAAATTCAGCAAAGTGTATTTCTTTAACACCTGGAAGCAATTTACCTTAGTACATCAAAATATTTGAAAAGTATTTATTAAAAGTGTGAGTTTTTAAACATGATCAGAGAAAATTTCTTTCCCCGACCTGACAACAATGTAATTAGTGAACTAAGAGGCAAGTCAGTATATCTTAAATGTTGTCTAGATTCTTTGTATAGATGGAGCAATATTATAGGCCAGTAAATCAAACACAAAAGAGGTTTGTGTGCAATGCACATGCTGAACTCATGTATTTGAAGATACTCCAATATGTGAGAATGAACAAAAAGGAGTCTCAGTGAAATAAAGTATTTGCCTAGAATCACACAATTTGGTCAAGCAGAGATGCAGGGATCGATTACAGTTTTCCCAGTTTCACTCTAATAATTCAGCCATTATATTGGTTTCTCTGACATCATCGATTAATGCTTTGTCCTCGATTCTTAGAGAATGAGATTAGAACGTAGGTGAAAGGCAGAATCCATATTTTATTTTGGACACTTTTATATAGTGCAGACGTTGCCCAAGACTTAAGAGCACTTCACAACAGACACAGAGTTCATTACATGTTCCCTTCGGCACAGAGAGATTTGCACGGGTTCACAGGATGCTGAGCCGATGCTGAAATTTGAATTCAGTTCACCATGATACATCGTTGGCAGCTGTAGCCCTAAGCTATGTCTGCTCCCCATAAAAATCAGCTCATTTTGGGCTTGAGATTCCAAGAGAACCTCGAGCTGAGCTAGAACCAGGCTCCCGGCTCGAGCCTGGCTTGAGCTTTCAGTTGTTCCCTATCTCTAATTAGGACATGTACAACTTCTTTTTCAATCAATCAATCAAGCGGTACTTATATAGTGCAGCTTATCACCCAAGAGGATATCCAGGCGCTGTGCTGTGGGTATCAGTCAAAGAGCCAGGTCTTGAATGCCTTCCTGAAGTGGGCCTGCGAGGGTAAAGTGCAGAGGTGGAGTGCACTCCAGGGCTTGGCGGCGAGATGGGAGAAGGAGCATGATCTGGAGCAGCAGCAGCAGATGCGTGGTATCTGGGCGAGGGCGAGGTGAGCAGTTTTGAGGTTCTGGGAGGTCAGTGAAAATTCAGGCGGTGGTTCATGTAAGCAGGTCCTTTGTCACGGAGGGCTTTGGAAGCATGGGTCAGAAGCTCACACCAGGGAACTCTGCACCTCTCTTTTGAGGAGAGCCTAGGACCTTTCCTAGGGATTAGTGAGATCAAGGACTACAACCATCCTCAAAAGGAGGTAGTAACCAGCCACCAAGGTTACAGATGGTATGGGATGCCCTGGGATGACGGAATTGTGCACCTGCTGAAGGGGCTTGGATGACCTCCGCCAGGTCCAATCAGGAAGGTAAGAGTAGGAAGAAAGTTTAGGGTGGCAAATAGGAAGGTGTTCAGGCCCTAACAAGCCCCAAGGGGGAAGAGGCCCTATGAAGACACCCTTCACCTCTGTGTGTCCACCCTAGACAGTCTAACAGGATGGGTTAAGTAGTTTGAAAGCAAAGCAGGAAATTAAAGATGTTCATTTGGCTGTAGATGGTTAGGGTGGGTCAAGGGTATAACAGCTGCAATGGACTCCGGTAGTTCAGTGAGAGGAACGAAGGTAAAGGGGGCGGTGTGGGGTAAGGGAGATCCAGAGAGGAGCGGTCAGGGGCCAGAGATGCGGTACTGGACCACAATGGTTACCACAGTGATTCTGGACCCAAATTTGCTTGTAGCCAGTGGTGCAGGACTGATGTTTAATCACACAGAAAGCAGTCTGTAATGAAGCAACAATGCCCCAATTCCACATAGTACTCATTCAGATGAAAGGATTCAATCAGGACAGCAGGCGCACTCACCACTAGTGGGTGGGAGCCCCCAGGTTGATGCAATATAATCAACTAATGTAATTGGCGTAGCCCCATAGGCCACAGGATTTCTGTCTGGAGGCGGTACATTTACTAAACTAAACACTTTTGTCACCACATTCTTAGGAATGAGTTTACAGAGAGGCAGGGTCAGACTGAGAACTAAAAGCAGCCTTGGTATACAAGTTAGTTTGAACCAACCCTTTCTCCCTTCCTGTCTCTATCCAGTCTCTCTCTCTTTCTCTCTATCTACTTTATTCTTACTCTCTCCTTTTGTCTCGCTTCCCTAGGTGAGTACCATCTCCTTTTGAGGGATCCTTCTGGTGGTGTCTAAAATTTCCTCCTGTATTCAAGGAGATGCCTTTAAAGTGTGTGGAGTATAAAGGGGTAAGGTTAAAAAGATGTGGTGATGTTTTTGGCCGTGTTAACTATCGATAACATCCCCTACTGATTGTTGATCCTAATCAGATCTTCTTTAGACTTGTAAGTCACTTACCTGCCATATTTCTTTGAGCATGGTTATCATATAATAAAGATATGTAGATGCACCACTGTTTTGTGAATTATCGGAACCAAGTGGGAGGCCCATTTAAAATAGCCCAGTTGGGGTTTCTTGAAGGTCTGACACAGTCTTCAAACTGGCCCATTTCAAGTAAAGAGCCCAGGTCTGTTCTCCCATTTCAGCAGGTCTGCGCGCTACCTCAATGTGTCTGGCGGTCATGGGAAATCTACTGGGTGAGTCAAAACCTTTGGCATGCATGGAAATCTGCAAGTTGGCGCAATGATCATGGCTCTGACACGCTGGTCTAGGTTGTCCTTATTTGCAGGAATTACATTTCTACCTTCTTGAAATTAGTATTTTTTCCAAAATGTGTTTTTATTGATCATTTGTCTCTTTCCATTAAATTCTCCATTTTCCCTGACAAAGAGAGCAGTAACTCCATTGAAAGAATCTACCATTAAATACCAAGACCCTTATTACATTGTTCTCCACCCTCCTTCTTCAGATCTGTTCCCTCCACTCCCGATCTCTGCTGACAGTCCTTTCCCCAGTTCTTAGGTGACTGAGTGCTCCTTGACATACCCACTGTACGAAACTGCTAGACACAAAGCCGGACTGGCCTTAGCGGGCACTAGGCATTTACCTGGTAGGCCGCTAGGATGGGGGGCGGTGTTGGGCCCCTAGGGGGGCGATTTTGTTACCGGGGGTCAGCAATATCGGCACTGGTAACAAAAGCGGCTGATACCAGCCCTCACAAACTGCTCGGCTGCACTCCCCCTCACCCCAGGGGGCGCAGCTGAGCAGTTTGCCAGGGCTGGTTTCTGTTCCCAATCCAGCCCTGTCTAGACATACACCTCATGTGAGAAAGTGGCACTATATATACTGCACCAGAACAAGGTACCGTGTGTATAGAGTCCACAAACCCTAGAGGTATAACAGAGGTTAAAGCCAGGTGTGACTTTACTCTCTAAAGTGGTAGCTTGGTCGAGCAGTAAGGCAGTACCAGAGGACAGTGTAAAGTATTTGTTGTACACACTCAGTCAGCAAAGGGTTTCACACACTCAAAGACTGAACTCCAGGCCAATTGTTTTATATCAAAGATATAGTTGTTTTATTTTTAGAACCAACAGGTATCAAAATATACTGTTCGCAATATGAGAGGTCTCAGATGAGTACTTTGCAGAAAGGCAATAAACTTTGTAAACACAATAGGTACAGGTGTTGCAGTAGACAACACAATTCTACACACAATTTAGCATTGAGCTCAATGGGTTTTTCTATATAAACACAGTTGATTACTTTGTAGATTACTTTGGTAGTTCCAGGACTGAACCCTAGATTCAGTCCTGGGGTCTAAGCTGAAAACAATTTAGTAAAAATTTTCTAGTTATTGCATTGATTTTTGAGGAATATAAAGCTATTTTAAAAGTTCACACTTAGAAACTTTTCAACAGAAATCTGGCAATGTTATCCAATGGGAGAAAATTCAGGTTGCAGGTAAAGTACGATCTTGTTACTTTTGTAATCTAGTACTGGGCTCCTAGGTCCAGCACTGGGGTCTCAATTTAAAACAGGTAAGTAATTACGTTTCAGTATTTCGTATGATTTAAAAAAAAAAATGTTTTTATTTTATTCAATAAATAGGCAATACTGACAGTAATCAGGCAATCGTATAGTACGGTTAATTTACAAAGTTCAAAGCAAAATCCGCACAAAATCAATGAGTCACTATATTTGTCGTTAGCTGTCACCATGATACTCCGTTCTCCCTCATGCACTCCCCTCCCTCAGGCCTCATCTGAGCTGTCTTCATCAGATTCTGGCAACCGATCACAGATGTCCCCACGAAACGTGTTCCAAGCCGCCCAGACTTTAGTCCATTTCCGAGGGCACCCCCTATTCGCATATACCATCCGTTCCGTGGCCATTGCAAGGTCCATATCTTTACACCAAGCCTCTAACGAGGGCACCTCTGCAGCCCCCCATTTCTGCGCAATGTTCCTTTTAGCAATCATGAGGCCTAATACAACCAATGTCTGTCCGAGTCGTGTGAGGTCAGTGGGTTCCCATATGTTGAGTAAACACCTACGGGGTTCCGGTAGCAGTGACACCTCCATTGTCTGTGATATGGTGCGAAGGACCTGATGCCAATAATCCATAATTACTGAGCACTCCCATATGGTGTGTAGAAAAGTGCCCTCCTCCCCGCACCCTCTAAGGCAATATGGATGTTGCGTCCTCTGTAGTTTATGCAACGTGGTTCAGGTGTAGTATATTCTGTGTAGGATTTTTAATTGTACCAGTCTAAGCTTAGCAGAAATTCCCACTTCTCTAGGCGATGCCAGCGCCTCCTGCCATTCCGAATCATCCATATCTCCCACCTCAGACACCCATTTGCCCCTTAGCGGTACTGTCAGGTCCGGCAGGTTATTGATTAGTTTCCTATACGTGAGTGATGTGGCGTGTTTGTGCATCTGTTCTGTAAGCAATCTATCTTCCAACGGGGAGGACTCGGGGACCTCCGTATGCGGTGGTATCGCTGCCAGTAGTGCATGTCTTACTTGTATGTATCTGTATGTCTCAGTCGGGCCTAAATCATATTGCTGTTGAAGTTGCGGAAACGGTATTACAATCCCTTTGTCCCACAAATTCCCCCACCGTGGAAATGCCGATGTTGTCCCATTGTGTGAACCCCTTGCTACTTCGCAGTTGTCCAAGTCGTTTGCTGTCCCAAAGTGGGGTAAGTTTAGTAATAACCCCTCTCCAACCTAACTTCGCCTGCGCCGTGTACCATAACACGCCCGTATCCAACGTGGGTCCCTCCAGCGTCTGTGTTAAGCCCAGGTTGTATAGTATGGCCAACATGTTGTTCGTGCCCAACTGTGCTCTATCCGCCTTATAGGCTGGGTCTTCTTGAGATGTATGGATTCATTGGTTAACGATCTTAAGATGCGCCGCCCAGTAATACAATTGTAAGTTCGGGAGCGCTATCCCTCCATCGTACCAACTTTTATGTAATTTTGCCTGCGTATGCGCGCCGGTCTGTTACTCCAAAGGAGTACCGACACCTGGGTCGCCACTTGCCTAAAGTATCGGGGTGGGACCGGGAAGGGTGTGTTTTCTAGTGCATAAAGAAACCGGGGCAGGGCCATCATTTTATATAGCGCCGCTCTACCCAAGAGTGTGAGGGGCAAGGACGCCCAGTGGGTCCCATCGCGTTTCAATCGCTCTAGAGGAGGCGCCAGGTTCCTAGCGAAGAAGTCCGTTGCTTCTTTCGTTACATAGATTCCTAAATACTTAAAGGAAGTTCCCACCATTACTAGTGGGCAATCGATAGGTAGTTGTGGTTCCGGTCCCTTTTAAATGTAAACGATTGATTTGGACCAGTTTATTGTGTATCCCGAAACCTTTCCAAGGGAATCACAGATATTTAACAATGCCGGCACGCTATGGTCTGGATCCGTGAGATACACTAGCATGTCGTCCGCGTAAAGTGAGACACGGTCCTCCCAGCCCTCTTTCCATCGAATACCTTTCATCAACGGGGTCTTCCTTATTAATGTTGCTAAGGGTTCCAGCACCAGAGCGAACAGGAGCGGTGACAGGGGGCATCCTTGACGCGTCCCCCTTGTAAGCAATATCTCACCCGACACATGCCCGTTGGCCGTAACCTGAGCTAAGGGTCTCGCATATAATAGTCGTATCCAAGCACAAAATTTGTAATAAGTACTGCCATTCCACCATGTCGAAGGCCATTTTTGCGTCTAACGACAATATCACCGCCGGTTCTAATAATGATGAAGCCCTCGCCATCGCCCCATGCACTCGCCTAAGGTTGAGGGCCGTGCTCCTATTGGGCATGAAACCCGATTGATCTGGGTGTATCAGGTGTGGGAGGTGAGCCATTAGTCTGCGAGCAATTTAGCCAAGATCTTGGCTTCCACATTTAGCAGCGATATGGGGCGGTAGGACGTGCATTCAGTAGGTGGTTTTCCCGGCTTTGGGATCGCCACTATCGTCGCCATGCGTTGATCCAGTGGGAGCTCCCCTCTCTCTAGGCTTTCGGTATACATTGCCAATAAAGGTGGACCCACTGTTTCAGCCATTTGTTTATACCATTCTATCGGAATCCCGTTGGGCCCTAGAGCTTTGCCCGATTGTAGTGAACGGATTGAGATTTGCAACTCATCAACCTTTAGGTCTGCGTCCAGGCCTAAGGAAGCCTCTTGTGTTAGGGTCGGCATCTCTATATTTGTGAGGGAGCATACTACCTCCGCCTCCGTCACCTCCACTGTCGGAGTATACACCTTCTGAAAATATTCCGCTAGTATGTGTACTATGTCTTCTGGGTGTGTTTGGAGCTGCCCTTCCCTATTTCCTAGTTGTTGTATCCCTTTTAGGCCGCTCTCCCTTTTGTCAAACCAGGCCAGCATTTTACCTGCTTTATCCCCTACATCATATATCCTCTGTCTAGTCGCTGTGAGGTTGGCCACTGTACGCTGTTGCAAATAATCTTTGTGTTGCTGTTGTCTGAGGTGTAATGCGTGTGCCGTGTTCGGCGAGGGGTCTGTTGAGTGATTTGTTTCTGCTACTTGTAAAGCCAGTTCTAATTCTAACAGTTCCTGCTGTTTAGCCCGTTTGTGTCCTGTGATCGAGGCGATCGCTTGTCCTCTAAGGACAGTTTTGTACGCTTCCCATACTATCGATGGCGATGGTACCGAGGCAATATTTTCCTCAAAGAAGTGTTTAGTGGTTTTACTGAGTTCCTTTTTAATGGCGGGCACTTTAAGATAACCAGGGTAAATAGGGTATATTCGTCGACGGGTCTTCTGCCGGCAGGAGAGAGTCAGCAACACTGGGGAGTGATCCGAAATACCCCAGGGTTTGATTTCTACCTTTTCTACATCGTGGAGTCTGGCCCCCAGCATCAGGAAATAGTCTAGTCAGGACAAACTGTTATACACTGTGGACTGGTAAGTGTATTGACAATCAGTTGAATGCATGTGTCTCCAAATATCTACCAACCCCGTAGCCTCTATAAAGCTTTGAAAACGGGAGGATCCAGGTAGCTGGGATCGAGCCGGGAACCTGTCCCTGTTGGCGTCTATTACAGCGTTGAAATCCCCCCCTATGATAAGGTATCCTTCCGGCAAGGCTAGAAGGAACTAGCTGAGCGCTGGAAGAGCTACTGAATGGAGAGCTGGCGGGAAGTAAACCGAAACTATGTTAAGGAGCTTACCTTCCCACTGACCCTGTAAGGCTGCAAATCTTCCCTGGTCATCCGTCTTAGATTGCAGAACTATTAAAGGCGATGATTTCTTTACCAAAATACCTGTCCCTCTAGACCCTGAGGAGAACTTGGAGTGCACAGCCATTTTATACCCCCACCTGTCCAATGCTTTACATGCCGCCCCTGTGAGGTGTGTTTCTTGTAAGAGCGCTATCGCGGGGCCCTGGCGTTTTAGGGCCTGTAATATCAGTCCCCTCTTTATCCGATCTCCCAGGCCTCGTACATTCCACGTTATCAATTTTAGGGGGGCTACTGGGAACTCTTGCACCGCACTCTGCGCTCTATCATTCTGTGAGTTAAACGCCATAAGTATGTTGTGCTAGTATCAGGGACTGCTTCCCATCCAAGACAAGTGAGGATTCGCCATTCCGTCTATTCTCTGCATTACTATCAGTGCCATTACGAACGAAAACAATACTAAACAAATCCCAACCTTTCCCCCCAAAACCTTCCCTCCCCTCCCTGCC